>NC_142168.1:21123310-21470722 GCF_029865625.1 Vigna umbellata
TGGTGGCGCGAGGTGTCGCCGGCGAGGCCAAGGCTTTATTCTGGTTGAGGTGACGGTGGCCGGATATGGCAGAGGTGGTGGTGAGTTCGTGGTGCAGAGCTTGGGACCTTGGGTCAGAGAAGAAGCAAGCTGGGGAATGGGGAATGAAGATGAACATTCTGAACCCCTAGAAAATTCTAGGTTAGAAATCATTCCAGTGGGCCTGGCCCAGAAATGAGCGTACGTCCGGGAGCCTTGGGCCTCTTTTGGAACGCTCGTTCGCCATCTCCCCAACACGAACGCTCGTTATCAAAGTGAACGAGCGCCCGTTAAACTTAAGCATTTTCGACCGTTCGCTCATCCTTCTCCCTAACGAACGTCCGTTATCCAAACGAATGAGCGCTCGTTAGCTAAAGGAATGAGCGTTCGTTAACCTTAAGCCTTTACGTCCGTTCGTCCTTAAGCTTCCATTTTTGAACGTCCGTTCGTCATTCCAATAACGAACGTTCGTCCTTAAGCTTCCACTTTTGAACGTCCGTTCGTCATTCCAATAACGAACGTTCGTCCTTAAGCTTCCATTTTTGAACGTCCGTTCGTCATGTCAATAACGAACGTTCGTCCTTAAGCTTCCATTTTTGAACGTCCGTTCGTCATTCCAATAACGAACGTTCGTCCTTAAGCTTCCATTTCTGAACGTCCGTTCGTCATGTCAATAACGAACGTTCGGCCTTAAGCTTCCATTTCTGAACGTCCGTTCGTCATGTCAATAATGAACGTTCGTCCTTAAGCTTCAATTTTTGAACGTCCGTTCGTCATTTCAATAACGAACGTTCGTCCTTAAGCTTCCATTTTTGAACGTCCGTTCGTCATGTCAATAACGAACGTTCGTCCTTAAGCTTCCATTTTTGAACGTCCGTTAGTCATGTCACTAACGAACGTTCGTCCTTAAGCTTACATATCTGAACGTCCGTTCCTCATGCCAATAACGAACGTTCGTCCTTAAGCTTCCATATCTGAACGTCCGTTCGTCATGTCAATAAAGAACGTTCGTCCTTAAGCTTCCATATCTGAACGTCCGTTCGTCATGTCAATAAAGAACGTTCGTCCTTAAGCTTCCATTTTTGAACGTCCGTTCGTAGTTTCAAACAATGAGCGTTCGTCTTTAAGCTTCCATTGTTGAACGTTCGTTCGTCATTCAATAACGAGCGTTCGTCACAGCCTCAATTTCTCAACGTCCGTTCGTCATCTCTTCAACGAGCGTTCGTTATTCAGCCTTCGTTCCCAATGTTCGTCAACTCTCCCCAACGAGCGCTCGTGACTCTGAGTCTTTTCCCAACGTACGTTCGGCCTTTATCACGGACCGTTCGTTATCCAAGCTTTTCGGCTGACCGTTAGACATCATTTTATTTTTATTTAATTATTCATTTGCCTTTTTATTTATCTTATTTCATTTCATTTTTATTTTATTACTTTATTTTATCCACTTATTTCAAAATATATATATAATAATTTTACTTATATACACATATAAAATAGAAAATTACAAGAAAAGTTCTAAAGGTTTAAAGCGCACGTGTGACCGCTCGCGTCGTCCTTGTGCTAAAAACCTTTTCTTCTTTTCTTAAATAAAATTTCAAAAATATGTTTTAAAGGTTTAAGCACACGTGTGACCGCTCGCGTCGTCCTTGTGCTAAAAACCTCTTCTTCTTCCTTAAATAAAATTTCAAAAATATGTTTTAAAGGTTTAAGCACACGTGTGACCGCTCGCGTCGTCCTTGTGCTAAAAACCTCTTCTTCTTCCTTAAATAAAATTTCAAAAATACGTTTTAAAGGTTTAAGCACACGTGTGACCGCTCGCGTCGTCCTTGTGCTAAAAACCTCTTCTTCTTCCTTAAATAAAATTTCAAAAATACGTTTTAAAGGTTTAAGCACACGTGTGACCGCTCGCGTCGTCCTTGTGCTAAAAACCTCTTCTTCTTCCTTAAATAAATTTACAAGAAAAGTTTTAAAGGTTTAAGCGCACGTGTGACCGCTCGCGTCGTCCTTGTGCTAAAAACCTTTTCTTCTTTTCTTAAATAAAATTTCAAAAATATGTTTTAAAGGTTGAACACTCGTGTGATCGCTCGCATCGTCCTAGTGTTCAGTACTTTTCTCTCTTATTTACGTAATATTAAACGAGGGTATGAGTGCTCGTGCGATCGTCCGCATCAGCCTAGCACTCAATACTCTCAAAAGTCTTCCTAAATAAGTAAATAATGGTATGTGTGCTCATGCGATCGTCCGCATCAGCCTAGCACTCAATACCCTTAAGTTTTCCTAAATAAGTAGATAACGGTATGAGTGCTCGTGTGATCGTTCGCATCGGCCTAGTGCTTAATATCGTTATCTCTCTTTTCAAAAATAATTAAAAATATTTAAATATCATTTTAAAGGTATGAGTGCTCGTGCGACCGTTCGCGTCGGCCTAATACTCATTACCTTCTTTTCCTCGAAAATATTAAAAACATAAAAATCTCCAAAAATTAAAAACATCTGCTTTTTTCAAACAAACAAACAGTCTTTCAGCTAGAACTACGTAACCCTGATTTCTCATTTTGAATGAGAATACGTAGGAGCAAGGTCAATCCTTGTCGGGCCCAAAAAAACCAAAAAAATATATTTTGTTTATTTATAATTTTATTTTAGGGGATAATTAAACATTTTGAAAAACCACATCATATTCGTGCATTTAGTTAAAGGTACTGCCTTAGGGCAGGCGTTGTGGGGTGCTAACACCTTCCCCACGCGTAACTGACTCCCGAACCCAATCTTTGGTTTTCGTGGACCGTGCTTTATCATTTTGAGGTTTTTCCATAGTTTTCCATAATAAACTATGGTGGCGACTCCAAAATCTCTTTTCAAAATACGTTTCTTATTTGGATCGTCGTCCCGTCGCGATTCCGGTTGCGACAGTATGGTTACATACCAAAAACCAGATTATGACTTCAATCTCTTATGAACTAGAATGTCATTTTGGAGATGTCAACAAATTCGAGGTATGAGACTCGACCGATCATCCTCGACAACATGAATAACATAGGGATGTGATATCCTTCTTAACCACTTGAGCTATCCCTCAATGCATGAAGATAAAGAGGACACCACTGTGACATTCATCAACACGTGCTTGAGAAAGTGCAACCAACGATTATAAGAGTTCCTATGTCAGCCTCTAGAACAATGTTTAGTAACCACGAGATCAATTGCTCATATCCAAATTGCCTTAATATGTGTTCAGGCATATATTAGTGTACAATCAGATCCACTTTTATCCAACTAGAGAACATGCTGATTGATATATGTAAATGATTAATTTGATGTGATTCATATGAGGCCTAGATCATCCCATCATATATCAAGGCATCCAATTGTACCATGGCGTGATGTAGACTGAAAATATTCCTCCTCATCACCTAACGTGCGGCCTAAGGTGTATCTTCATCATAACTAGGCAACATATGTTTCTTTCCATCGTAGGAAAGTGCTCATATATCTAACTCTAAAAAAAAGTAAAACTGTTTTTCAATAATGAAACAATAAAGGAATCAAAGATTAATATATATATATATATATATATATATATACACACACACACACACACACACACACCTCTAAAATGCTTTGTCTCTACAAAGTTGGCACCAAGCTGCTTATATAGTACAAATGAGCCAATTTAGCAACTCCCTATACATATCTACCACATGACAGTAGGTCTTTGAAGAACATCAAGTATGATATATGGATGAAAGTGGAGTTCTTATCTATAAAAATAGCGCATCCACAAGATGAAACAAGTAGGCCAGCGCGTCACATTGCCATTGCTAGTTGTCATAATAGTCCTTATATAGGTCTCTCAATCAGCCAGTCTTACTTGGGGACCATGATATTACCTCAGCTCATATGTATCCCTTGTGTAGTCCATGCCCAATAGGTCCATGAGAGTTTCCAAAGCCACTTTAAAGTCTAAGACTTCATTCAGACAAAATGGTCTTACTATAGACAAATGTAGCAATGTGGACATGTCATCTAATGTGGCAGTCATCTCACTAACAAGGACATGAAAAGTGTTTGTCTCTCTATTCCATCTCTAAATGAACTCCAATATCAACCTTTTATTGGTATAATCATAATAAATATTGTATAGAGGCATCAAACTAAAAATCATGAAAAAAATTTGAACAACCAAATGACATGCTTCATATTTATTTACTTTTTTTTCCGTAGAAGACCAACTTTTATCTCTCCTCGGTCATAGATAAAACAATTGCGTATAAAATTAAAACAACTAAACAATCATCAAAAGGAAAAAAAATCCAACTACTTTATTAACTTGACCCTACCACAAACCGAAAATGCAACATGATCAACATAACTTGTCAACAATGATGTATCATGTGGACCTCCAAGAAATCTACCTACTTCATGTTCTTCTTAAACAATATCTATGTGTTACTCAACAACATTATACTGATCTTCATTAACATCCTCTTACTGCTTATCAAGATAAGAATGAGAAATGGCGTCGCTTCTCCAAGACTACCCCTTCGACGAGTAAATGATGTAGATCTCCTTTTGTTTTCACCTTGTATAGAACTCTCACAAAAGTATGTAGAGACACCTCGAGTTATTGCCATTTTGATAACGAACAAATTAAGAAAAAAAGTTAAAACCATTACGTGTAACAAATAACTAAATTTAAAGAGAATAAATAAAAAAACAACAACCCATATAAATCCTAAAACCATAACAAATAAACAAACCCTAAACCCTAAAGTATAAACTCTAACGAAGAATAGACAAAATCCACTAAATTAAAATAAATTAATAAAACCATAAGCCATTAAAAATAAATTAAAACAAAATTTTAAAAAGATATTAAAATATATATAATCATTATTTTAATTTTTCTTTAATTTTTTTATTTATTTTTAATTGCTTATGGTTTTTTTAAATTTTAAATTTTATTTATTTTATAGGTTGTTGTTTAGAGTTTAGTATATATATATATATATATATGGGACTTTGAAATTTAGTCTAATCTCGAATTTAGAGATAATATCAGATTTTAAATAAGGAGTTCATTGGTTCTCAATGAAACATTTACAAATTTAGATAATAGTTTAGGAAACGAAGGTACCTTATATAGTTTGGTGGCACGAAATGCTTGAAGGTTGATTGTGGGAGTGTATGAAGATGTGCTATGCAGTGATGTAAGTGAAAGAAGTGATGAAGAGGAAGAGGAAGTAGGTGATGCGACATTAGAATTTAGGAGAAAAGATGAGTAAATAAAAGTGAATGGGTGAAGGTAAATATAGAAGAGAAAAATAAATTGCCTCTGTAAAAAGGACAATTTAAATATTTCAAAAAGTTTGAAAGTATATGAAAAAAAACTTCCAAGTACACGAAGAAAGTCCCAGAAAATAAATGTGTAGAAACCTTTCTATCTTCAAATCCAACTGCCTTTTCATCTCAGAATACCTCTTTCCTCTGTTTCTTTTTTCACGTCCTTTGAGCATGGTACCCACACAATCCTTCTAATTTTCAACAACAATTCCACTTTTGCACGTACACTGCTTCAGACCTATCATTCATATTTCCTCTGCCAAAAATTAAACAAATTAAATAGAAACCATAAAAAGATAACGTAAAAAAATAGAAATTTAAAAAAAACTCATGTTAAAAGGCAAAGAATAGAAAACTCAACTACTAATTAAATTCTTTTAGTTTTTTTTAATATTTTGCAACAACAAATTTTTTTCATAAGAATTATCTTATATCATTAAAAAAGAAAATAAAAAAAGTATTTTTACAAGCAAAATTAAGACTAGAAATCATCAAATTCATATCGAAGATCTTTATTTGAATTACAACTTACCATTTACTATAAAAATATATTTATAGAAAAAGGAAAACATACAGGATTTATCACACATCACATTTCATACAATAGTTAAACAAATATCCTTAACATACCATGAACCTAAACCCAATCATCCAGATATATGTATTGATGTTAAACTATGATAAGTTTTTGCACTTGTAGTAATGGAACAACTGCCCCCCTCCCCCAAGCTACCACACAAGTCTAATGTGTTTACCACCTATGGACAAAGAATACCAGACCATAAACTAGGACCTTCTGCTACTCCTCATCACATAATCCCCTTCTCTATCTGAGATGAAGCGATTAATATTAGAGTGTTAGGATAAATTCCCCTAAAATCTCACTAGTCAAAACCCCTAAAATGAGCCAAAAACCATACAAAATCACACCCTATTAACCACCAACCAATTCGAAGTCAGATTTCTACTAATTTAAAGCTAGAACAAGCTTTAAATGACCCTAGAACAAAATCAAAAACTCAATTCTTCCTATTCGACCCTTACTTCAAAATCTCACCTATCAAAACCTCCTCTTAAGGTTCAAAATCAACCTACAATTTAGCCTACTCTTTACTTCTCAATACAACATCAAATTTTTATCATTGCTCTTCAAAACCGATAGACGCACAAGATTAATCAAGTACAAATCAACATCATCCATGGCATCATACATCAAATAACTAAGTACTATCATTAAAGAATCAATGACACTAAAACAATCATTGTCATTAAAACCAAATTAACATAACATCGTATCAACCACCACTCATACCTGTAAATTAAATTTATAAAAATCACTAGCTTCCCTCACCTGATTCGAAAAACTGTCACAACTCTATACAACGTACTACCCCTACCTTAGCTCAAGAAACTCTAAAAACACCTACAAATCATATAATCATGATTAGAGCAAGTCCTTAGGACGTTTGATCGATAAGGAGCTAGAAATAGAGATAAGATGACACATGCGTTCAAACTATTTGATGTGCGTTAAACATAAATATTAAAGAAAAAAAGGAGTAGAAACTAACTTACCCAATAGGAAAAATTGATTAGTAGATAATAGAGAACTCACTGTTGTGATCTCCTAGACACTTTATGATCATCAAATAAATGTCTCAGAAAGCTTATAGAGAAGGGAAAATAAATTCAAAGAATGAGTTAGAGAGACAACAGGTATTTCAGATAATGAGACGCATTTATGAAATCTTATTTATATTATTGAATTATTTTAACATTAAAATGTCTGGTCTCATTATTTTAAGATACTTATAAATTCTAATACTCTATTTTCTAGGTTCTTACAAAAGTAAAGTAAAGAGACTAAAAATATGTCTTATACTAACAATTTTTTTATTATATTATTGTATCCATAGACACTAGTTATTATGTTTAAATATTCTTATTTATAATTACATTGATAATCTTTCAATAAGTTTCTTTTTGTCCAATAAAAAATCGATTTAACCATGATATTTTTGTAATTGTTATTATATGGAAATGTGAACCATTTATGAGAAGAAAATTATTAAATCAAATTTAGAAATCCAAATAATTAGTCACTATATTAATTATGTAAATATTAATTAAAAAATTTTGGTGTGTAAAATAGTCTTTTTTACAAATAAAAAAATTATAATTAGTTAGTTAATTAGACTTTAAATTGGTTATTGTCATTAGTTTTAAAAGTTTTAGATATTTAATATTATTGATTTTAAATTAGTCTCAAATTTTAAATTAAAAACTAATTTAGTGACAAAAAAATGTAATAATATTAGAAACCAATTTACACTCTAATTATTATGAATAATAATAATTTTTTTAGTTTATAAAATAGTATTTAAATTAGTTAATATAATGACTAATTATTATTCATTTCTTAAATTAATTATTATTTATAAAATAGTATTTAAATTTTTTTCTTTACGCTCCTAAAATTTTGTTTTCTATGTCATATATTTTCTATTAAATGGTGATATGCTGAATTAGAAAAATCACTAAGCCATCACGAAATACAGAATAATAAGAAAAATAAAGGATAAGGAAAAAGAATATGAATGAATACACTGGAGAGAAAAAACATATTTTAATCTAAAATCTTTAGTTACTTTTTTTTTTTTGAGATTCCATTTACAAGAATTATTTCTATATTGAAAAAAGTATACGAATATTGAAATTTACCATAAGAATGGTCAATATTGATCTTAATATCACAGGAAAGTAATTCCTATTATAAGGAATATGAAAATTATTTATTTAAAATAATAATAATAATCATAATAATAATAAGAAAAAAAAAATCAAAATTTAAACACAAGTTTAAAATAATGTTACCTGCTTTAGTTTGTACCGATCTTGAAAACTTTCACTATTGTCATGTCATAAAGAGCGTCTCCCAAATTATTTAAGAAGTTGAAATATGCATCACACCAAGAATGTCTTATTAAGATTGAGCCAAACACTCCCCAAAAGCTTATATTATGTCATTAATATAATATAAACTTTTGGGGAAGATTCATTAATCACATGCAAGAGAGGAAGGTAGTAGAAAGGAAAAAAACACATTAAGGTATTCGTACAGAAGATGACTCAAAAATCAATAATTATGTCATTTCCAACGTTTTGAAGATTCATCAAATTATTGTAAGACTAACAACTTCACAATCACAATAGGCTTCCTCAACAACCATTACAAAATAAAAATGGAGAAGAAATAAACATTTAAAGAAAATAAATGTTTAGAAATCTTCCTCAGTTATCGATATCCAGAGTACCTCTTTCCTCTCTTTTTTTTGTCCTTTGAGCATACCCTCACAATCATTCTAATCTTCGAATTCCATTTCCTCTGCCAAAAATTAAGCAAATTATATTAATTTCGCCAGAAATAGAAACAACAAAAAGATAACGTAAAAAAACAAATTCAAAGCAAACTTATATTAAAAGGCAAAGGAATAGAAGACTCCAATAATTTAAGTTACTACTAATTAAATTCTTTCAATTTATTTTATACTTTGTAAAAAAAATCATTTGTCGTAAAAGAATTATCTTGTATGATTATCAAGGCAAATAAAAAAGTGTTTGTAGAAGCCAAATTAAAACTAGAAATCTTCAAATTCATATTGGAGATCTTTACTTAAATTACAACTTACCATTTATTATAAATAATGTATTTATAGAAATAGTTATATCTATCATCCATGAAACTAATATTGCAATGTTTAAACATACAAAAGAAAAACCAACTTATTATGAGAATGTCAACAATTTTGAGACAAGATTGAAAGAGATAAAAATAAAGAGACTGATAATATGTCTTATGCTAACGATTTTTTATTATTTTATTCTATCCATAGACATTAGTTATTATCTTTAAGTAATATTCTTATTTTCAATTACATAGTTAATCTTTCATTAAATTTCTTTTTATGTAATAAAAAGTCGATTTAACCATAATATTTTTGTAATTGTTATTATTTGGAAATGTGAATCATTTATGACAAGAAACTCATTAATCAAATTTAGAAATCAAAATAATTAATTATGTGGATAACAAAAAATAAAAATTTTAACACAAGGTTAAAATAATGTTACCTGTAGCTATGTTTTGTAGCAGATTTTGAAAACTTTCACTGTTGTCATGACATAAAGAGTGTCTCCTAAATTATTTAAGAACTTGAAATATGCATGACGCAAAGAATGTACTATTAAGATTGAGCCAAACACTCCCCAAAAGCTTATAGCAAATCCAATTGTCATACTTATATAATATTCACGATTGAAAATCAAATTGTCATCCTCTTGAAATTTAATAATTGGTCCTTGTCTTGCCACTCCATCAATGCACAATTCCTTTAATGGTGGTCCACAGAGATCAACATTATCTTCATATTTCGATGCATCGAAACTCTGTAATTGTGTGCCAGTTGGAATTTTTCCAGATAAATTATTATGTGACAAATCTAACATACTGAGTCGGTCAATTTGAGCAAGACTCGAAGGAATAGAACCAACAAGTTGGTTTCGTGACAAATCAAGAAATTCAAGTGATGTTAACTCTCCAACATTTGAAGGAATTTTCCCTGTCAATTGGTTTCTTGATAGATTCAATGACACCAATCCAAGTAAACCCTCAATTTCTTTTGGAATTTCTCCTGATAATTGATTGCTTGAGAGATCAATGCTATTTAAAAGTGATAATCCCATATTTGTGAACATTTGTTCTGAACCTTTCCACATTAATAATGTATTCAAATTGTATGAAAAGTAAACTTTGATACCACTAGTGTTGACCAAATATTGATGAGCTTGATAATAATCTCTCAAAGAAGTCATTTGAGCCATTGAGAAAAAGTTTTTTATGCATTTAGGAATTTGTCCAGATAGATTGTTTAGCGAGAGATCTAAGAGTTGAATATTTTTTAGATAACAAATTTGCAATGGTAAATTTCCAGAGAAATAATTGCTTTTCAAGCTTAAAAATTGCAACTTTAATAATTCCTTCCCAATCCAATTTGGAATAGATCCTGATAATCTATTTTCTGCTATGTCTACCATCACCAACTGTGTGCAATTCTTCAAGAAGGAAGGAATTTTACCTGTTAAATTATTGCTTCTCAATAACAAAACTTGAAGTTCAAGGAGTGATCCCATTGAAGAAGGAATCTCTCCTGAAAACTTGTTCTGACTCATATTTAAGTAAGCCAATGACTTCAAATGGGTCCAACAGTCTGGAATTTGTCCAGAAAACTTATTATTTGAAAGGTCTAATTGGTATAAAGATTCAGCTACACCATTAGAACATAAAAATGAAAAAGAATTTGTGAATTTATTGTTTGATAGATCAAGAGATATTGAGCCTCGTAAAAATGGCGGAACATGACCTTCAAATTGATTTGATGCAAGTCTAAGAAAATAATAATGATTTTCTATTGGCAAATTTGGAATCGTACCTTGTAAATTATTGTGTGAAATATCAATACTCATCCAATTTGACAATCCAAATTTGGTCCAAAACCATTTTGGAATGGTACCTAATATTTCATTATTTGAAATGTCAAGATAAATAAATTCATTTTGTTTCTCTAGCCATTTGGGAAACAATGGACCAAGCTTGCAAGACCTCAATTCAATACTATATAATTGAAAAGTTGAAGCCCAATTTTGAGTAAAAGTAAGTAAGTTATCTGACAACATCAATACCCTTAACTTTGTCATATTAAAAAAATGAGAGTCAGTTAACACACCTTTCAAAGAGTTTGACTTCAAGGATAATACCTCAAGTTCTGTTGGAAATCGAAGATCTTCAGAAATTGTCCCATTTAGCTTGTTACTATCAAGGTACAATTCTTTTAATGATGGGAACATTGTTGCGAGGTTGCGAGGCAAAGTACCCCTAATTTGATTCATGCCTAGATCTAAACTTTGCAATGATGAGGATAAGTGATGCATTATTGTTGGAAGGTTTTCACTTAAACTGTTACTAAATAGGTTCAATGAACGCAAAACAGTACCATTGTGAAGTAATTTTGGAACTCCATCCAATCGATTTCCTGATATATCCAACGTTTCCAACTTTGAAAATATTGAAAAATCAGGTAATGTGCCATTGAATTTATTCTGACGGAGATATAAATTTCGCAATGAGTATCTAGAACATCCAGACAAATGATTAAATATCACTGTGAGATCTTCACTCAACTTATTATCAGACAAATCTAATAACTCTAAAGTACATGTGCTCCCAAATGATTTTGGAACACCACCTTCTAAAGAGTTAGATCCAATTGACAACTGCTCTAAATGAGATGGCAATCTAGTGCCTTCAGGTATCTTCCCACTCAATTGATTGTCAGAAAGATCCAACTTTTTTAAATTTGAAAATGCTGAAAGGTCAGGTACGGAGTCTCTGATTTGATTCGATTTCAAACTCAACTCTTGTAGTGAGTATCTAACACAAGCACTGGAGAAATTATAAAGAATTGACGAAAGGTCTTCGGTAATATTGTTTCCAAACATGTCTAATGAACTTAGGGTGCATATATTCATGAATGATTTCAAATCTTCACCCTTGAACACATTATTGGAGAGGTCAAGGTGCTCAAGCGAATTCATGGCCAAGCCAAAATGATTTGATGTCAAACCCTTCAAGAGGTTCGAACTAAGGTCAAGCTCAACAAGGTTGGAAGTGGTGTTTGACAGCCACGGGAATATCATCGGTTGTGTGAAGGAGTTACGAGAAAGATCGAGGACAGATAGAGAAGTAGAAAAATTGAAGTTGGAAGGGTTGAATGAAAGGAGGAAATGATCGGAAAGGCCACATTCAATTAAACTCAGTTCTCTTAGTTTTGGTAGGTTGGCAATGGTTCGAAGGCAGCTAGGAGAAGTGTTAAAATTAGATATGGAAATGAAGGAAAGATGGGTTAAAGAATTAAGATTAGATAACCATTGATCTCTACTGACAATTTTGAGAGCACTATCATATCCTCCAAGATAGAGTTTATTCAAATTTGAAAGGTTTCCAAGTTGGGAAGGAATGTATCCTTCAAAAGAATTGTAGCTGAGATCAAGATATTGCAGCCCAGAGAGATTTCCAAGTTGGGAAGGAATGAATCCTTCAAAAGAATTGCACCTGAGATCAAGATACTCCAATCGAGAGAGATTTCCAAGTTGAGGAGGAATTGGACCCTCCAAATAATTATCAGCAAGATTCAAATATTTCAAATGAGAAAGAGAACTTATCTGAGTTGGAATTTGTCCGCTAAAAAAACATGAAGAGAGATCAAGATATCTCAAGTTGGTAAGAGAGCCAAGAAACTCTGGAATATTAGTGTGTCGAAAAGAATTGAAACTGAGGTTCAAATACTGTAAGTGTCGTAACTCCATTAACGACTTGTGGATCTCTCCGCTGATGTAACGCCGAGAGACTCCATTATACTGTCCAGGAAGGTGAAGGCTTATAATATGAGCGGTGAGGTTGGTGTAGCGAATCCCCTCCCATTGACAACAGTCGGAAATGGTCCAAGACGAGAGCATGCCGTAATCATCAACAATGGCAGCCTTGAATTGAAGGAGTGCTTCCCTCTCCTTTGGAAGGCATCTGATATGGTGTTGTCCAAAAGCAACCTGCAACACCACACTCACCACAAACATAAACATCATTACTTTCAGAATATTCATCATCAAACAGAGAGAGTGAATAGTATAGAATTAGATTGATATGTGTTCTGAATTTAGCACTCCCAATACCCACATTTATACTCACACCAACTCCTTCATTACCTATTCTTCTCACTCTTCTGCATTTCAATAATATCAATTGACTACGAAGAAGACTTGTGTATTTTCATTTTAAACGACAATATTATATGAAAATCAAAACATCAAACTCCTCCTTACAAATAATTAATGAATTGCAAGTTAATATTTGAAAACAAAATTAAGAAAGTGCTCTCAAAATTAAAAAAATTGTAAGTTCCACTAAATACTTAGAAAATATTTTAATAGTGAAAGCTTATGTCACCATTGTTGTAAAATTTGAATATAATATTACAAAATATCTTGTACAGAGGACGTTGATGTTGTTCGGCAATATTTTCATTCCGTTTCTTTCGCAAGGATTGTATTTTTGATTTTTCTGTTCCCGCAAGGCTTGTGATTGAGTTGTTGAACTCTTCCTTAAGCCACGACGTATTTTCCTGGTTTAGTATTTTCCTGGTTTAATGGACACGTTCACTCACTCCTAACTCTATAAATAAAGTCTTTACTTTTAAAACATTGTCAGAAATCATTTTTTTCTTATTTTCTCTTTTCATAGTTTCAATTTTTTTTTAAATATTTTGAATTAATTTTTATTTTTTTAGAGATTCTTGTTACTGCTTTTGTTCGTAATCTTATTCTTTTTAATTTGGGGTATTGGGACAAAATGTAAAAAATATTGCCAAATTAAAAAGGAAACTTCAATACATCTTGTCATTATATTGGAAAATTAGACATTGGTCTTTATTCAAATAAAATGACATGCATGGGAACGCCTCCACTTTTCCACCCTTGTCACTTTTCTCATTATCAATGGTGGGAAATTTTTTGGAACAATAATTCTATTCCAACCGATTGACTTATCCGAAGACTTGTGAAAAAGAAAGGTAACTTACATGAACTGAAAATTTTTAAATTAAACGACAATTTTATGTGAAAAATAATCGATCAAATGTTTCCTTAGGTAATCGTCTTTTAACTTTTAACAAGTTCTAATATTTGCAATAGCTTCTTTTATGAATAGCAAGATGGTTAATTTGACAAAAAAATAACGTTATTTATTTCCATGTAGAAATAAAACGTTATATAAAATAAATATCATTAGGAAATTTATATTTTGTCTGATTTTTATTAAAATTTGTGAAATTATTTTTAATTTTTTTTATAAATTTTTTAAATTCTACGAAAAAAATTATTTAAATAATAAAAATCCAGATAGGTCAACTTAATTTTTTTATTAAATGACAATTTTATATAAAACATAATCCATAAAATATTTCCTTAAAAAATAGTGACAGAAATATAAGTTAGTATTTTAAAGTTAATAAAACTAAAAGGCAACTCAGTGAAAGGCGAAAAGAATATTTAAATCATCTAATGTCAAAACTATTAAATAATATAGAACTATTGAATGTGACAGTAACATGTGCGAATGTTGGAGGAATCAAAATAAAAATAAAATGAAGGAGAAAAGACTACGAATGAAGTGTATGCAAAATGTGAATTGCAATAAACTAATTAAAATGAACTGCCACTTGGAAAGAAAGCTCTCGAAAATAAATATGTCACTAGTATAAAAACAACTTTAGAAAACGTCTAATATGCCTCGGTTTCGGAAGAACCGGTGCCTATACATGATACTAATTCGGTTATGAAACCACCCGAGGCATAAACCTCTATGCAACTCACCTGCTCTCGCTGCTGCCCTCTGCTGTTCTTTGCAAGTCAGACTGACAAAGTGATACCGCCTCGGTCCGTTGCAGAACCGGCACTAGTACAGTTAACGAAAACGGCACCGGTTCTTTTTGTTAATAGATCGCGGTTCAAGAACCGATGCATATACAGACGAGGTAGAAAGGGATAAGTTTTTGGCCTCGGTTCGGAACCGAGTCAAAAAAAGGTACGATTTTGCCCCGGTTCACAGAGAACCGAAGCAGTAGGGTTACTTTTTTCTCTGTCCAGAAGGAACCGAGGCAGTAGAGTGGTTATAATTTATTTTTTTGGTTTTGTCTGTGAAAAGGTTATAATTTATTTTTTTTGGTTTTGTCTGTGAAACGTTGTTTCTCAAGCTTCGAGTTCTCCAGGCAAGCAAGCAAGATATCTTCACTCTCGAGAAAGGTCCCCACCACCCAACAACCGTTCAGATCACCACCCAACAACCGTTCGGACCACCACCCAACAACCGTGCCACCTTTACCGGACCACCACAAACCACCACGCGAAGTCTTCTTCTCCAACAACATTCTCCAGAATCACGCCGCTGTCCAAGGCAACCTGCAAGAAACCAAACCAGAAAATCAAGACGCCGCCACGACTGCAGATCAGAAAGGAGGGAACCAGAAAAGAAACCATTATCGGACCACCACAGAACCACCGGAGAACCAAGACGCCGCCGGGACTCCACCAATCTTCAACACTCCATCCATCAGACCACCTTTACCGGACCACCACAGAACCACCGCGAGAGCCCTCTCTCTCCTTCGCGCAACCTGCAATATTTCCCCCAATCTCTTTCTCTCCTTCGCATTGAACCACCGCGACTTCACCAATCTCTCGATCTCCTTCGCACCACAGAGCACCATCTTTCCCCCAATCTTCACTGTCAATGATACCGTCAGCAAACCCTAAATCAAACTCCCCCAATCTCACTTCGCGCAACCCCATTCAACCCTAAATCAAAGGCAGCAGTGTCGGACGCAGGCGGCAGGGAACCAATGGCGTAACGGCGCAAGGACGAGGCGCGGGCAAGGAGAGATTGGGATCGGAGGAACCAATGACAAAACTACAGAGGAAGAATGGGAGATGAGATTGGGATCGGAGGAACTTCTTCGTCCCTAAGATTGGCAAGGAGAGGGTTTAATAAAATGTTGAAGAAAGAAGCTTCATTTTGGGGCAGAGAGGAGAAGAACACGGGAAAGGTACGGGTTTGGAAAGCATATTATACCCCCTAGAGGCAATAAAGCACTATATGCTTCCATTAAAAATAGCACTCGATGCCATAAGATGACTTGCCGTGTGGAAGAAGCGTGTCAGTGATGTGGCAGAGGCTTTATGCCTCGGTTCTGCTCCCACCCGAGGTAGTATCAATTTTTAAAAAGCTGTCAGCCCAAAAGTCTTGGGTTTTAGACACCGGTTCTGCCTGTAACCGAGATCGTAACGTTGTTTTACTTCGGTCCTGCATGCAACCGAGGCATATAAGGTTCCCTTATTTTCAAATCTGCCACCGCGCTTTGATAGACAGCGGTTTTGTATGAAATGAGGTATATTGTGCGATTTTAAAAGCAAATATTGTACTAGTGCGGTGTCTAAAGGCTATACGACTTCGGTCTACAACGAAACCGAGGCATAAAACTCTCTGATTCCAACTCGGTTAGTTTAGAGGCGGTGCTGAAATATGATACAATCTCGGTTTTGGATGAAACCGAGGCATATATAATAATTTTGAATTTTTTTAAAGATGTTTAGGCATTGGGTTTGAGTAGAATCGCGTTAGTAGCTGGCCTACGGCTTCGGGTTTCTTTGAAACCGAGGTAATATCGTTTGTTTTATTTTTACCAAACCGATTAACAGTGCTTTGTCTTCCACCCTCTTCTCTGAGAGTTCTCTCTTCCACCAGCCGTTCTTTCTCTTCGACCAGCCCTTTCTCTTCGACCAGAGCAACCTCGGTTTCGTTTTCGGTTTACCGCTGCAAGGCGAACTGCTGCAAGGCGAACCTCGGTTTCGATTTTTGTCGCGGGTGGCCTTTGTCGTCTTCTCCGTGCATCCACCGCCGTGCCGCTACAGTTCCACCCCCTCCTTCACCTCCACTGTCTCCGGCGAAGTGTTGTCCAGGTTGGGTGGCTCTATTTCTCTCGCAAACAGTAGGAGTATTCTCTCCAAGCGTTGCTTCTGCCATCGTTCCCGCCTCTCCACCGTCGCTCCACTACCTTTGCTGCCGTTGTTTACCGCCACGGTAAGTTCTTTACAATTTCATTTGTATATGGTGATTGATATTTGTTTGAATGAAGAAAGGAATGTCTATGGTTATTGATATTGGTTTGTTTCCTTGATTTTTTCCCCTTGATTAGAATTAATTTTCTCCCCATTGAAGCATGAATTAGTGTGATTCTATAATTAATGCACCAGATTTTCGATCCATGCTGGCTTATTTGTTATTGTATGGAGACAATGGTGGTAGTATCTCTGTTGTGGATGTTGTCTTTGGCGTGTACATTGGGTGGTGGAAGCTGACAATTCACGAAATGGGACCCAAACTTGGAACAACATCTCGATGCTATCTTTTCTTTGTTTTTTGTTTTTTTTACCTGCCTTTGCTGTCAAGACAAAAATGATAAGCTTTGAAATTTGTATTCTTTTGTTATTCTTTTTTGTGTATGAGATATCCTTCTGTTTTGGAAAATAATACAAAATGTGTAGCAGGCAAATCATATACAATGAGAAACCGGATAGAGAGAAATTGAATATTCTTCTGTTTTTTCTTCTCACCATTTCCTTCTAAATTAAGAGCCCCATTTCTCCAACCATTTTAGGGTGTCTCGCATGTGGAACTTGGAATATTGCTTGATAACCTCACATGCCCAGTTGGTCGACTATCACATAATTCACAAAAAATGAAACAAAATGGGACTTCCTCTGTACAATTTTAAAAAATAGAACCATATTGGACGAAAATGGAATCAACATTGGCATGCAGATATAGAAGAAAAATACCCTATTACATTAAAATATGCAGATATTCTGAATACACTATTTAAAATTTACAAAAAGAAAAATATGAATTAAAAATAAAAATATGAATTAAAAATTTTACATTAAATAAAAATAAATTAAATAACATATAAGGAAAAAAATACTTTTAAGTCTTAAAGTTATATTTACCAATTCACTCACATGAGTCATTCTAATTACTTCTAATTATAATTAAATAAAAAAACTACTCTGAGAGTGGTAAGTGGTTAAGAAAATTAGGTAAAGAAGAGGTTAATTTAAGAGGTTGGAACGAAAATGCACATTATCAAGAGAATAAAAGAGATGAGAATTTTACTATTTAAATGGGGTAATGCAATTTATAATATGAAAAACTCTAAATTAACTCATGACTAAATTTAAAATTTTAATACTTATGAAAAACATTTCATAGTTGCTTTTAATAGTATTTGACTGTGGTGATTTTAATAGTTGTTTGCTTTTATTTGATGTTGTATGTAGCATATGTAATTATTTGTTTATTTTGGATATATTCTTGTTTTTAATTAGCCTTAGATTCCCGTTTGAGATTCAATACAAAAATTATTTACTATCTTCAGATTCTTCTAAACAAATGTACCTTTTAAAAATGAATACAAAGGAGATGGTAATAATAATTTATAAGTATTGAATCTTGAATTGTCCGGCTGGACAGTTTAAGAAGAGTAATAACTTTTTATAGTTTATTATAACATATCAATTTTATTATACATGTCTTAAATTCATGAAAATTTTAAGTTGTGTTTTGTATTGATCTTCGGGTGCATATTTGATTGTGATTTATAATCACTTTCATTTCGTGTAACCTGAAGACCAATGCGAAATGCTGGCAAAATTTCGTCAGGATATTCTTGCCACAACTATTGGACGACCTGAGCACTCAGGACGGGTGCGTGGTGCCAGGACTGGCATAGGCATACGACAGTTTTTTGGGTCTTCCACGCGTCCATATTCATACGAAAAGATGAAGGAGGAAATAAGAAAAGAGATGACGCAGGAGATCACAAAGAAGGTTCGAGCAGAGTTGTATGATGAAGTTGCTGAAATGGTTGCGCGCCAGTTCCAGCAGCATTATGAGGATTATGACAATCGTTCTCCACCATCTCCTGTAGCGGAACATGTTGTGCCCCCTACAGGTAAACTTATTTATTTTTGGTTACTAATTTACTTTTTGCATAAACTAACATTTAATTTGAATGGTAGAAGCGGTAAAGGAAGTTGCTTAGCTGCTGGTGCCCCAGGGGACGACATGGATGACATTCGTCCATGTCAGTTATATATTCTCTCTGATACTGGGACCATGCTAGTGGCTCGTGGTACAGTTTATGAGACAGCCACTGTAGTGCATGGTGTACAGCTTGCAGAAGATGAGGTCAAGGTGACGGTGGATGAAGTTGTCATAGCAGATGCCGTTCTTCCTGTGCCTACAGATGAGTTCTTCACTGTGGAAGAAGCATTTAAGTCCTTTGTCGCCTGGCCTAGACATTTGGTTGGTCATGTATCTAATCCCCCGGTAAACATTCGTACTATATACTTCTCAATTTTAATATTTACTTCTAATTGACGTTATAACATAACCATTTTTGCATTTAACAGCAGATAGGTCAAGAGGGAAGTCCTACACCGAAGAAGACTCATTTATCTGAAGATGACCTTCTTGGTGCGTTAGACGAGCTTGCTAAAATCATTTCAGATGTGCCAATGAATGTACACTGGGATTCTACTACATTTGGAAGAGAAGCTCATATCCCATTGTACTTGCATCATCAAGATGTTAGGGAGCTTGCATCGGGTAGAGAAGAAATTAATATTACACTCATTCAGCTGTGGATGATGTAAGTTTATGAAAACTTTTATATATAATTCTATTTTATCAACTTACTTATATCAGATTATTTCTTCATTTTAGGTATCTGTTTGATGTTAGTAACAAGAAGGGGTTCAACGATGTATATGGGTTCATTGACCCCTCTATGACTCATGAAAGAAATAAATTTGATGATATCCAGACATACATCACCACCTGCTTTGGAATGGAGAAGGAGATATATTTTCTCCCTTATATACATGGGTAAGTGAAGTTTGTTAACTTCAACACATTCATTTTTTAATATATTTGGTATATGATTCATAAGTTATTATCAATTTCAGGTGTCATTGGCAGCTACTTGTGATCTCCATACCGGAGAACACGACTGTCTGGTTTTGTTCATTGCAGAAGTCTCCTCCCAGCCCTCTTAGACATGTAGTAGATTGGTAAGAATCTCAATGTGTGGATTTTTTGTTATATAAATGTATGCTAAAGGAATTTTTTTAATAGTTCCCTTGCAACACATATGATGTTATCTGGGAGATCTACTGCTACAGCTAAAAAGCTTGCATGGGTTTCCCTTAAGGTTTGGTATTTTAGTTCATACTTTGTTACATTTGGTTCCATTCAAATGATGTTACTTAACATTTTATAATTATGATGATATATTGTAGTGTAATAGACAAATGGGGTCATACGAATGTGGTTACTACGTTATGTTTTGGATGATGACCATCATTCGTGCACATTACACCAGTGGATGGGAAACGGTAATATTTAGGTTTGAATTTTATGTTCTCTATATTTGGATTTCATATACACTAATTGAAATCATTGTGTTTTATGCAGAGATTTAATAGGACTGCTTCAATTCCAGAGAAGTCAATTCAACTTGTGAGGAAAACACTTGCTAAATATGTAATTCATTTATATAATAGTATGTAGTAGATATTAGGATATACTAAGTTCTAAGTTTATGTTTCTAAGTTCTTTTATGTTTTTCTACATTATTATAAGTTTAACATGTACATTGCATTGATTTATGCTTGAAACTTGATTTATGATTACATTGGATTGATTTATGCTTCTAAGAAGTTGATTTATGATTCCATTCAATATATTTATGTTTTAATATAATTTTCATTTAAAATATACGTTTCTACAATATTCTGGACTATTCTGGTTATAAAAATATATGCAGGTCTGTTTTTGTGGTTGGGAATGTTGCAGAAACAGACATCATTTTAAAAAAAAAAGTACTTATATGCCTCGGTTCAGGTCAAAACCGAAGTCGAAAGACCACTTACGGCCTCGGTTATGGTCAAACCCGAAGCAGAATGTGTTGCAGATGAGAACAAAAAAAAAGAGTCTACTGCCTCGGTTGTAGCTTGAACCGAGGCAGTAGAGTGAGACTTTATGCCTCGGTTCAGGCTACAACCGAGGCATAAAGTCCCAGGAAAAAAAAATAAAAAAACCAAAAACTTTACTGCTTCGGTTAGGACTGAACCGAGGCCAAATACTCTCCTTTTATGTCTCGGTTCCCAACCGAGACCAAAAGTATTAGACTTTTTACCTTGTCTGAATATGTCTCGGTTCAGAAACCGCGGCCTATAGAAAAAAATAACCGCTGTCGTTTACCCTGACTGTACTAGTGTGTATACAAAATAATACATAACTTAGATGAAAAACATAAAACAAAAACTTGTTATATTGAGACATAGTTAGAGAGAAAGAATAGATTATGATAAAACATTTGTCTAAGTGACATAAATGATGACCATACATATCTTTTTAGAAGTGACGGTAATTAAAAAGATGACACATTCAGGTAATTAAAAAGCGACAGATTCATTAAACGAAACGAATGTACATGATGTTTTTTCATGATCATTTGGTTAAGGAGGTGTACATGAAAGTTCACTACAGGAAAAATAACTATTACCGGCGGAGTATTACCGAAGGCCTTTTGGCCTTCGGTAAATGTAGTTTACCGAAGGCTTTTCCGAAGGCTTGTGTAGTAAGACTTTACCGAAGGATAATGGCCGTCTATAATGGACACGAGTCATTACCGAAGGCAGTCGACCGTCGGTAAGTGGATGGTGTATATGAAATTAGAAAGTGAGATATTTCCCTCCCCTCATTTCGCGAAAACTCCTTCTTCCCCAATATTTCAGATTCTCTACCCTAACTCCCTCTACAAACTCACTTTGTGGCTTGTGCAGACTACTTCCCACCCTAACCACAATTGGGATACGCTTCTTCCCCACTCCTCCATTATAGGTGAAGTCTCCCATTCTCCCATCTCATTTTCTTTTCGTGTTACTGTTTTTGATTACACGTCAATGGTGGAACCTTTTTTGTGGTAGCAGTTTTGCAGTGTCCTGAGCTGAGGAAGGTGGTGGGTGGATCATTTATAATTGCCACCCCCACTCCTGCCCCTATTGTTATTACCCCCACTTCTCTCCCTGACCCTACTTCTATACCTTCCTCATCTTCTGTACCTCCTTCTCAGACTGACACACCACTTGCTGATCCAGATTCAAGTGGTGATGGTGAAGGTCTTGACCCGCCCCTCCATGATCGACCATGGATTGAGCCCTATGGTAAAGGGTAAGTTTATAATCTGTTGATATCATTTGATGTTTAAACCATATTTGTAATTGAAATGACTTTTGTTATGCAGGTTTATTCCATCTAGGGTTGCTTCCCAGGCCATCACACGTTCAATTAAGCAATAGTTTTTAAGTCCATGGCCTACTTGGGGAGCAATACCTCATGACGACAGAAAGCCATTCTGGGAGCGCTTTCAGGTGAGCAATCTATTACACTAATGTCCGTCTTATTTTAGTATGTTTTGTAATCAATGTTTGTTCTCTTTAATGTTACAGATGAAGGTGCAGTGGAAACCTGAACATGAAAGTCAGATACACAAAAATTTCCACATGAAAGCATCTCATCGGCTGTCAGAGATGTTTAGGGATGCCCGCAATGCAGCACAGCGCCCTAACTGGCTGGGTGAACACATTTGGAACTCTTTACTGGCCCATTGGAATACAGTAGAGTTCCGCAATAAGTGTGCCAAAGCCCAGCGGAATAGAGCATCTGAAAGGGGTGGCACCCTGCATACTGGTGGGTCGATCACCATTCATGAGCATGCCATTCGTATGGTATAATCTCATTACATAACTTTTTCTTTCATACATAAGTTATGTATATTCTATTTCATATGTACGCTTGTAATTCTTAATTATGTTACAGGCACAGGCTCTAGGACGGGCGGTCCATGTTGATGAGGTCTTTGCACAAACTCATGTTCGGAAGGGAACTAATGAATTTGTTGATGAAAGATCTCGGAAGACTCATGTAAGCAAATAACACTATTACTATTACTAATTGTTCATTTATGTTATACCATCATTCCCTGACATTGCTTTTAATGTTTCAACAGGAAGACTTTTCTACGAGACTTTCACAGGTTAGATCTGAACATGAGTCAGCTCCTACACCGGATGATGCCAGTAATGCAGATGATGACATCCGTAGGACACAGTGCTGGATCGACATCGTTGGTGGGAAGAAAAAAGGACGAGTGTATGGTGCGGGACAGCTTGCTGCAAACTATACAGCATCCAGAGGAGGTACTCTGAAGCACCAGCCTTCTTCTTCCACCAGTACTCCTGACGAGGTTGTTCTTCAACTCAGGCAGGAACTCCATCAACGTGACCAGGAGATCACTGATCTCAGAGCAGAGTTTACAAACTTTAAGGCCCTGGTCATGAGCGTCTTGCCTCAAACCTCACAGGACGTACAAAATATCCCTCCGACCCAGTCACGACCCTCCTCATCACCTGCTGCCACTCAGCAGCCTACATCAGTCCAACCCTCATCAGTCCAACCCACACCAGTCCAGCCATCAGTACAGGAGCAGGATGATGAAGATCATTCTGATGATAGTTATGTACATTATTAGCTTCATTTTCTTATTACTTTGTTAGACAAACATTTAGATATTAGAACATTTTAGACTTGATATCATTTCAGTGTTAGTTAGATCTACTTCCAGACTTTGGATGTTAGAACATCCTTTTGTTACATTGTTTTATATTTGAATTATAATTACATAATCTATACATTAATGGATGTTCTATGGATTAATTGATGTTCAATGGATATTGATAATTGATTGCATCTTTGAGATGCACATTATGCATGTTTGTATGTGCTTGAAAACTGATATGCAGGTCTGTTTGTAATTGAATTTTGATATACAGGTGTGGGTTGCACAAGAAATACCATTTCTCTGAAACCTGCTCTGCAATTTACCGAAGGCTTTTGCCCTTCGGTAAATGCCCACAGTAGGTCATTACCGAAGGCTTCTGCCCTTTGATAAATACCCTCGTATGGTTATTACCGAAGGCTTTTGCCCTTCGGAAATTACCGAGGGCTTCTGCCCTTCGGTAATTATCGAAGGCTTTTGGCCCTCGGTAATTACCGAAGGCTTTTGGCCCTCGGTAATTGTTAGCGACAAGAGATTTACCGAAGGATTTTTGGCCGTCGATAAGCCTTCGGTAAACACCCTTTATCGACGGCTTATGGCAGTTTCCGAGGGCTTCTGGCCTTCGGTAATGCCCAACTTTTTTGAAGTGGTTCCCCAGGTTTTGAAACCATTGACCCAAATTTAATTTGAAGGTTGAAAAAAATCATTGTTCAACTTGAAACAAGTTCCTCTGTATTGGTTTGCAATAGCTTCTTTTATGAATAGCAAGATGGTTAATTTGACGTAAGTTCAAATTAACACAGTCCAACAGTTTACAAATGTGTAGCAAAATAAAGTTATTTATTTTCATGTAAAAATAAAACATTATAAAATAAATACATTAGAAAATTTTATATTTTTTGTGATTTTTTATAAAGTTGTGATTTTTTTAAAAAAATTTCTTTATAAATTTTTTAAGTTCTACGAAAAAAATTATTTAAATAATAAAAATCCAGATAGGTCATAAGTTAATTCATATGGAATCCACGTTGCTATTGGCAGCAGCATCTGGGGCCGACAAAAGGAGCAGTGGAAGTGAAGGAATGATCAAGAGAGTAATGAGAAGAAAGGTTTTGCTAATGCGTTTTCAAACAATTGTTTCCTTCAAATTAAAAGAAAAAAACAATAACAAGCCGGATAAAATACTCGTTATTGTAATACAAACACTTTATGTCACAACTTTTACCTCGGTTGAAGAAAAAGTTAACAATTACATTAAAAATATATATATGGTGCAAAGTATTTTCCAAATTACATTTATAAAGAAGAATAAAAAGAAAAAGTGCATAGAAATAAAAGTAGAAATGAAAGTAATTTCACATTTTATTATGTTAAAGATTGACTTATATTTAAAGTATTCTTTTTTATATTATTTTTTTCATTTTTTTTTGTAACATCCCAATACTATAGTATAAAACTATATAATAGAATAATCCCATGTTAATAATATTACAGGAAAACGAGCAACTTCGACACTCTAAATTACTACTAGACATGTCACCATGCGCGATGGAAAAAAGGGAGCAAATCCATAACTTCAAAAGGTGCTGAGAGCGCGTAAGAGCTTCGATAAAGGCGTTGTTAATGGCATGGTGGTCGCCTGGTCGAGACAGTCAAAACCATGTGATCGTCGATCGAAACTAGAACTTTGGTAGTGACAACGGTAGACGATGGCGCCGACAACGGTAAATGGCGTCGTCGTTGTCGGCGACGGGTGTAGCGACAGAGGCAACTAGAATTTTTTTTTACTCATGTTCAATATACACATAGAGCCCTTTGTTTATAATAGAAGAAATATGGACTAAACTCAAAATATAAATAAAAAATAATAACAAACAAACTAAAGATAAAAGATAAATATAAGATAAAGATAATATAACTGACAATATTCATCACAAATTGGATCAATTGTTTTCTTTATAGTCAATTGAAATAATTTACATCATAAATTAGATTTGTTGTTTAATTTATATATTGAATTTAAATTCTTTATATTCATTATAAATTGGATCAATTTTTCATTTATACTAAATTAAACAATTTATACTTAATTTATACTTAATTTAAATAATTTACTTGACTTGACGTCTAATTTCGAAACATCCAGGAAACATGATAAGTGTTGGCATATATGAAAGCAGGAGATGAAGAAGAGACTTATGATCATAATGGTTGCAATGTTGAATATTTGGATTGAAATAGTGTATTTTGACCAAGAAGATGAATCATGAGTACATGAGCAGTTTCATTATTTAATTCAATGTATCATGTTATTCACATGTGAAAAGGCTTGAAGGTGAGAGCACAGGTGGGAAAAAGAGGATTGAGAAAGTCTACACTGCCAAAGCATGAGAAACGTTGCTTAATTTGCTTTTATACAAAGAAGTCTATGAAAGACTAACAATTTCGTGCAATTCTTTTAGTTTCCATTTCATGTGATTGATGACTCAATTTTCTAAAACGTTAACCAGTTAGAAAAAAAAAATTATATTGTCTGATCAATTATTGTATTTTTTCTATCATTTACTAATTTTAAAAAAATATAAAGTATGATAATAATAATATATAAAGATAAATTAACTTAGATAAAAAAATAAAAAATAAAAACCTCAATTTTGAAAATAAACTTACCCAAATTTGGAAAAAAATAACCTTTTCGGAAAATTAAATTTTTTGTAATTGTTTTAATTTTTTAATATTTTAATCTGAGTTTATAATTGTTTTCTTAACAATATAATTATATGTGAAATTAAATTATTATTTGTTTCATAATAATTTCAATAGAAACTATTATATTATTATCGTTGTGTTATTATGAAAAAAAGTTTTAAAAGGTAATAGAATTTGTAACATCCCAAAATACAAATACAGTATAAAACGATACAATCGAATAATCACATCTAATAATATTACAACTCAGTCTTCCAAAAGAGATTCAGTACAGATATGGCCGAACGACCTTATAATATAACGGGAAGTTAAAACCGCACACTAGCTGCAACTAGGTCGAACGGTTTACAAAAGAAAAAGGGGTAAAAAATGATCGAACGGTCATCGTACAATTAAACTAACTAATGACCGAACAGTTCTACAAAAGAAGTAGCCAAGAGAGGTACAAACGGTAATACAAAGAAAACCAACAGTTGACCGAACACTTCTACTATTCGGTCTTAACTTCCACCTCGACCAGATTTTCTTCTGCTAGCGTTTCTTCCAGAAACTCATCTCCTTCTGCTCACATCCACACGGATGATCATTGCAGCAGGACAAACGACCGAACGTACAAAACGGACTAGACAGGAAAATAGGATAAGCTTATGTAATTCAATTCAAGTATCAACATAGATTTCACACAATTTAATTAAACCAGCTAGTTCATTCACTTATACATGCAAAGCCTAATACTAGACTCTGACTGTCCGGACTGTATGAACTTTGTGTAGCTACGACGTTCGTGCACCCGGGTGATCTAGTAACTGGGATACCCTCAACAGCTGCCACCCGAGGTTAGTCCTATCTGTCCAAATTAACCATAAGGACTAGGACCTCCTGCCATTCCCACACATGACTTACCCTTCTTTACGTGAGAACGAGTAATCACGGAATATCAGGATGAACCGCCAGCTTAGCATGCCTACATTCATACTTTACCAATTCTAATATACATTCATGAGATATTCCTCCTCGGAATACTCGTTCATAACCATACTCATTTCTTCTACATCATATTTCATCATCTTTCATTATAATTTAATATATATATTATATTTTATATATTTTTTGTAATTTTATTTAAATTTTATTATAATATTTTATAAAAATATATTTTTTTAAATATTTGTGGGGTATCCGCGGGTTTTAAAATATCCGCGGATATTTTTAAGCGGATATCCGTGCGGGTAGCGGGTGGATTTTTTTTTGTCGGGTCGGATTGCGGGTACGCACTATCCGTGCCCGACCCGTTGCCATCCCTATCTACGTGAGACGTCATCAACAAGATAAGTATGCTTTGAAATATGAATATTTCATAAAATATCTAATTAATAATAGATATTATAACAACTATTTTATATAGATATTTTAAATATATATAGTATAATCCATAATATATTATATGATATATGATATATTATATATAATATGGTATATAACTATAAATATAGTTATCTAATTATTATAACCGAAACATTTTTTGGCATGATTAAAATAGTCAAAGAAATTGTTGTGTTAGAGATAACTATCAACAGCAATATTATAAAATCTCAAGACGGTTTTGATACCTTGTTTATTATATATGTTATTTATTCAGTGCAATTCATAATATCTGGTAACCAAATAATTTATTATACGGTTATATACCATAATATATATCATCATGAGAATTTCAGCAAGACAACATCTTGAAGAAATATATATCAAAATCCACGCCATCAACTATGCAAGTGCAGACTAAGATCTTTTCATAAACAGACTTCATGCTTAAAGTATCATGGAATTCAATTAACGAAGGGGAAGTCTCCTATTGCAAACACTGATTGCCAATTTCGTCAGCAAAGTTCATAATTAACGATCAAGTCCAGGACCGAGCGGTAAATCCCTCTCGGGAGAGAGGTAAAACCCTCTCAAAGCCGAACGGTAAAGTCTGTTCCCTAAGAAGCACTCCTAGGTCAAAGACCGAGCGGTAAATCCCTCTCGGGAGAGAGGTAAAGCCCTCTCAAAGCTGAACGGTAAATTCCGTTCACTAGGAAGCACTCCTAACTCAAAGTAGAGAGGTAAAGCCCTCTCAAAGCTGAATGGTAAAGCCCGTTCCCTAGGAAGCACTCCTAGGTCAAATACCGAGCGGTAAATCCCTCTCGGGAGAGAGGTAAAGCCCTCTCAAAGCCGAACGGTAAAGCACGTTCACTAGGAAGCACTCCTAGCTCAAAGCAGAGAAGTAAAGCCCTCTTAAAGCTGAACGGTAAAGCCTGTTCCCTATGAAGCACTCCTAAGTCAAAGACCGAGCGGTAAATCCCTCTCGGGAGAGAGGTAAAGCCTCTTCCTAGGAAGAACTTCTAGGTCAAAATCAAAGACCGAGAGGTAAATCCCTCTCGGTTCATGTTGAAGGCCGAGCGGTAAATCCCTCTCGCTTAATGTTGAAGGTCGAGCGGTAAAACGCTCTCGGTTAATGTTGAAGGTCGAGAGGTAAATCCCTCTCGGTTCATGTTGAAGGACGAGAGGTAAATCCCTCTCGGTTCATGTTGAAGGACGAGAGGTAAATCCCTCTCGGTTCATGTTGAAGGCCGAGCGATAAATCCCTCTCGGTTCATGTTGAAGGACGAGTGATAAATCCCTCTCGGTTAATGTCGAAGGTCGAGCGGTAAATCCCTCTCGGTTATAGTTTTTCAATTGACATTCATATTATAAATTAAATACAAATAATTATTAACTTTAAAGAGATCTCGTGGTATATATATATATATATATATATATATATATATATATATATATATATATATATATATATATATATATTATATTTATTAGATTATTATATATTTTATATAAATATTTAATTTTTAATTATTTTTTATTTGTAAGTTTAGTTTAACTTATATTTTTTTTTATTATAAATAAAATATCTATATATATATATATATATCTATATATATATATATATCTATATATATATATATATATATATATATATATATATATATATATATATATATATTGTATCGTATAAAATATTAACCGAGTGGTTGGTGACTAAGACCGGTCGGTCCATCCACTCAGGTCAAAGATTGGGCCGCAATTGGGTTAGCACTTAAGCTATTGTTGGGTCAACAGTGCAGCAGATGATAAAATAATCAAAGAATATCTAATTAAAGGTATTGATAAAACATGTTATAAACAACCAACCGGATTTTCAGGTAATCTGTTTATATCTTATTCTGTTTATATTTTATTGGGCTTATATCAGCTCAGGATCCATGAGGTAAATTATAAATACAAAGCCAGGGCCGAAAGCCTGGTAGGTTCCACTTACGCATTATTCACTCTAAGCTACTCTTAAATACTCAATAGTGATAATCATTCACTAAATATTCAACTAAGAGCTGAGGCTCTTCAAATCACACACCTAACTTGAGCGTCGGAGTATCTTTTGCAGGTACATCCTCCCTCGTCAAGAAGGAGACTGTCGGTTTTTGCCAACACCGATCGGCCAATAGCAGGAGTTTGGAAGCGAGCGAGCGGCCTAGACACGTCATCAGGTTAGTCTCTCGGTCCCAAAAATATCTACTGAAACATATATATATTCAATCCAAAAAAGATTAATGTTATATATAGTTTTTGTGATATTAAATAATTTACCTTCATGTGTATCTCTTACAGTTTATGAATAGCACATGTTTTACCTAGTTCATTTAAAAAGAACACTCTCATAACAACGGCTAAATACTAGTTTTACTAACCTTGAAGAATATGCCTAATTGGCCTTCCAGTTGCATAGGTAGCATCTATTACCAGAGTTGTTCTCAGGTCCGCATGTCTTCTAGTAGCAAAGCATTGAAAGATAAGGCAAGCAGAGACACACTCTATAAGGCATTGAATGAGGCCATTGTTCGCAACATTCAATCTATCTGCAAACTAAAACAACATACTAGTGGAAAATATACATTTTATAACTATCTTTTATACTTATATATCAAAATTCAGCAGCTATAGAAAGTGGTATAATGGCAATTTTGTAAATATAAAAAACTTTTTTACACCAGTTACAAAACTTCATTTCGATTACCATTGTTGTCTGTTCAGTCGTGTTAAGGTGGTTGGGTAAAGCTCTTGTTCCCGTTTGAAGTTGCTCGTGTTTCTCATTCACTGTGCGTTTCTCATCTTTTTCGCGTTTGAAGTTGTTCACATTTGGGTAAAGCAACATTTCTCAACGTCGTCTTTTTCTCTTTCGCACATCAGAGAGCATTTCTCAGCGTCGTCTTCATGACTTTCAGTGGCTCGAGAGCTCATCCTTCACCATCACAGAGCATCTTCCTCACTTTCAAGTTATGGTTTCTCCCGCACTTCCTCATCTTCCACCGATTATAATCTCATTCTACCAATTATAATCCCTTTCCACCGTTTAAAACCCCTTTTCCACCGATCAATCGATCCATTCTAGGGTTCCTTGGTTCCTTCACGGTTTTGCATCGATTAAACAAGTTCTCTTGAGGGTCTGAGGCAAAGATTTTGTATTTTAGTTTCTTTTTGCCGCTTCAATTTACGGTTAGAAGGTGGTCGTGAGTGTGTGCTACCAGGGAACAACTCGTACAACTCAGAGAGGTATTTTTTATGTTATTGCTGCTTTAATGTTATGGTTAATTAATTATACTTTTTTCTGAGAAAATATGTTTATTGCATCTGCTTCCTAGATGTTATTCTTTTCCTTTTAATTTGAAAATTATGGCTAATTAAAATTCTTTGATGTTTAGTAATTGGATTCTTCTGTGCGTATTGCTTTCCTTGATTACCTTGTAAACATGATTACAAATATATAAATCCACTTCCATTCACATTTTCTAGATATATATGAATGATTTCTAGAAAGCAACGATATATATTAAAATATTATTCTTATTAGTATATAATAGAAAATTATTTTTTTTTATTTCAGTAAAGTCTACCATGTATGTTTAGCTATTTGGATTTGTAGAGTTATAATTATATATTTTACAGCATGTATCATGAGAATTTTAAAGCATATGTATCCCATCTGGTTAGATGCATGAATATGTTTTACTGCTATGTGTTATTTACCTTAATTATGGTTGGATGGTTTCTTCGTTCTTTATTAGAGAAAACTGTGAATTCTCCATCAAGTTGTAGTGGAATTTGTTTCCTTGTGACATCTTGAATTTTGAGGATAAGATTGTCATACATATCCTGCAGTTACAGTAGGATATGGAAGTGACATCATTCATTGATTGAAGAGGAATAACAATACTGTATAGTTACCTTCATTCGTGACCATTCTTGCTTGAATTGTGGCAAGTGTTCACTGTCGATGGTGGCAGCGCTGGAGAAGTAGCTGAAGGGTGCTCTCAGTTGAATTTTGTCCAAAACTGAGCAAATTTGGAGGCTTCGACAAGAACGTAGAAGGTAAGAGGGGAACAATCATCATCAGAAACATAGCAAGCAAGTTTGTTGGTGGGATAATAGTGTGCTAGAAGAGACAACACAGTGTTGGCTGTGATGATGGGTGGTTCAAGAACAGGGTTTGTTGTTGCCACAAACAAATATACTCGTGGAAGTTCAGGAAACTTAATTAGGAAACTTCTAGATTTCCACTTCCATTCACATTTTCCAAGCACATGTACATTTTATTGTTGAATTCTAAGCCAGTCATTTTCTTCATAATCATCTTTTTCAGATTCCTAGTGAGCATCATTGTGTTTTCACTCTGAAATATAAATCCATTCTTGGCCTCTATATATTGGGAGAGTTAGCATTATGACAGTTCATTATGGAAGGCTTTGTTAAAAGCAAAGAAGCTAATATTTTAGGAGTTTACTATGAGCAACCTTTTGTTGCATCTGGTTTCAGCAGAATGCTAGCATCCCATCTTAACCATTAATATGTGGGTTGTTGTTGGGAAACAGCGGTATTTGTTCCCTCCTCTGCTAACCCAAAATGGGCACTATGCGGAAGCGTAAAATAAAAGTGTATGCGTAGGGAAAAATAACACCGAAAATTTTAACGTGGAAAATCCTCTCGGAAAAAACCACGGGACCTAGTCCAGAAAATTATCTCCACTATGAAAGTAGGATTATAGTGTTTCTCTCACTCTCTGAGGATCTCTCAATAAATCTCACCCTCTCGGATGGTATACAAAAACACTCTCTTTTGCACACTCAGTTTCTATTACACAGTGTCTTTCACCTCTCGATGATGTTTCTCTCTTCACGGTAGTACCCGTGGCTTTCTCTCTTTCTCCTCTTGAATTCTTTCTTCACCGTTTTGATTCTTGGTGAGTTGTGTTTTGCTGCACATTTTGCATTCATTTTATAATGAATGAAGGAAGAAAGGACAAGAAACATGGTTGGTGCATTGGAGCAATTTAGGGAGCTTTAGTGAAGGTGGAAGACATTCTTCCTCAATATATGGTATATGAAAACATTGACCCTTCTTTTTGGCATGTGGATGGATCCCAATTTTGTTTTTATCCAACAGTTGTTAAGTATATTTTGTTAGGGAATTACTAAAGTGTCACTCCCCTATGGATATTTCGTAGAATTCATCTTTCAATGTATAATACTTCACCTTCTTTCTTTCGCGGTTTCCTTCTAAAATGAATTATGTTGAGGTTTTCAGAGTTGCAACCAAACTATGCTGAAGCATTTCATGGCTTATGTGATATGCACTTGCTACTAGCTCATAATTAAACATCAAATCAGATTTAAAACCAATGCAATTTCACTTTTAGAATTAAAACTAATACTTAAAAGTTTAGATTGTTAGCTTGCCCTGATAATCGGATCACAGAGAAAAAATTAAACTGTAAGAGCATATTTTCTCCAATGTAGCTGATCCTTGACAGAGAACCTACAAAATCATTCTGAAGTTAACAATATTTACAAAAACAATAATTATTACAATTATTAGATCAGATTGCATACTTTCCTAAATAGTATCTTTAGATTCTGTGTATCCTAATTTAAGGTTTTTTAATTAAAGACAACATTACTTATATGTTGGGTACCGATGTCACACGTCATGTTATGCATTGTTGACTGCACATTTAGCTCCCAGACTTAAGGTATTTTAACCCAAAGTCTTATTTTGCAAGACAAACTTGTGTTGGTATATACATCATAAAAATACATATTTTAAATAAAAACCAAATATTTGATATATAATAGACACATATATAAAAGTATTTACTTTTTCCATCTACCCCAGTGTGTCTGCTGCAGAATAGTGGTGTGTCAGAGCCATTATTTTGCAGCAGCAAAAGATGGTTCTGTTAAGATCTGGTGCAAAATAAGGTGATCTGATTTATACTATATACCTTGTAATAGGTAGGGGTGGGCAAAGTGCACTGTACTGCACTGCACTGTAAAAATTTATAGTTAACTATAAACCAGTTCAGAAAAACTGTACTGAACTATAAAATAGTTCAAAATAACTGAATTGAACTATTTTCTGGTTTAATTATACTGCAGTACAGTTCAGTTAATTAGTTTTTAGTTTATCACACTACAATTCAATTAACTATATTCCATGTTCAATTAATTCATGACAACTCATCAACACTAAACTCTTCCCAAAGACATAAATCAATAAACTGCGGAAGAAAATAAAACACGATAAAGTAAAATTCCCATAATTAATTAATATACGCCACAATAATATTAATTTGGTAGAAACAAAAAATAATAAAATAATTTATCCACACAAACATTATGTCATCTGCGTAATGATGTGAAGATGCTAGCATCCTTCTTCACCAGTCCTCTGGAGAGAAGATGTTACAGAACCAAAGCCCTCAAAACGAGTCGTTTCTCCAAATTGTACCTAAACAACCAAGGGTACGCAATAAACACAGAACTATCCCATCCAAGCTGACCCACCCAAAACTCTGTCACTACATCATGTTTCTCCATGGAACAGAGCATCATTGCAGGGTGTTTCCTAAACCCATCATAAAAATGACCTAAACCACTATGATAGAAAATGACATAAATCACAGTTCACAATTAATTGTACAGTTCACAGTTAACTGTACACTAAGTTCAGTATTTTTAAACTGAACTGTTAAACAATATAATTGGTTTTTAGTACAAATAGTTTAAGTTTTTTAAGTACCAAATAGTATAGATTAACTATAGTTTACAGTTTTTTATTGAACTGTGCCCAACCCTAGTAATAGGTAAAGAAATGAGGTGATCATATAATTCTGTATGAAATCGAAACCCATTTATAGATAATTTTATTTTGCTTGTATACCTTTGTTAATTAACATGTCTGTATTTAGTATACGATAAACTTCTGTTCTAATAATCAGTATTATCTTGTACGTACCTTGAGGCATAGGTTAGACTCTAGAAATTGGTTTTATATTTGTAGGGAGTTTCTATTTGCATGTCAATGTGGCATTCATTTGTTTCTTTAACCCAGACTTATGCTCTCTGTTAAGATTCCTCCAACAACATTTCTGAAATGTTTTGTGGAAAACTAGTCTTCAAAAAAAGAATCGTTAGAACATATTGAATTATATTTTTCAAGGGATATGTCATTTATTCCCATTGAAATTTGTGCATGATTGTATGCCATGGATGGACACTGATTTTAAACTAATATCTTTGAACCATACATGTTGCTTCTCTACTTACACTTTTTGGGTTTAGTGTTAATTTACTAGGTAAAGAGAATATACGTACCTTTACCAGATGAAAATGTTCGAAAGCTTCTGTTAAAACACAAGCTCAAGGGTCAAGCATTCTCCTTACCTAGTAAGCAATGTGCTCATATTTTATGTTGTGATATTTCTTTTGATATATGCGTACTCGGTGATACTACAGAGTGTATTTCCTGGTTATTTATTCTTCTATAGGGTAATTCTGAGTTTACTGTGGCTAGCTTGTACCTTCATATATTCTGGTTTCACCTAAAACTTAATGCCAAATCTGGTCGAATTAATCTACTGCTTATCGTTTGCCAAAGAAATACTTGAAAATGCAAAAGTTTTATTAGCTGTTAGAGATGTTATTTTCTTGATATAACCATCTAATTTAAACTGATGTAAAATTAAAACTGATATATTAATAAATTAAAATTAAATAACAAATATACCAGTCCAAAATTTAAACTGCTATAAAAGAATAATCATACGTGAGAAGATTAAAAATATCTTGATAATAAATTAAAATCCTAATTTGTCAATTGTAAAGAAAGACCTAAGTCAATAGTTAAACATTCCCATCAATTGGTTATATTAATTTTATCAACATATTCTTACACTATATACTTTGTTTACAAAGGATTAAGACAATAGCTGACAATCTAGTTGTAACAAATGTGACTCTCCTTTTAGATGTAGTTGATTTCCAAAGCCTAAGTTCTCTTACATCATGATGAAATAGAGATATAACAAGGTTTAGGTTTAAGATAGTTAAAGTTAGAAAAAAGTAATAAGAGGTAAATCAAGATATATTTAGTCTGATGATTACCGTGTACATATATAGCAGATGCTAGCAATGCAAGATCCTATGATTAAGGCTAGCATTAAGATACTACAACCAAATAAGGTAACAAATAATGCTGACAGCCATTGATTGGTAATTACACTAATTACAGAGATTGACAGTATCAAGTCAAATCATTGGATCCATACATTAAGGGATCTTGTCTCTAATTCCCCCTTTCAAACTGATGGGTGAAAGAGTCACCCCAAGTTTGTCTTTGAGTTGGTTGAATCGTGTATGAGTTAAGGCTTTAGTGAGGCAGTCAGCAATTTGATCAGCTGATGGAACATAGGCCACAACAATCTCATTTTGTAGCACTTGGTCTCTGATGTAGTGCACATCAATTTCAATGTGTTTGGATCGAGCATGCATAACTGGATTTGAAGCTAATGCGTTGGCACTCAAGTTATCACACCATAGTGTTGGTTTTCTTGGCAGAGGGAGTCTTAGCTCATCAAGGAGTGAACGAGTCCATGCTATTTCAACAGCTAAGTCAGTCAGGGCTCTATATTCTGACTCTGTGCTAGATCTTGAGACTACCTTTTGCTTCCTTGAGGAACAGGAAACAAGTGTTTCACCAAGGAAGACACATTGACCTGCCATGGATTTTTTATCGTCCACACTTGTGGCCCAATCTGCATCTGAGAAGCCTGTTAAGTCCAAGTCATTGAATGGTTTAATGTGTAGACAGTGTTGGATGGTACCTTGAAGATATCTCAATATTCTTTTGATGCCTTGCCAGTGATCTATAGTGGGAGAGCTCATGAATTGGCTGAGCTTGTTAACAGAGAATGCTATGTCAGGCCTTGTGTTTGTTAAGTATTGCAATGCTCCTATAGTTTGTCTGAACACGGTTGGATCTTTTAACTTCTCCCCTTCAGTTGTAAATTGCTTGCCAGTTACCATAGGTGTTGGACAAGATGAGGCATTTTCCATTTTGAATTTTCTAGGATGTCTCCTATGTATTTCAATTGCTTCAAGTACATACCAGATGCATCTCTTTGAACTTCTATGCCTAAGAAGTAGTGTAGTGGACCAAGGTCCTTAAGGGAAAACACAACATTGAGTTGTTTGATGAAGGATTCTAAAAATTTGGTGTTGTTCCCTGTGACAATTATATCATCCACATATATAAGTAGAAAGGTAATGTGATATGTACCTCTTAGAGTGAAGAGTGAGGAATCACTTTTTGTGTTCTTGAAACCCCAGCTGAGTAAGGCATTTTTGAGGCTGTCAAACCAGGCTCTTGGGGCCTGTTTCAATCCATAGATTGCCTTAGATAACTTGCAAACATGTTCAGGTTTAGTTGAGTCTACAAATCCCTCTGGTTGATGCATAAACACAGTTTCTTTGAGGTAGCCATTAAGGAAAGAATTGTTTATGTCTAGCTGTTTGACCTCCCAATTGAGATGCACTGCAATTGAGAGTATGATTCGAACTGTACTGGCCTTGACAATTGGGCTGAAGGTCTCTTCGTAATCCAATCTAGCTATTTGTTGAAATCCTTTTGCAACTAATCTTGCCTTTCTCCTTTCAATTGTCCCATCTGCTTTGTACTTGGTCTTGAAGACCCATTTAGAATCAATGATGTTTTCTTGGCCTTGATATGCTACCAAAACCCAGGTTTTATTTGACATGAGTGCCTGATACTCATTATCCATAGTTGCGTTCCACTGTGGTCTTGTGGGTGCTTCTGTGACATTTTCTGGTTCCTTCTCATTTGTAAAGGTTTCAGCTAACCCAACATAGGGCTGCTTTGGCTTGTGAATTCCAGCCTTGCTCCTGGTCCAATGAGTGTTGATGGTTGTGCTTGGTTCAGGAAAATCTTGGGGAGCTTCAACAACTGTTTCTATGGGATCAGTGTCATGAGAAATTGGACTGTTCCTTGTTGAATCATTTGTATCTTGATCTCTGCTAAGATTAACTGCAGCACTTCCAGTTGGACTAGCTTTTTCTTGTTCGACATTTGGATTGCTGTCATCGGAAGGTATTGCTTCTCCAATATGTGATTTACCTGTAGTGGGCAAAGAAAAAGAGGCCGATGGACTTTCAGTTAGTGTTTTCAAGGGACTTCTTGTATTGAGAAAACCATCATGGAATGGAAAATTTTCTTCATTGAAAACAACATGTCTTGAAGTGAAAATTCTTCCATGAGAGTTTATGCATTTGTATCCTTTGTGGGAGTTACTATAGCCCAAGAACACACATCTGGTTGTGTGGAATTGCAGTTTGTGCTGATTATAGGGCTTGAGACAGAGATAACAAGCACACCCAAAAGGTTTTAGGGAGTTGTAGTCAGGTTCCTTTCTAAAGAGCAATGAGTAAGGACTTTCATTTTGAATGACTAGAGAGGGCAGTCTGTTTATGAGATAAACTGCCGTGGAGAAAGCTTCCCACCAATAGTGTAAGGGCATTTTGGCTTGTCCTAGTAATGTCAAGCCAAATTCAGTAATATGTCTGTGTTTTCTCTCAGCCCTACCATTTTGTTGTGATGTGTAAGAGCATGACATTCTGAATTGTATCCCTGCTTCTATTGCATGGTTTTACACAGTCTTATATTCACCACCACCATCACATTGGATTGTCTTAAGTCTCTTGTTAAACAAATTTTCTACCATGTTTTTAAACTGGATAAAAGCTTGTGCAGTATCTGATTTCTGTTTCAGAGGATAAATCCAGGTAAATCTACTAAAGTCATCAAGGAAGTGAACATAATATTTGAAACCCGAAGGAGATGTTACTGGTGCAGGCCCCCAGACATCAGTACGAACTAATTCAAGAATTTCTTTAGCATGAGAGGAAGAGGTTTTAAAGGGTAAAAAATGCATTTTGCCATATTGACAAGCCTCACAAAAGTTAAAATGATCACTAGGTGATAGTTTGACATTACAACTTTTCAAGACTCTATCTAGAACTTTATTATTTGGATGACCAAGCCTTCTATGCCAGCTCTCCTTGACAGATACATAAGTACACGGGTCCCTTTCAGTCCTTGAGAGCTGATACAAGCCATCTTTAAGTATCCCTCTTAGAATTACCTTCCCTGTCAACTTGTCCTTCACAAAGCAACAGTTTGCATCAAACTCAACCAGAATGTTATTGTCAGCAGTTAATTTCGACACACTTAATAGGTTTTTGGTAATGTTGGGCACATATAAGACATCATGTAAGTTAAGTGAGTTTAGCTTTGAGGAACCTGTGGCAACAATCTTCAATTTTTCACCACTTCCAACTATTAATGAGTTGTTACCATGATGTTCTACCAGATCCTCGAATTTGTCAGTTTGGTGTGTCACATGATTGCTTTCACCACTGTCAAAGTACCAATCATAATCTTGAAGAGAGCTTTGTGAGGCTAGGAAGGCATTGTGTGCTCCTTGTCTGTCACTGCCTGCTAAATAATTTGAGTTTGAATAAGACTTATCAAACCTGTAGTAGCAATTTACTGCTGTGTGCCCGACCTTGCAGCAAACTTGACATGTTGGATTAGATATTCTTCCTCTTCCTCTGCCTCCTCTCCAACCTCTGAAGTTAGAGCCTCTCCAGTTGCTACCGGAACCTCTCCAGTTATTGTTTGTGTTGAATTTGTTGCCTTTGTAATCAGTTTTGTTGGCAACATTTGCTGAAGGACTAAGGGTTAGGTTGGTGAGACTATTCAGTTGATCAAGTCTACTTTCAAAGGTCAGCAATTGAGCCTGCAGATCCACCAAAGTGAGACTGGTTTGATCCGATAGCTTGACCACCGTAGGGTTGTATTCAGCATCTAAACCATTCAGGGTTTGAATGATTAGATCTGAGCTGGAAATGGGGCTGCCTGCAAGTTTAAGCTTGTCGGCAAGATTCTTTATTTTGACCAGATACTCCTCCATCTTCATCTCTCCTTTTCTGATGCTGTGAAACTCAGATTTAAGGTAAGTAACTCGAGACCTTGTGTGTGCACCTGCTAGGCTTTGGGCTTCATCCCAAAGTTGTTTTGAGGTTTCACAGTGCAGCAACTGTGTTGCGATTTCAATAGTCATTGAATTCATCAACCATCCAAGGAGTTGTGAATCACGAGCCTGCCAATCTTCAAAAGCAGGATTTGGCTTCTTGCTTGAATCTGTAGAAGCTATGAATTCTTCAGGACACTCCTTTGTCCCTAGCATGTGACCATCGAGCCTACAGCCTTTGACTATAGAGATCACCAAGGATTTCCATAGTGGGTAGTTGTCTCTATCCAACTTGACAAACACAGTGGATGAGAGATCATTTTTGAACGTTGAATCTGCAGCGGATGCCACATTTTTTTTATTGGATCAAGAGCCTTCAGGGCTTAAGAGCTCTGATACCAAGTTAGAAAAAGTAATGAGAGGTAAATCAAGATATATTTAATCTGATGATTACCGTGTACATATATAGCAGATGCTAGCAATACAAGATCCTATGATTAAGGCTATCATTAAGATACTACAACCAAATAAGGTAACAAATAATGCTGACAGCCATTGATTGGTAATTACACTAATTACAGAGATTGACAGTATCAAGTCAAATCACTGGATCCACACATTAAGGGATCTTGTCTCTAATTGTTAGTTATGTAACAAGTTTTATAACTTCAAAACAATGGAAGTATATTATTTAAAATGCTTAAAATAATATTTTATACCAAAATAAAAAAATGCCTCTGTAATTGTTGTATGCGTTGAATGTTTGAAAGAAACCTACAAAAATGAATAAATATATATTACCTTAATATATATTACCTTAACCACCTTAGACTTTGAACTTCTAGTATAAAAGAGTAATGACATTTTGGGATCCCTCAATTTCTTAGACTATCTCTACACCTCCTCAAGGAAGATAATGAAACCTTTCCTTCCTTATTTCTTTTACCATAAATAGGAGGAAAAACTGTAGTATATAAAATAAGTGTTTGAAGGAAACTGTTTTTTTTTTAACTTTTCTAAATTAATCCATAAAATATAACTATTATTTCAATACATCCTTCTGTCAAAGGTTTAATTACTGATTAACAGAAGACATCACATGACAATATTTATCTTCAATAAATCTTCAATAAATCTTCATTGTGTAGATATTTGATGACACGTCTTCAATGGAACAAAATGTTATAAAGGATGTTCGGGAGCAATGAGTTGCATTTCTTTTAACCATTTGTAAATGATTGGATGTTTCAATATTACATTTTGAATTTAGGAACTATTTTATGTATAATATGTTAAGTACTTATGTTAGGTAAATATATTTAGGAACTTTGTTAGGTAAATATTACTTTTTGATGTGTTAATGAAAACAATATTGATTATTTTACTTGTTATTGATTATTTAAACTGTATTCTGGGATTGAATCTTATGCAAGTTTGAATATGGATAGTAGTACATACAAATAAAATATCTAAAAAAAGACATCACTTTTTACACCGGTCAAAGTCACATCAGGTATAAAAAGTCTTGCTTTTTACACCTATTATAGCACTAGTAGGTATAAAAAGAAAATTTTCCCTCTAGCAACGAAAAAGACTTTTTATACCTGCTCTCATAGTACTAGGTGTAAATATAAGAGTTTTATGCCTATTACGAACAACACAGTTATAAAAGTGAGTTGGTATAAAAAATTGTAAACTTTTCATACCCCTTGCTTCTCTACCTACTCAAAAATAGGTATAAAAAACTTTTTTAACAGGTATAAAAAATTATTTTTTACTAGTGATAAGGTAATGGAAACGAAAAATACTTAGATTATAGAGAGGAAACGGGAGAAATAAAATGATAAACAAAACAATCAATATGTGAGATAATAAGATAAAGGAAGAAAAAACAAGCACGTTTACTATCACCACCGCTTGATCTACAATATCACAATAATAATAATAATAATTGTTACTACCGAGGGCGGAGTAACCGACCGGGCGTGTTCAGATGTGTCCAATCGGGTCTCTCAAGTCTAATATGTCCGATTGGGTCTCTCAAGTCTAATATGTCCGATCGGGCGGGCTTCTAAAACTGTTTGCTAGAGACAGCGGTTGAATGCTCACGAATGTGTAATTAATGAGGTAACGGTCCTTGTCGAATATTTAAGATTAGCATTGAAAGTCATTAAAAGGTAATTAATGGGTAATATTCTCTGAAATCATATAAATAACAATCGAAGGAGAAGGTAAACTCTCTGCTTTTTACAATTACATAGACCTGCAAAGACCAATTCTGACTTGAGCATCAGAGTGTTTCCTGCAGGTCACCCCACTTATACTGAGAGCGAGCATAAGGAAGGTGAAGGGCGAAGGACCGATCGACTGAGGAGGAGTGTTTCCGGGAGGAGGCAGCAGGAGTTTTCCCCAGTCCCATTCAGCAGAAACATTTTCGTGTTACTACCGAGGGCGGAGTAACCGACCGGGCATGTTCAGATGTGTCCGATCGGGTCTCTCAAGTCTAATATGTCCGATCGGGCGGGCTTCTAAAACTGTTTATTGGAGACAGCGGTTGAATGCACATGAATGTGTAATTAATGAGGTAACGGTCGTTGTCGAATATTTAAGATTAGCATTGAAAGTCATTAAGAGGTAAATTAATGGGTAATATTCTCTAAAATCATATAAATAACAATCGAAGGAGAAGGTAAACTCTCTGTTTTTTACAATTACATAGACCTGCAAAGACCAATTCTGACTTGAGCATCAGAGTGTTTCCTGCATGTCACCCCACTTATACTGAGAGCGAGCATAAGGAAGGTGAAGGGCGAAGGACCGATCGACTGAGGAGGAGTGTTTCCGGGGGTGGCAGCAGGAGTTTTCCCCGGTCCCATTCAGCAGAAACATTTTCGTGTTACTACCGAGGGTGGAGTAACCGACCGGGCATGTTCAGATGTGTCCGATCGGGTCTCTCAAGTCTAATATGTCCGATCGGGCGGGCTTCTAAAACTGTTTGTTGGAGACAGCGGTTGAATGCTCATGAATGTGTAATTAATGAGGTAACGGTCGTTGTTGAATATTTAAGATTAGCATTGAAAGTCATTAAGAGGTAAATTAATGGGTAATATTCTCTAATATCATATAAATAACAATCGAAGGAGAAGGTAAACTCTCTGTTTTTTACAATTACATAGACCTGCAAAGACCAATTCTGACTTGAGCGTTGGAGTGTTTCCTGCAGGTCTATACTGAGAGCGAGCATAAGGAAGACGAAGGGCGAAGGACCGATCGGCTAAGGAGGAGTGTTTCCGGGCGGAGGCAGCAGGAGTTTTCCCCAGTCCCATTCAGCAGAAACATTTTGGCGTCCACCGTGGGGCCGAGGATCATTGAAGATAACCTTTTACGACCACAGGGATGGAGCAAGACCCGGCAGTGTTTTTACAGGAGATGAGAAGAAGAATGGAAGCAATGTAGGCGGAGATTGAAACCCTTAGAGGCGAGCGGAATGCGGCTAGAGGGACGCAAGCTAATCGTCCATCTTCCGCACACGCCCAAACACCACCTATTGTAGAGATGCCGGAAACAGAGCCAGATTCAGAGGAAGACACAAATCCTACTCCTAGTAGTCATTATCAGGGAGAGGATCAGAATGAAGCTGGTTCGCATCGGACCGCGAACCGTCCGGTCCCAACCGGTCGAGCTAGAGCTTTGCACCCGTTCACAGCGGTGATCATGGAGGAGCAGATTCCGGATAGAGCATTTCCGGCCTTGGAAAAGTATGATGGGTCGGGGGATCCGGAGGAGCATTTGAGATCTTTTGTTGACGTCATGACCATATACTCCCCAGTGAAAATGTGTGGTGCAGAGTTTTTTCCTTATCAAATATGGAATGGACGCAATGTTACCGGTCGAAGTAAGAGAACCTACTATACGAAGGGAAGTTCAAAGTCTGCAAGATAACAATGATGAGCTTCGTGTGGAGCTTGATACTTTGGATGAACGAAGAGAGGTGGCAGTGATCCGAGCGGAGGCTCGGAAAAGGCTTCTGGCGAGACGTTACAACACCAAGGTCAGGCCTCGACAATTTGTTGAAGGAGACCTCGTGTGGAGAAAAACGGCAGAAGCCCGACGAAACCGATCGTCGGGAAAATTAGTCGCGAATTGGGAAGGCCTCTTCAGGGTGGTGGAGAACTTACAAAATGGAGCATACCGCTTGGAGCACCCGACGGGAAAGGCTATACCCAATACATGGAACGCATCCCATTTGAAATTTTATTTCAGCTAAGAGCTTTGTGCTTATTATTTCATATCAATAATACATTATGTTTATCACACGAAATTTTCGTCATGTCTTAACAGCTGAACGGGTGAGGCAGATTTCTTTTGTGAACTCTCACCTTGGTTTTAGGGCACGCTTCTAGAGAGCTCCTAAGACCTAAACCGAGCGGGTGAGGCAGATTTCTTTTGTGAACTCACACCTTGGTCTTAGGGCACGCTTCTAGAGAGCTCCTAAGACCTAAACCGAGCGGGTGAGACATATTTCTTTTGTGAACTCTCACCTTGGTCTTAGGGAACGTTTCTAGAGAGATCCTAAGACCTAAACCAAGCGGGTGAGGGAGATTTCTTGTGTGAACTCTCACCTTGGTCTTAGGGCACGCTTCTAGAGAGCTCCTGAGACCTAAACCGAGCGGGTGAGGCAGATTTCTTTTGTGAAGTCTCACCTTGGTCTTAGGGCACGCTTCTAGAGAGCTCCTAAGACCTAAACCGAGCGGATGAGGCAGATTTCTTTTGTGAACTCTCACCTTGGTCTTAGGGCACGCTTCTAGAGAGCTCCTAAGACCTAAACCGAGCGGGTGAGGCAGATTTCTTTTGTGAACTGTCACCTTGGTCTTAGGGCACGCTTCTAGAGAGCTCCTAAGACCTAAACCGAGTAGGTGAGGGAGATTTCTTGTGTGAACTCTCACCTTGGTCTTAGGACACGCTTCTAGAGAGCTTCTAAGACCTAAACCAAGCGGAACTCCTAGGAGACAACCCAAGCACGAAGCGAAAGGCTATGCGCGAAAAGTTGATAAGTAAAACATGAAAGTGCAAGAAATGTGTAGAAAGCAAAGACTCAAAAGGCATATATTCATTAAGTTCAAAAGTTGTTACAAGATAAAGTTGAAACAAAAAGCCGTAAAATCCTATGTCTAACACCTAGGATCGACCTTCAGCTTCATCGGTCTCTCCGATCACTTTGGCAGCAGCGTCGGCATCTTGGGCGGCCGGAGGAGAGGATGGCGGAATGTGGATTGTAACCAACTTGTTATCCACCACCATCATGCTCACATCAAGGAGGGGATCGTCGGTAGGCACTTGAAAGAGGAGATTACACTGGGCGAGAGCCTTATCAAACCCGAGTAGATGCTCGTTTACCACCTCATCGCCCAGAAGCTTGTTTTCTGCCTCCAACTTTGTCACCCGATCCTGGAGAGAATCCCACTTGGCCGTCACCTTGGTGTTGGAAGAGGTGGCTTTTTGGAGGTCGAGTTTAGCATCGTCCAAAGAACGTTGCATACGGCGCTGAGTAGAACGGGCCTTGGCCAACAAAGTGCTGGCTTTCTTCTTGTCCTCTGCCGCTATTCGCTCAGTCTCGGCCAAGCGAAGGGTCAGGTCTTGGTTGGCCTTGAAGATAGAATCGAACTTTGCTTGAAGAGCTTGAAGCTCTGTGGAAGCGGAAGCTCTCTTCTGGGCGGCATAGGTCAAGCACATGGCCGACCGCGCAGTCAACTCCAACGCCATGTTGGAGGCCTCTTCCTCGGTCAAAAATGGCGGTCAAAAATAGCTTACAGAACACATTAGAAGGAAGATTTTTGTTGCCCAGAAAACCGATCAGAACGCGGCAAGAGGACTTAGGGGGTAGCTGACAGAGCTGATTTATCAAGTCCAGATCCTCGGGAGCCATCCGGGGCTTGGGCCAGGAAATGACCTTCTGACGATCTCTAGTCCAGTAGAAGGGAAACTTAGCCTCTTTGGTCGGCGAGCAAAAGCTCTGGTATCAAGTTTCTGTGGGCACGACTTTAAAGAAATGCCCTTTAAAGTCTTTGTACGAGCTGTTGTCAAGGGTCAGTAGGTGCTTGTTCCCGACCGTCCGAAGGGAGACCCAAGGTTTGGACGGGTGAGGCTGTACATGAAAGAAATAAAGGAAGGCGGCAGGAGTCGGTTTAAGAGCTAAGCCGGAGCAGATGGCGGAGAACGCTTGCATGAAGGCCCAACCGTTCGGATGAAGCTGCGTGGGAGCCACGTTGAGCGTTCTCAGTAAACCCATCTGGAAGTCAGAGAAGGGGAGAAGAACCTTCAAATCCTCGAACATAGTGGCATAAACATAGAAGAAGTCGGTGGGGTAGTTACCCCGACCATGGCAGACGCGCTCGGTCATCTGACAGATGGCTAGTTTAAAATGCTTAGCGTCGGCAGCCGCCTTGACCAGACAGACGTGGCTGATTAAATTTCGGAAGGGCTGGCGGTGGTAAAAGCAGGAGGAAATTTGGCTAACTTCGTGAGGCACCCAGTCGTAGCCGGGGACAGTTGGCCAAGCTTGGGGCTTCCCATCCCAAGCGCTGGTGGAGTCCACATGGATGACAACTTCGTTAGAAGCGTCACTGTCTACCAAGAGATCGGAGGAATTCCCTGAAGGAGAAGCCCTAGCGCCGGGACCGGGAATGGCACCCAGGGATGAAGATGGACTCGCAACGTCATCGTCGGCGTACCCCCTACCCTCGTCGCCGGAGAAGTCAGAAGACATGGTTACTTGAGAAGTTGAAGACGAGAAGGACAGAAAGGAGATTCAGAGGAATAAGATGCTGGCGACGGCAAGGAGACTGAAGTAAAAAATTAGGGTAAAAGTATGGGTATTTATACAAAGATTAAAACCGACTCAACTGGTATATTCAAAGCGTCAAACACCAAAGGATCTGACGGTCCAAGCGACCTGACGTTTCCGTGATAGAAAGATCTGACGGCTCAGGCGATCTGAAGTTTCGTTTTTCACATTTCCCGCCTAAAAGTTAGAGTCATGACTTTACGGTTCTCGACAGAGCAAGTGTCAGCGGGTTAAAGGCTTGGACAAAGAAAGAGGAAAGCCGAACGAAGACCACCTCGAAACCCTGCGCAAAAAGGTATTTTTGCTAGGGCTTAGGGGACTTGTGTTACTACCAAGGGCGGAGTAACCGACCGGGCGTGTTCAGATGTGTCCGATCGGGTCTCTCATGTCTAATATGTCCGATCGGGTCTCTCAAGTCTAATATGTCCGATCGGGCGGGCTTCTAAAACTGTTTGCTGGAGACGGCGGTTGAATGCTCACGAATGTGTAATTAATGAGGTAACGATCCTTGTCGCATATTTAAGATTAGCATTGAAAGTCATTAAGAGGTAAATTAATGGGTAATATTCTCTGAAATCATATAAATAACAATCGAAGGAGAACGTAAACTCTCTATTTTTTACAATTACATAGACCTGCAAAGACCAATTCTGACTTCAGCGTCGGAGTGTTTCCTGCAGGTCACCCCACTTATACTGAGAGCGAGCATAAGGAAGGTGAAGGGCGAAGGACCGATCGGCTGAGGAGGAGTGTTTCCGGGCGGAGGCAGCAGGAGTTTTCCCCGGTCCCATTCAGCAGAAACAATAATAATAATAATAATAAAAATAAAGAAAGCGAAAGAAATAATATTCGAATAACTACGTGCAATTGTTCCAGTCAACTTTATTAAAAAAAATCCAAAATCTAGAAGTTCTTTAAAGAATTTGGTTAATTTATCACAAACAAAAAAAATTAGTAAATCAAAGTCGAAAGCAAGTTCTGAGGTCGAATTTGAGGTTCTGAATGAAATAATTACTATATATGCCTTATTACACATACTGTGTGAATTCAAATCATGTCCAAAAATTCAAAGATTCTTAACAATGAATTATTGCAATAGGTGCATCCATGCCATATTCACTAGTACAATAAAGGGAAATGACACCGGTTAATTTCGCTTATAGGCACCGGTTCTGCAACTGAGGCATATAGAGGCGAGGTAAAAAGGATAAGTTTAATGCCTCGGTTGTGAACTGAGTTAAAAAGAGATCGGTTTTTGCCTCGGTCCTCTTTTGAACCGAGACCGTATCTTTGAAAATTCTAATAAAAAAAAATCAAAAAACTGCTGAACCTGCTGGGTCCTTTTCCTTAAGCCTTTAATAGTTCAGAAAATCACTCCAGGATTCCTTTTCCTCAAGCCTTTAATAGTTCAGAAAATCACTCCAGGATTCATTACAAAGCATCAAAGTTCAGATACATACATTACAAAGCATATAACAAAAGCCAGTGGGATGAAAGAATCAATGTTCTTCATTACAGAGCATATAACAAATGGAAAAAAAATCAGAAAATAGAATCCGAAAATCATTACAGAGTATCAAAGTTCAGATACATCAGAACATCAGAAAATCATAGTTCAGATACATTACAGAGCTGGAAAAAAAAATCAAAGAAACCACTGGCACCCGACGGCAAGCGGGAAGGCTCCTGACGGCAAGCGGCAAGCGGGTGCTAGGCCAGCGACTCCACCACTGGCACGGGCCGCACCAAGCGGTCCACGAACAGCACCATCTGAGAAACAAAAAGAAAAGGGAGAGAAAGGGGATCACGATCGAGATCTGGATCTGGATCTGGATCTGGATCTGGATCTGGAAGCCGCACTCGAAGCCGTCGCACACGATGAAGTGGTGGTGGCTCCCGATGGCAGCAAGGCAAAAGGTGGCGTGGAGAAGGAAGAAGAAAGCTATCGATGCGTGGTCGCGACCTCCATGGAGTTTGGACGAGAACGAAGGCGTTGTGGTGGCGGCTTGCAGGTTTGCGCGTGGTGGCCGGCGACGTGGTTGAACGGTAGTGGTTGCGGCGACCGTAATGGCTGGTGATGGTGGCGGTCTGATGATGGGGTTTGGTGGAGAGAAGAAATCGTGACGGAGGGAGGGAGGCAAAGATGAGAGCGAGAGATGAGAGCGCGAGTGCGAGAATGCGAGAGTCTGCGAGAGAGGGTTTTTGATTTTAACCTAAGGGTATATGCCTCGGTTATATTTAAAACTGGTGCCTAAACCCTTTAAGTGCATCAGTTACACAGCGAACCGGTGTCTAAACCATTTAAAATTTATATTATATGCCTCGGTTGGCCTTCTACTCAAGATATTAACATCTATAGACATCGGTTCAAATATAACCGAGGCATATAACTGCTCAATATTTACCAAAATGCCACCATACTTTTATACGCCTTGGTTTCAGTAGAACCGAGACATATATAACGCGTTAAAAGAGCTTTTTTTTACTAGTGATTTACTAATAATAGCAATAAATAATCCATAGATTATAAAACAATTCTCACCCATTACACTGATCGAAACTTGGTTTGAACAATACGTACCATTTTATTTATTTTATTAATTAAAAATCATTTTCTTAGTGTTAGCACCTATAAATTTATATTGAAGAGTGACCTAAAGAAAATGAATCCTTTTAACTAGCATAATATATGATGCTTAAAGTAATAGAAAGGGCAGATTAAGTAGATGATAGATAAACAAACAAAAGAATTAAAAGTTTCAAAATGGTGAGGATAAATCTTGTCATATTAGCGTTATTGCGAATCATGAATGCTTCTCCGATTGAATTCCCAAAATATTAAAGAGGAATTCCCTATAACTTACACAAGCAATAATAATGAATTACTGTGGAAATTGTTAGTAACGAATGCCTATTTGCTAATGTTTTAATAGACAAATTAACATGAACTACGATTAAGGGAAGGGTGACCGAGGGAGGAACTAGTGACAGTGCCAAACAATAAGGTATTGGAAAAGATAAATATTACATTTGTTCTTTGCGTAATGGATGTAATATATTCTTTTATATTAATGAAAATACCATCGTGTCGTATTTGACATCAGTTTTAAAAATTCTCTAATATAAAAGAAAGCCCCAATTAAACCCTAAAACTTATTTTATAGTTTTTTCATTTAAAAGTAACAAATGAAATAAAACACTTAATTAAAACGGGCCATGTAAAATCAAATTATCACCCTATACACCATGTTGTTGACTATGTAAACGAGGTTAAGAAGAAAAACTAAATTGTATGAAATTAATGAAAATTAAGATCTGATTGAAACAAAAAATATTATCACCGAATTGAAAAAACTCAATAAAAATAGGAACTAAATATTTAAATCATTATTTTATTATAATTGAATAGTATAACCCCATTTTAAAATAGGTATCTATTGAGGGAAAAAGTACCAAAATGGTCCAATTATTTTCAAATTCACAAAAATAATGTAAATTTTTAAAAAATTTAAAAAAAGTAAGTTGTGCTAATTTAGTATAATTTTAATGTATTATGATATAAATTGTAGTCATATCAGATTGGTACCATTTTAATGTATGGTAATTTTTGTTTTAATTGAAGTCGTGCACTTGAAACGACTTTAATGTATTTTAATATAAAGTGAACTTTTGTTAACTTTGTAAATAATTTTTTTAAAAAAGATAATTAATTGTTTCACATTAATAAGTCAAAATCATATCAAGTTGACAACTTCTTAACTATCAAATCACAATAAGCTAACATGATTTCTTCATTTTTAAAATTGCACCACTTTTCAGTAATTTTAAAGACAAAATTACACCATTTTAGTGCTTTTGTAGAGAGTTATTGTTCATTTATCATCAAGGTAGACCTTTTTCTTCAACAAAACTTAAATTTAACTTATCTTAAAGTCCCACGTTTATAAGTACTCAGAAATGTTCAAATTATGTTGAAAACACGATTAGTTCAATGAAGTTGATAAAATAGAAGTAGAAATATATTTCATCTTATTACATAAAAGTAAATTAATGACCATTGTGCCTTTTATTTAATGAAAAAAGTAAGGAATTACGGGTGATGTGATGAAAGATAAAAGAGTTTATCAAGGGATGAATTATTAATGTTAAATTGGAACCCTATAGGGTGAATTGGATTTAAACCAGTTTTTCATAATTCTTTAAAAAAACTTAAGTTTCTGAAATCTGTTTACAAATGATTTTAACCAACAAAAAAAATGCAGAAACTTAAACAGAAACACACCACTATTTTATACTAGATTGATTCTTAATCTAAGTCTAAATCCAGTCATTTTCCAACAACCTGATTTAGAGAGACTTCACTATATTGTAAAGGTCAAGAAAATAAAGAATTTCTCAATTGTATCCTCACATACTCTAATATACAGAAATACAAACAAGAGAGGCTCAACACACTCTTTCACAGCCCTGCCTCTCTAGCTAAGGCAACTACGAAATTTATACAAGAAATACAAAACTTGGGTGCACCAGTGTGTGTGCAGATCTCATAGATGAAAAACACAACAACCCTCTTGACTATTCTTTCTTGAAACTTTCTAGATCTTGAGATCCTTCAAAATGTTTAGTTGATTGCTCCAAGAATGTCTCAAGACAACTCTTTGATGTGTTCTTTTGTTATTGTTTTACTTTTTTTTTTCAGAAAAATAGAATCTATTTCATTATTGAAACAAGTTAGAACACATATATATATACGATATACAAAAATTGATGCACTTAATCGATTAATCGATTAGGTTAATTCCTTAATCGATTAGGCCCAACTCTCTGTTTTAATCAATTAGGTTATTAAAACAAACACTACAGTTCTAACTGACTTTAATTGATTGTGGACTTTGTTTAATTGATTAGTACAAAAGCATTTCACCATATTTATGCACTCTTGCTTCTCATGCAACTAAGACTCTATCATATATGAATTATGCATCCAAGACTCTATCCTATATGAGTTTAATTTTAATCTAACAGTTTAAGCACTTAAGAAAGAATATTTTCAGAGTTCATCATCAAAAACAATTTTACCATACTTATTCTAGAAAGAAGTTCTAGTCCTTGTTCTTGAAAGAAGTTTGTAGTCCATAGAGTATGTTATATATAAGGCCATTGGCATTGTGATTCTTCACGGTATCAGCTTATCCGTTTGTGAATTTCACAGCTTTCATGACCATAATTTAAAAAAGGATGCCAATTTATATCAAATTTATTCTGGTCTTAAATTTTATTTGTTTGCTATCTCAGGATTACCATGTTTGTGCAAAAGGGGTGAGCTGCATGCAGAGGGAGAGGCTGGCACTTCTCCACTTAAAGGTTGGCTTTGTTGATAGATATGGCATGCTCTCGTTTTGGACCACTGCTAATTGCCAATGGAAAGGTATTGATGGCTTTATATTTTTATCTGGAGGGGTTATTTGGAAAAGATTATGTTTATATATACGTGTGAGACATTTATGAGATATTGAGTTTTATCTCATATTCTACAGTATTTTTAATTTAAAATCTTAAAATTATAGTTTATAGATTTTTTTTGTCGACTTTCACTCATCTTATTTGAATTATTCTCTACAGGTATTGTCTGTAGCAACTTAACTCACCACATACTTGTACTTGATCTTCATGGTGATTGGTTTGCTATGGACGAGTTTTTTCTCAGTGTGGCATCATCAGTAACTCACTCATGGAGTTGCAACACTTAGAGGTTTTAAACCTCAGTTGGAATCAATTTCAAGGTATTCAAGTCCCATATTTCATTGCTTCTCTAAGAAATTTGACATACCTTGATTTGTCAAATTCTGGTTTTGGTGGAAGAATTCCAAGCCAGTTTGGTCTTCTTTCACATTTGAATTACTTAAATCTTGAAGGGAATTCCCTGGAGGGTTCAATCCCTTATCAACATGGAAATCTCTCCAAGTTGCAACATCTAGATCTTAAGGGTAACTCTTTAGAAGCAAATGTACCTTCTCAACTTGGAAAACTGTCAAACTTGCAGAAGCTTTATCTTGGATATGGTGGGATTCTCAAACTTCATGATGGAGGTTTTTGGTTGTCTAATCTCACTTCTTTGACCCATCTTGACTTAAGTTTGATGGCTAATCTTAACAATTCTCATAGTTGGCTACAAATCATTGGAAATTTACAAAAACTCAGAGAATTAAGCTTGTCTGATTGTAGCCTTTCTGATCATTTCATCCATTGATTGAGCCCTTCAAAGTTCAATTCTTATACTTTCCTTTCAGTCTTTGACCTCTCTTGGAACAAGTTTACATCATCCATGATATTCCATTTGGTGTCAAATATCAGTTACAATCTTTTTGAGCTTGACCTCTGTGGTAAGAACCTCTTGGAGGCTCCTGCCTCAAATCATTTTGGTTTGATGATGCATTTTCTTGAGCGGCTAGATCTCTCCTCTAATAGACTTAAGGGTGGGGCGTTAGAATCCTTCATAGATTGGTGCACCTTACAATATTTAAACATATATGGAAACAATACGACTGCAGACCTTTCATCAATCGTTAATAACTTATCTGTGGTGGCTGTGTGAGGAACTCAGTACGAGAGTTTTATCTAAGTTACAATCTTTCAATGTTCTCCAATTTGAAAATATTGGATCTTTCAGTGAACGGGTTGAGTGGAAAGATACCTGATAGTAGCAAATTTCCACCTCAATTGGAGTCTTTATCACTTGAATCAAACTCATTGGAAGGTGGAGTTCCAAAATCATTGGGGAGCACATGTACTTTACGTTCGTTACACCTTTCAAATAACAGTTTCAATGAAGAGCTTCCACTGATAATGCAAAACTTGTCAGGATGTGCTAGATCCTCACTGCAAGAGTTAGAACTGAGAATGAATCAAATCAAGGGTACACTTCCTGATTTCTCAGTATTCTCATCTTTAAAAACTTTATCTCTCGATGAAAACAGGCTAAATGGTAAGATTCCCAAATATATTCGATTTCCTACTCAGCTGGAGACTCTCAAAATGAATTTGAACTCTTTGGGAGGTGTGATCAGTGACTCTCATTTTGCTAACATGTCAAAGTTGCAGTTGTTAGACCTATCACACAACTCATTGGCTTTAGAATTTAGCCAAAACTGGACCCCGTCCTTTCAATTGTGTTATATAGGGTTGAGATCTTGCAAGTTAGGTCCAACTTTTCCTAAATGGTTCCACACCCAAAAGGACATTGAAATTCTTGACATTTCTAACTGTGGAATATCAGATTCTGTTCCAGAATGGTTTTGGAGTAAAGTTGCAATACAAGGAATGACAAAAATGAATATTTCATTCAATAACCTCAAAGGTACAATTCCAAATTTTCCCTTGGAGGTTACTCCTCATTTTGTAGTCCTTGCATCCAATCAGTTTGAAGGCCCTGTTCCACCATTTCTTAGGGGATCAGCATTTCTTGATCTATCTCAAAATAAATTTTCTGACTTTTCTTCTTTTCTTTGTGCAAATGGGACAGTTGAAGCTTTAGGCCAGCTTGACCTTTCAAACAACCAATCTATCTCAAATCATTGGCGTATTTAGATTTGAGTCAACAATTTTTCAGGAACGCTTCCTACTTCAATGGGATCACTTGTTGAACTTCAAGCATTACTACTAAGAAACAATAGCTTAACCAAGGAGATCCCTTTCTCCCTAAGGAATTGCATAAAGTTAGTAATGTTTGACTTGGGAGAAAATAGATTATAAGGAACTATCCCTTCTTGGATTGAGGAAATATATCAAGATTTGCAAATATTAAGCTTCAGAAAGAATAACCTCTCTGGAAGTTTACCAGTTCAACTCTGTTACCTACAAGGCATTCAGCTCTTGGATCTCTCACTCAACAGTCTATCAGGAAGAATTCCCAAATGCTTAAAAAATTTTACTTCAATGACTCAAAAGACTTCATTAACAGATTATACACACCAGGGGTATTCTGTCAGCATTAGATCGATTAGAAAGTACATGAACTACTATGATTTGTATTCATTATTGTTTCACTTTTTTTTTCAGAAAAATAGAATCTACTTCATTATATACGATATACAAAAATTGATGCACTTAATCGATTAATCGATTAGGTTAATTCCTTGATCGATTAGGTCCAGTTTTAATCAATAAGGTTATTAAAACAAACACTACAGTCCTGACTCACTTTAATTGATTGTGGACTTTGTTTAATTGATTAGTACAAAAGCATTTCACCATATTTATGCACTCTTGCTATCTCATGCAACTAAGACTCTATCATATATGAATTATGCATCCAAGACTATATCCTGTATGAGTTTAATTTTAATCTAACAGTTTAAGCACTTAAGAAAGAACATTTTCAGAGTTCATCATCAAAAACAATTTTACCATACTTATTCTAGAAAGAAGTTCTAGTCCTTGTTCTTGAAAGAAGTTTGTAGTCCATAGAGTATGTTATATATAAGGCCATTGGCATTGTGATTCTTCACGGTATCAGCTTATCCATTTGTTAATTTCACAGTTTTCATGACCATAATTTAAAAAATGATGCCAATTTATATCAAATTTATTCTGGTCTTAATTTTTGTTTGTTTGCTATCTCAGGATTACCGTGTTTGTGCAAAAGGGGTGAGCTGCATGCAGAGGGAGAGGCTGGAACTTCTCCACTTAAAGTAACTCACTCATGGAGTTGCAACACTTAGAGGTTTTAAACCTGAGTTGGAATCAATTTCAAGGTATTCAAGTCCCATATTTCATTGCTTCTCTAAGAAATTTGGCATACCTTGATTTGTCAAATTCTGGTGGAAGAATTTCAAGCCAGTTTGGTCTTCTTTCACATTTGAATAACTTAAATCTTGAAGGGAATTCCCTGGAGGGTTCAATCCCTTATCAACTTGGAAATCTCTCCAAGTTGCAACATCTAGATCTTAAGGGTAACTCTTTAGAAGCAAATGTACCTTCTCAACTTGGAAAACTGTCAAACTTGCAGAAGCTTTATCTTGGATATGGTGGGACTCTCAAACTATGGAGGTTTTTGGTTGTCTAATCTCACTTCTTTGACCCTTGACTTAAGTTTGATGGCTAATCTTAACAATTCTCATAGTTGGCTACAAATCATTGGAAATTTACAAAAACTCAGAGAATTAAGCTTGTCTGATTGTAGCCTTTCTGATCATTTCATCCATTGATTGAGCCCTTCAAAGTTCAATTCTTATACTTTCCTTTCAGTCTTTGACCTCTCTTGGAACAAGTTTACATCATCCATGATATTCCATTTGGTGTCAAATATCAGTTACAATCTTTTTGAGCTTGACCTCTGTGGTAAGAACCTCTTGGAGGCTCCTGCCTCAAATCATTTTGGTTTGATGATGCATTTTCTTGAGCGGCTAGATCTCTCCTCTAATAGACTTAAGGGTGGGGCGTTAGAATCCTTCATAGATTGGTGCACCTTACAATATTTAAACATATATGGAAACAATACGACTGCAGACCTTTCATCAATCGTTAATAACTTATCTGTGGTGGCTGTGTGAGGAACTCAGTACGAGAGTTTTATCTAAGTTACAATCTTTCAATGTTCTCCAATTTGAAAATATTGGATCTTTCAGTGAACGGGTTGAGTGGAAAGATACCTGATAGTAGCAAATTTCCACCTCAATTGGAGTCTTTATCACTTGAATCAAACTCATTGGAAGGTGGAGTTCCAAAATCATTGGGGAGCACATGTACTTTACGTTCGTTACACCTTTCAAATAACAGTTTCAATGAAGAGCTTCCACTGATAATGCAAAACTTGTCAGGATGTGCTAGATCCTCACTGCAAGAGTTAGAACTGAGAATGAATCAAATCAAGGGTACACTTCCTGATTTCTCAGTATTCTCATCTTTAAAAACTTTATCTCTCGATGAAAACAGGCTAAATGGTAAGATTCCCAAATATATTCGATTTCCTACTCAGCTGGAGACTCTCAAAATGAATTTGAACTCTTTGGGAGGTGTGATCAGTGACTCTCATTTTGCTAACATGTCAAAGTTGCAGTTGTAAGATAACAGAGAAAAAAGGAGAAAGAGAACCAGAGAACAAAGAAGAAAAGAATTGTATTGAAGAAGAATTGAATTAAAAAAAACAACAAGGTAAAGGTATATATACAGGAAGTAAAAAGGCTTCCTAGACCGAACGTCCTAAAAGGGAACGGTCGATACAAAGAAGGCAAACGGAAACAACAAAGGAAAAGGAACGATCGACAGAGCAAAGGACGAGCGTTCAGGACGTTCCTGTCGAGCAGCGAGAGCGACAGTCACGATGTCGAGCGACCCTGTCGAGCAGAACGAACGACAGGCACGATGTCACGAGGACGAGCGTTCCTGTCGACCAGTGAGAGCGACAGTCACGATGTCGAGCGACCCTGTCGAGCGGAACGAACGACAGCGACAGTCACGATGTCGAGCGACCCTGTCGAGCAGAACGAACGACAGGCACGATGACGATCGTACCTGTCGAGCGATAAGACGAGCGACAATAACCAGATAAGGACGAACGGCGAGCGGCAACAATCAGATGATGACGAACGACCATAATAACTCTATCATCCCCCCTCAAGATGAACATGAATGTTATGCATGTTTAGCTTGGAAGTAACCATATTGAAAGGAGAAGGATAAAGAGATTTAGTGAAAACATCTGCAACTTGACTGGTAGAGGAAACATGCAGAAGTTTGATGAGACCATCTTGAAGCTTTTGTCGAGTGACATGACAGTCTATATCAATATGCTTTGTTCGTTCATGAAAGGTGGGATTCTTGGCAATGTGAATGGCAGAGTTGTTGTCACAGTAAACAGAATAAGGTGTCGGGCACGATATATGCAAATCTTGTAAAAGATATTGCAGCCATTGTAATTCACAGGTTAATGAAGCCAAAGACCTGTATTCAGCTTCAGAAGAAGATTTGGAAACGGTTGTTTGTTTCTTTGATTTCCAGGAGATAAGAGCAGTGCCAAGAAAAACGCAAAAACCAGAGATAGATCTTCTAGTGGTAGCACAGGTAGCCCAATCAGAGTCAGAATATGCGTGAATGCGGAAGGAATTATTAGCAGCATATAAAAGACCAGAACCGGGAGCATTCTTTAAATATCTAATAATTCTCATGGCTTGTTGCATGTGAGGTTGGCGAGGAGTGGAGATAAACTGACTGAGTTGTTGAACAGCAAAGGTAATGTCGGGCCGTGTATGAGTGAGATAAAGAAGACGACCAATGAGACGGCGATAAGAAAAAGGATCAGTAAGAAGAGTGCCTTCATCAGCATGAAGTTTGATGGAAGGATCAGCAGGAGTAGAAGCAGGTTTACAACCTAACATACCAGCTTCAGAGATTAATTCAAGACAATATTTTCTTTGATTAATACATATCCCAGCTTGAGATCTAGCAATTTCAAAACCCAGAAAAAATTTGAGATCTCCAAGATTTTTGATGTGAAACTTGTTGTTTAGATGATCTTTGACATTGGTGATTTCAAATAGGTTATTTCCAGAAAGAAGTATATCATCAACGTATACCAGAAGAACAGTGATAGCAGTAGGAGAATGTTTGATAAAAAGAGAGTGGTCAGCAGTGCTTTGTTTAAAACCAAGAGAAACCAACTCATATGTGAGTTTATGATTCCAGTTCCTGCTTGCTTGTTTTAAACCATAAAGAGACTTGTTAAGTTTGCAGACAAGATTGGGAGCAGAAGAACGAAGACCAGGAGGAGGCCTCATGTATATCTCTTCAGATAAATCACCATGAAGAAAAGCGTTGTCGACATCCAATTGATGGAGAAACCATTTATTGATGGCAGCAAGAGCAAGAACGAGCCGAACAGTAGTGATTTTAACAACAGGTGAAAAAGTTTCATAGTAATCCAATCCTTCAGTTTGAGTGAAGCCTCTTGCCACTAAACGAGCTTTATATCTATCAATAGAGCCATCCGGTTTGTGTTTAATACGATATACCCAACGACAACTGATAGGTTTCTTTCCAATAGGAAGATTAACCAAAGTCCATGTCTGATTTCTTTCAAGGGCAGCAAGTTCAGAATTCATAGCCTGTTGCCAACATTCAAACTTGCTAGCTTCTTTAAAAGAAGAAGGTTCAACTTGAGCAGAAATATTATGACAAAAAGAAGTGTGGTTAGAGGAACATTTATTATAAGAAAGAAACAAATGCATGGGATATGGGGTAGTATGAATAGGTTGAATAGCAGAAGTGATACCACAGTAATAGTCATCTAGATATGTAGGTCGAGTTTTATTTCTAAGAGAGATTCGTTGTTCAACAGTAGGAGTAATGATATTATCAGTGGGGTGAGGAATGTTACAAGGAGAATGATTTGGAGCAGTGGAAAAAGGTAGAACAGTAGGAAAATCAAAGAGAATAACATCAGAATTATCATCATTTGTAGGAGAAGAAGGGGAAGTATAACAATTTTTATAGGGAAAAATATGTTCATGAAAAATCACATTTCGAGAAACGATAATTGAGTGTGAATACAGATCATACAGTACAAACCCTTTGGTTCCAGATTTATACCCAAGAAAAATACATTTATTGCTCTTGGAATCAAGTTTTGTACGTCCTGCAGTGGCAGAGCTGGAGTAAGATAAACAGCCAAAAACTTTTAGATTTGAAAAATCAGGTTTGATGGAATAAACTAATTCATAAGGAGATTGATTATGAAGAAAAGGTGTTGGAAGTCTATTAATGATGTGAATGGCAAGTTTGACAGCATAGGACCAGAAAATATTAGGAACTTTAGATTGAAAAAGTAAAGAACGACAAACATTAAGAATATGTTGATGCTTCCTTTCAACAATGCCATTTTGTTGAGGAGTAGCAACACAAGAGGTTTCATGAAAAATACCTTTAGTAGAGTAAAAGTCATTAAGAAAAAATTCTTTGCCATTGTCAGACCTTAGAATTTTAAGTTTACATGAAAACTGATTTTCAGTTAAGAGAATAAAGTTTGGAAGTAAGTTTTTAACATCAGATTTTTGTTTTAAAAGAAGGATCCATGTAAAACGGCTATAATCATCAACTATAGTTAAAAAATATTTGTATCCATCAATAGAAGAAATAGAGAGGGGACCCCAAATATCAACATGAATTAGGTGAAAGAAACAAGAAGATTTAGTTTTGCTAACAGAAAATTGAAGACGTTTTTGTTTAGCAAAAGCACAGGCATCACAAGCATCAAAAGATTGAAAGGAAATATCAGTATATTGAGATGCTAAAATTTGAAGAACTTTATTTGAAGGATGTCCAAGTTTCATATGCCACAAATTACAGGAATTATTAGAACTGTTATGAAAGGCAGAATGAGAAATATTCAATTCAGAAGTAGTTGTGACATTATTACTAAGAAGATAAAAAAGGCCCTTGTATTTCTTAGCTACTCCAATCGTCTGGTAAGTATCCATCTGCACAATGAGACAGCTATCTTGATGAAAAACAATGAAGAAATTATTTGAATGTAATAATTTTGAAATAGAAATAAGATGAACAGAGAAGTTAGGAACAAAAAGAGTATTATGTAAAATCAAATTGCCTAAATTTACAGTGCCAGAAAATTCAGCAGTAACAAAACTATGATTTGGTAAACGTATAGAAATAGGAGTAATGGGATGCAAGGAATGAAAAGGAAATTTAGAAGAACATATATGATCAGTAGCGCCACTATCTATAATCCAAGAAGAAATATTAAATGAAGAAAAAGAACCTGATGACTGTGGAGTGCATTGATTAACACTGGCCTCCTTAGTAGTAGGAGATTGAGATTGTTTCAACAAACTAAGAATGGCGTTATACTGATCTTGAGAAAAAGTGTATTGAGGTTGAGTTTTATCAGCAGAAGAATCATCATTAGAATTATCAGTAGAGGTGTGTGAATCACCATTAGTCATGTTGGCAGAAGAATTGGAGATAGCTAAATGAGGTTTGATGACGGGTTTATAACCTTGAGGAAGACCATATTTGAACCAGCAATTATCAGAAGTATGATTAGTTCTTTTGCAATGATCACAGTACTTAGAACGACCACCAAATTTAATATTACGTCCTCGTCCACGACCAGAAAAAGTACCAGAACGATCAGTTTTATAAGGTTTGTGTTGAGGATCGTAAGAATTGAAATTGGCCATAGAATCTTGTGGAGTTTGTGAGGACGAATTATGAAATTCACGTTCTTGTTGAAGAATCAAAGAAAAGGTTTTGGTAAGATTTGGCATGGGTTCCATTAGCATGATTTGAGAACGTACAGAAGAGAATTCATCATTTAACCCACGGAGAAACTTGATTACAGAATCATCATTACGATCTTGTTGAATCTTGATTAACAATCCACAATTGCAGGGAGAATGGCAGGTACATACAAGAATGGTTTGATATAGAGAAAGCTCTTTCCAAATTATTTGAAGACGAGTATAATATTGAGATACAGTGGAATCACCTTGTTTGCAAGAATGAATGGCTTCTTGAAGATCAGCAATACGAAACTTGTCACCATGAGAAAAACGTTGAAGAAGATCAATCCAGATTTCATAGGCAGATTCCATCCACATAACAGATTGTTTAATAGGGAGCGTCATGGATCGTGTCAGCCATGAAATCACCATCTTGTTACAACGCTTCCAGGCTTCGTGAAGAATATCATCATCAGCAGGGCAAGGAAAAGTGCCAAGAACGAATTTTTCTTTATTCTTGGTTTCCAGAGCAACGAGCATATCATGGCGCCATTGTTGATAGTTGTTATCAGAAAGAAGAGGAGTAACAAGAATAAGAGCGGGATTCTCACCGGGATGCAGAAACAGAGGGTTGGCAGGGTTGGAAAGATGATCAGTGATAGAATTGGAGAAAGCCATGAGAAAAGTATTTGTCTACTGATACCATGTAAGATAACAGAGAAAAAAGGAGAAAGAGAACCAGAGAACAAAGAAGAAAAGAATTGTATTGAAGAAGAATTGAATTAAAAAAAACAACAAGGTAAAGGTATATATACAGGAAGTAAAAAGGCTTCCTAGACCGAACGTCCTAAAAGGGAACGGTCGATACAAAGAAGGCAAACGGAAACAACAAAGGAAAAGGAACGATCGACAGAGCAAAGGACGAGCGTTCAGGACGTTCCTGTCGAGCAGCGAGAGCGACAGTCACGATGTCGAGCGACCCTGTCGAGCAGAACGAACGACAGGCACGATGTCACGAGGACGAGCGTTCCTGTCGACCAGTGAGAGCGACAGTCACGATGTCGAGCGACCCTGTCGAGCGGAACGAACGACAGCGACAGTCACGATGTCGAGCGACCCTGTCGAGCAGAACGAACGACAGGCACGATGACGATCGTACCTGTCGAGCGATAAGACGAGCGACAATAACCAGATAAGGACGAACGGCGAGCGGCAACAATCAGATGATGACGAACGACCATAATAACTCTATCAGCAGTTGTTAGATCTATCAGACAACTCATTGGCTTTAGAATTTAGCCAAAACTGGACCCCGTCCTTTCAATTGGGTTATATAGGGTTGAGATCTTGCAAGTTAGGTCCAACTTTTCCTAAATGGTTCCACACACAAAACGACATTGAAATTCTTGACATTTCTAACTGTGGAATATCAGATTGTGTTCCAGAATGGTTTTGGAGTAAAGTTGCAATACAAGGAATGACAAAAATGAATATTTCATTCAATAACCTCAAAGGTACAATTCCAAATTTTCCCTTGGAGGTTACTCCTCATTTTGTAGTCCTTTCATCCAATCAGTTTGAAGGCCCTGTTCCACCATTTCTTAGGGGATCAGCATTTCTTGATCTATCTCAAAATAAATTTTCTGACTTTTCTTCTTTTCTTTGTGCAAATGGGACAGATGAAGCTTTAGGCCAGCTTGACCTTTCAAACAACCAATCTATCTCAAATCATTGGCGTATTTAGATTTGAGTCACAACAATTTTTCAGGAACGCTTCCTACTTCAATGGGATCACTTGTTGAACTTCAAGCATTACTACTGAGAAACAATAGCTTAACCAAGGAGATCCCTTTCTCCCTAAGGAATTGCATAAAGTTAGTAATGTTTGACTTGGGAGAAAATAGATTATCAGGAAGTATCCCTTCTTGGATTGGGGAAATATATCAAGATTTGCAAATATTAAGCTTCAGAAAGAATAACCTCTCTGGAAGTTTACCAGTTCAACTCTGTTACCTACAAGGCATTCAGCTCTTGGATCTCTCACTCAACAGTCTATCAGGAAGAATTCCCAAATGCTTAAAAAATTTTACTTCAATGACTCAAAAGACTTCATTAACAGATTATACACACCAGGGGTATTCTGTCAGCATTAGATCGATTGGAAAGTACATGAACTACTATGATTTGTATTCATTGTTGACATGGAAAGGTGCGGATCATATATTCTTAAACAATGAGCTATTGCTGTTGAAAAACATTGCTCTTTCAAGCAACCAATTATCAGAAGAAATTTCAATTGAGATAGAGGATTTGTTTGAGCTCATATCATTAAATTTATCTAAGAAACAATTTGACAGCAGAAATTCCCTCTAATATTGGAAGGCTAACCTCACTTGAATTTCTTGATTTGTCAAGAAACCAGATATTCGGTTCAATTCCTACTAGCCTTACCCAAAATGATCGCCTTACCATGTTGGATTTATCTAATAATAATTTATCAGGGCAAATTCCAATTGGCACTCAACTACAAAGTTTTGAGGCTTCAAGTTATGAATATAATTCCAATCTTTGTGGGAAGCCACTTGACAAATTGTGTGGCGCAGAGGAACCACCACATGAAGCAAATGTTGATGAATCAAACGAAGATGAAAATTTTGTTGTTAATCGTGCATTTTATGTGAGTATGATACTTGGATTCATTACAGGCTTATGTGTAACTTTTGGCTTCATTTTGGTCAATATAGTCCATGACGACAACTATATTTTAGGTTCTTGAACAACTTAACCGACAATATGTATCGCATGATCACAGTAAAAGTTCCCAGTTACAAGAGGTAGCTTAAAGGCTTGATGTTATATATTATCTTAGTCATTCCATATTTACGTTTTTTCCTTTCAATAGCAGTTATAATATATAGACTTTATAAATAATGTATAGTTCCTCTATATATTTTGTATGATTTGTCCTTTTTCTTAATCTTGAGTTTAGAGTTGTCAAAAGTAGATAAGAGTTTGACCAAATCTAATTTACCAAATTTAAATAAAAACACATGTCCTTTTTAGATTTCATTCTCACACCATGATGTTTTTTCTCTATGCAATTAATGTGAACCTAATGTTGGCTTAATGACAAATGGTGATTCAAGTGCTGGATCATTGGTAAACAGTCATATATGCACATAGTTGGATCGATGTATGTAATTATTATTTTATAAAGTTAAGTATGTGATTTAATCTCAGCAGCAATTGGAACTTGATTCACAGAAGTATAATTTATTTTAAAGAACCGTCTATTAGCCACACGAACATAGCTTTAAGTTCGAATGATGAAAGAAGATGTAGTGGAAAGAATTGACATGGTCTGACTATGTTAAAGCATTAGAAATAGAAGTGACAGTCTAATTCTGCTAAAGCATCATAAGAAGAAGTGGTGGTTTCTTGTTTGATATTTTATTTTCTTTTACATTTTGGATTATGGCGTTAATGGCTTGCTTTTTTTTTCTTATTTCATTTCAATTTACGCTTGAATTAAATATCCTTCAATCAGGAACTCATGTTAAATGCAAAATTGAGTCTCTAGTTTCGTATTTCACCTTTATATAAAAGGAAGAACTGAAATAGAAGCCAAAACATGCCCATTAAGAAAAGAAGGTCTACGTAGTACTCACTTCATTGACAAACCTTATCATTAAATTTGTCAGGAGTTAGAAATTTGGCCTGTAGAAATGTTGCATGAAGATTTTAATTTCTACTTGCAAGGTTAGGTTGTTAAGGTTCATCAGTAAAGGAAACAAAGATTTACTTCCATACCGTAAGAAATCCTGATTTGTTCCTGAAAAAGAGATATGGCTTCCCAAAAGTCACACATTAGAATTCTCTTTTGAAATGCATTTTTGTGGTGCTTAGCTTCCTTGTCACTTTGGTTCTGAGATGATATCTCTGAAACCTGTTTGTCCATGTTTAAAATGACGTGATAAGTTGTTGATGATGTAGATGCGGTAGGGAGCATAACTTGGTGTTTCTCCATTCAAAACTAGGCTAGCTAATACTAGTACAATAGTTCCCATAATAAGCACCGTAGTACATGATGAAGTTATTGATTATGTATAGATAGATGCAATTACAATTTTTATACATGTCGAGTAATATACTACTTTTTATCATTAACTTTGTTTTTTTATTAATAGCTTTTTTAATATTACTAATATATTCTTATATTTTTCTTTTATAAAATACTTATATCAAAATTTTATTAAGCCAAATCATACGGAGTTCTTTTTATCAACCAAAATAACAACACATGAACTACGTACCAATGAAAGAGAGAATACAAAAAATAGTTATTATTTTTCTTGATAATGGAGTGATTGATAAGTTTCTTCTTGCTTTATCTTTCTTTTCAACTTTATCAACAATGTATTATTTTCAAAGTTAGATGAAAGAAATGTAATTTTATTGATTCATTTCAAATTTTAGCCAACATTAAGTCTTGTTCGAAATCAATCTTAAAATGGAGTTAATTCATTATCTTGATCCATTGAGGAAAGATATTAGTACGAGACAAGATTTTGAAGAAACTTTTTAACATGTAAAAATATACGATAATTCACATATATATATGTATACTTTTAGTTATATTTTTTTACTTACATATGTTTTGTTTTTATTTATTAACTAGGGATATGTAAACCTACCAAGTTCAAAGAGATATATGGTTTCAAAGTCTAAGTTAAAAAATATCAAGTCAACACCAATTAAGATAGATTACAATTGTTTATTTATAACTACACTATTATAATATGTTTATATATGTTTGCTCCCTCAACCTGTAAGACCCATGAAAAATATTTACCTTAATAGTAATAATTTTATTACTATTAGTAATAAATTTCTTTGTGAATGGAAAATATAATAAGTTTATAAAATGTGGAAAGCTAAATAAGAAATTTTGGTAGCTTAAATGGTAGAAAATTGTGGGGATTTCAAGAACATGGGTTCAATCTCTTTTCTACCTTTTTCTTTAAAAAAAAATAAAAAAAAATTTAAGATATTGATAGTGGATAAAGCACTCTAGGTTTGGAGGCATTATTGAGGGATCCAATATGTCAAGTGATGATTAAAATATTAATATAATAAAATAATATTAAAATAATAAATAATATTAAAAAATTGGTGAATAGTAAAATTTTTGAACTATAAATAGCCATGAGAGGGGAGGCTATTCTGCACAAAGAGGAAGAATCAAGTGAGAAAGCTTGAGAAATAGAGAAGAAAGAGTTAGGAAGAAATTTTTAGTTGCAAGAAGAGTAGAGGTTCTGGAGGCTTTTCGGGGAAACAAATTCTGAGCAAGAGATTAAGTCTGGAATAGAGGTAGGGGAGCTAACCTTTCTAAGCTTTTATATTATGATTTAGTATTGTTTTATTACTATTCATGTCTTGAAATTTTGTGTGAATACTCTTAATGAAAAACATAGGTGCTTGTTATATATCTATGTATATTGAAAATCTATGTTAATATTATATGTTGTTGTTTTGAATCTGTAAATAAGAAATTTGTTAAAACTAGTTGAGGAACACTTTGGCTAAGGAAAGACTTGGTACTTAAGTTGTCCATTGTGACGCACCTCTCTTTCCTGGAAGTCTACTCGACAAGTTTTTAACTTAAATCTTGTTGAACATATTATGTACTGTTAAATTATTGTGCAATATATCTTGTTGGAATGAAAATTTCTGATGAATTCATGTTATTGTGGTACATATGGAATTATGAATTATAATTGTGATGGTAGGATAGAGGAATCTTAAAAACCGGAGTTGGTACATCCCTAATCATAGAGCAGCCCTGGTCAAATCCAACAAGTTGTGACTAGTCATATGTACTGGCGTTTATGGTGAGTTTGATTTGTCAAACATTTGATTCTTCTCCGGTGACCATTTATGGTGATATTTTAGTATTGTTAATTTATTTTGTGATATATTCATTTTGTATGATTTCTGCGATGATTGGATTTTATTGGATTTGAATTTATGCATCTGAACATGATATGAGTATTATGGGGAGATTTTGTAAGGGTATAATGTGAGTTGAGGAATATGAGCATGGTATGAGTCTCGTGGAGAGATTCAGTAATGATATGGTATTTGTGTATATGTTGATGTTGAGGGTCCTGTAGTTGGAGGTTATCCTGATACTCTAATAATCATCCAGTCTCAAGTTGAGAAGGATGAATTATGTGGTGAGAGGGGCAGGAGGTCTTGGTCTATGTGTCGGTTTTGGACATAGTGTTGAGGACTAACCTTGTGGATGGTATGAAGTATTTTGGAAGTGTATTTGTAAGAGGAAGTAGAGGTCATCACAAGTGCACAACCTCTCGTGACCGCTCATCAACATATCATCGGAATGAGTGTCTATTGGGTATTGTGAAATGAGTGTCTATTGGGTATTGTGGAATGAGTGTCTACTGAGTATTGTGGAACGAGTGTCTATTAAGTATTGTGGGATGAGTGTCTATTAGTAATTGTGGTATTGTGAGATGAGTATCTATGATGCGATTGTTGTATGATGGTATGAGGGTGACATAATTATTATATGGGGTTTGTTGAGTGTATCAAAGTAATGGATGAGTATCTATGATGCGATTGTTGTATGATGGTATGAGTATCTATGATGCGATTGTTGTATGATGGTATGAGGGTGTCTGACATAACTATTATATGAGATTTGTTGAGTGTATCAAAGTAATGGATGAGTATCTATGATGCGATTGTTGTATGATGGTATGAGGGTGTCTAACATAATTATTATATGAGGTTTGTTAAGTGTATCAAAGTAATGGATGAGTATCTATGATGTGATTGTTGTATGATAGTATGAGGGTGTCTGACATAATTATTATATGAGGTTTGTTGAGTGTATCTGTCAGACCTCATTTAAAACGCACCTAAAAACCCTTTGAACGGACGCTAGGTGTCAAGCGAAGGGGATCCGAAAATCAGATAGTGGAAGACAGGTGTCGGCAGATGTGCGGACGTTCGTTTTGACGTGGGAAGCAAAACTGATTTTTCAGAAACTCACGTCACACTCTCTGCATGCACCCTTCTTCTCTAAACTCTGAAATTCTCATTTCTCCCTCTTCTCTCTAAAAACTCTCCCTTCTCTCTACCAAATCTCACCTTTTCTCTTCTCAGATCACCATTCAGGCACCGTAGAAGCACTTCCGGCATCCAGAGCTTAAGTTTGAACCGATTGGTTTCGAGTTCTGAACTAGTAAGTTCTTCTTCTCCCTTAGTCGTTTGTTCTCTGGCACATGCAAACCAAGTTCTGGTTGCATGAGTTCATAGTCTCGTTCTGAACCATTTTGGTTTGTTGTTTGGTTTAGTTTGAAGAATTGTTGAGCGTGAGGGTAAAAGGAATTGTAGTCAGGCGAACCTTATTTTTGCCTCTAGGAACGTTCATTCATGCTCAGATGTAAGGGAAGCTTATTAATTTAATTTGTATGATTATGTGTATTGCATGAATGTTCGTTGAATTGACTGAATTAATATGATATATGATGGTTGATATGTTTGGATTATATGAAGTATGCAAATTGACTATGATATGAATGTATAAAGTTATGAAAATATATGTTGAGAAATGAGTATGAATATAAATGATTCTGGTATGAAATTTCCCCTATGAAAGTGTACGTTCGTCACTGAACGGTCATTGACCGTTCGGTTTTTCTAGTAAACTTGGTTAGAATTGGATTCTTTCATTTGCGAAGAATCCTAGTTGAGGACGAGCGTCTTAATTTCGAAATACTGTGCATGAGCGTTCGGCCAAGCATAGTTAGTTCTTGGCGTTCGGTTATAAACTTGAGTGTATATATATATATATATATATATATATATATATATATGTGTGTGTGTGTGTGTGTGTGTGTGTGTGTGTGTATTTGTATATTTTCGTTTATTCTTAAACACTACTCCAATAGTATATTATTATATTTATCAAGCTTTCTAATATAAGTTTAGTAGTGCTCGGTCTTACACCAAGCGCTCTTACTGAGTAGTGTTCAGTCTTACACCAAGCGCTCATTCTCTTTCCTATAATATATCTTGATGAAAATAGCGTTCATCCAAATTCAATGGACTTTTCTCTCTACTGTGTTCGGTCATTGACTGACATTCGGTTTCTTGATGCTAAACTCAAACAAGCTAAGTATTCACAAACGTTCGGTTTCTTCATGAGAATTCTTCTAAGTATTATTCTTTGAATGTCTTGAAGTGTCTGTATCCATTGGTTCCGGCCTAGAGCCTTAGTACTTGACTTGGTCATTTCGGTGTTGGTTGGAGCTCTCAAGAGTCGGTTCATCTAATTGCCTCACTTTGTAATTAACGTTCGTTCCATTCGTTTCTTGTGATATATGATTGTACTCGGTTTCTTTCTCAAACCGATAGTAATCCTCTTGGTCTAAATCCATTATGGAACTGTAGACCTCTCAGTCTCGCTCCAAGTTTTGGTCTCGTTCTGAGTTAGGGTTGAACGTTCGGTATTTGGTATCCGAACGAATCTTTGGGTGAAATGTTTAAGTGAGATGATTTATAATGAAAGATGATGAGAATATAATGTAAATGAAATGTGTGGATTATGGACGAGCGTTTCGGGGAGGAACGACTCATGAATGAATATTGGAATTGGTAAAGTATGAATGTGGGCATGCTAAGTTAGCGGTTCATCCTGATGTTCCGTGAGTACTCGTCCTCACGTAGAGGAGGGTAGGTCATGTGTGGGAACGGCAGGAGGTCCTAGTCCTTATTGGTTAATTTGAACAGATAGGATTAACCTCGGGTGGCAACTGTTGAGGGTATCCCAGTTACTACATCACTCGGGTGCACGAACGTCGTAGCTACACAGATTTCATACAGTCTGAATAGTCAGTCTAGTATTAGGCTTCGCATGAAACGTATGATGAAATTTATCTTATGTGTTTGATTGTGTGAAATGTATGTTTATACATGAATTAAATTACATAAGTTTACCCTGTGTTTCCTGTCTTGTCATGATTTGTACGTTCGTCTTTGTCATTGCAATGATCATCCATGTGGATGTGAGCAAAAGGAAACGAACTGTTGGAAGAGGCGCTGGTAGAAGAAGAAAACTTGGTTGAGGTAGAAGTTAAGACCGAACAGTAGGACGTTCGGTCAGTAGTTTAGTTTGGTTGTAAGGTGGTCGTTCGATCACCTTCTCCTTTTCTTTTGATTGACTGTTCGGTATAGGTTTTTATAAACCGTTCGGTCAGAATTGTACCACTGTATAGCTTTGTTTACTCGTACTGCTTTGTAAGGCCGTTTGGCCATAACCGTACGCTCTCTTTTAGTGTAAGACTGATCTGAATTATTATTGAATGTGATTCTTCTATTATATAGTTTTAGACTGTATTTTTGGGATGTTACAGTATCAAAGTAATTATGCATGTTTTATAATTGGTTGTATGTTAGCTCACCCTACTTGTTTGTGTTTGTGTATGTGCGATAATCGTATAATTTGTTATACGGGAGCAGATGGAGGAATGTCGTCTGACTCAGTGCCAATAAAGAAAGAGATAGAAGAATAAATTAGAAGAATTCGAGTTATATTTATGAGTTTATAGTTGAAATCTGAGTTTAAAAGATATATATATATATATATATATATATATATAAAAGCATTGAGAGGAGATTTAAATATGTTCAAATGTTACGTAGATAATGAATATTTCATAAACTATTTGAAGATAAAATGAAAAGAAAACATGTATGTATGTAATTGTTTGAATGAATTATAAACAATTTAATATTGTAGTTTTTTTTATTAGTGCTTTATGCAAACTCTTGTATAGGTAAATTTTTTCTTGTACCCGTTGTAATATACTGACATATGAGCTTTGATATATAGACTTATTACTTTGTGCGTTGTATTTATTGTATTTTTTTATTAATTATAGTTTTAAAATGTGTTTACTAACTATTAATACTTTGGAATAAAAAAGTAACAATGAAGTAAGTATAATCCAGAAGATGAGTGTAGTAAGTGTAGTTGCACATTGGTTAAATCAAACAATTAAGTTTTTGTGCATAATTTGTATTTTGCACTAACAATAATTACATATATGCACTTAATCTCAAAACTGAAGGTTGTTGTGGAGATCCCAAAACAATTAATCATATATATTTTGAATTTCAAAAATTCTTGTGGTTTTTCAATTTATATATCTATTTTCAATTAATCTCTGAGCAGTTATCTATATTTCCTATCTTGCCGCTTGACTTTGATATTGCTAGTTCTGGAAGTTCTGGAAGTGCTAATTCTGTTGAGTTGTAGTCGCAGAAAGAACAGAGGAATGATTCTTCCTTTTTGAACCATATTCTATCACATTTTATCAAATAGTGTACTCTGCTGATATGCCACAAGTAATTCACTTGAAATTTTTAGTGTCCTCTTTAGTTGTTATTAGGTTCGGCTAACCCAAGTTCTTTTTAAATATTTTAAAAAGAATCTGAAATATTTTAAAATGAATTATCAAGAAATTTAATAATTAATAGATTATTTGCCAAGTGACAAAAGAAATTCATGTCGTGCTATGAATTCTTCAACTTACAATCGAATTTCAATGTAATTCATACCATCTTACTCTGCTTAAGTTTAAGGCAAAAAAAATCTAAAGTAATTAACGTAAAATTAATTAAAACATGAACCCTCATAATCACATGCAAGAGATGAAGGTAGAAAGGAACAAAAACACATAATCTATTGGTTTTACATAATCAAAGAACTTGACTCAAAATAATTATGTCATTTCTAACGTTTTGAAGATTCATCAAATTATTGTATGATAATAACTTCACAGGAAAGGCTTAAGATATAAACAAAGTATTTAGAAAAAAAAAAGATCACAATCACAATAGGCTTCCTGAACAACTATTACAAAATAAAAATGGAGAAGAAAGAAACATTTAAAGAAAATAAATGGTTAGAAATCTTCCTCAGTTATCGATATCCAGAGTACCTCTTTCCTCTGTTTATTTTTTGTCCTTTGAGCATGGTACCCTCACAATCATTCTAATCTTCAAATTCCATTTCCTCTGCCAAAAATTAAGCAAATTATATTAATTTTGCCAGAAATAGAAACAATAAAAAGATAACGTAAAAAAACAAATTCAAAGCAAACTTATATTAAAAGGCAAAGGAACAGAAAACTCCAATAATTTAAGTTACTACTAATTAAATTCTTTCAATTTATTTTATACTTTGTAAAAAAAATCATTTGTAATAATAAAGGAATTATCTTGTATGATTATCAAAGCAAATAAAAAAGTGTTTGTAGAAGCCAAATTAAAACTAGAAATCTTCAAATTCATATTGGAGATCTTTACTTATTACAACTTACCATTTATTATAAATAATGTATTTATAGAAATAATTATATCTATCATCCATGAAACTAATATTGCAATGTTTAAACATACAAAAGAAAAACCAACTTATTATGAGAATGTCAACAATTTTGAGACAAGATTGAAAGAGATAAAAATAAAGAGACGGAAAATATGTCTTATGCTAACGATTTTTTATTATTTTATTCTATCCATAGACATTAGTTATTATCTTTAAGTAATATTCTTATTTTCAATTACATCGTTAATCTTTCATCAAATTTCTTTTTATCTAATAAAAAATCGATTTAACCATAATATTTTTGTAATTGTTATTATTTGGAAATGTGAATCATTTATGACAAGAAACTCATTAATCAAATTTAGAAATCAAAATAATTAATTATGTGGATATCAATTAGAAATTATTAGTATGTAAAATAGTCTTTTTTATAAATAAAAAATTATAATTAATTTGTTAATTAGACTTTAAATTGATCATTGTCATTAGCTATCAAAGTTTTACATATTTAATATTATTAATTTTAAATTAGTCTCTAATTTTAAATTAAAAACTAATTTAGTGAAAAAAAACTTAATAATTATAATAATAATAATAAAACAAACAAAAAATCAAAATTTTAACACAAGGTTAAAATAATGTTACCTGTAGCTATGTTTTGTAGTAGATTTTGAAAACTTTCACTGTTGTCATGACATAAAGAGTGTCTCCTAAATTATTTAAGAACTTGAAATATGCATGACGCCAAGAATGTAGTATTAAGATTGAGCCAAACACTCCCCAAAAGCTTATAGCAAATCCAATTGTCATACTTATATAATATTCACGATTGAAAATCAAATTGTCATCCTCTTGAAATTTAATAATTGGTCCTTGTCTTGCCACTCCATCAATGCACAATTCCTTTAATGGTGCTCCACAGAGATCAACATTATCTTCATATTTCGATGCATCGAAACTCTGTAATTGTGTCCCAGTTGGAATTTTTCCAGATAAATAATTGTGTGACAAATCTAACATAGTGAGTCGGTCAATTTGAGCAAGACTCGAAGGAATAGAACCAACAAGTTGGTTTCGTGACAAATCAAGAAATTCAAGTGATGTTAACTCTCCAACATTTGAAGGAATATTCCCTGTCAATTGGTTTCTTGATAGATTCAATGACACCAATCCAAATAAACGCTCAATTTCTTTTGGAATTTCTCCTGATAATTGATTGCTTGAGAGATCAATGCTATTTAAAAGTGATAATCCCATATTTGTGAACATTTGTTCTGAACCTTTCCACATTAATAATGTATTCAAGTTGTATGAAAGGTAACCTCTGATAACACTAGTGTTGACCAAATATTGATGACCTTGATAATAATCTCTCAAAGAAGTCATTTGAGCCATTGATAAAAAGTTTTTTATGCATTTAGGAATTTGTCCAGATAGATTATTTAGCGAGAGATCTAAGAGTTGAATGCTTTTTAGATAACAAATTTGCAATGGTAAATTTCCAGAGAAATAGTTGCTTTTCAAGCTTAAAAATTGCAACTTTAATAATTCCTTCCCAATCCAATTTGGGATAGATCCTGATAATCTATTTTCTGCTATGTCTACCATCACCAACTGTGTGCAATTCTTCAAGATGGAAGGGATTTTACCTGTTAAATTATTGCTTCTCAATAACAAAACTTGAAGTTCAAGGAGTGATCCCATTGAAGAAGGAATCTCTCCTGAAAACTTGTTCTGACTCATATTTAAGTAAACCAATGACTTCAAATGGGTCCAACAGTCCGGAATTTGTCCAGAAAATTTGTTATTTGAAAGGTCTAACTGGTATGAAGTTTCAACTACACCACTAGAGCATAAAAACGAAAAAGAATTTGTGAATTTATTGTTTGATAGATCAAGAAATATTGAGAAGAAAGAAACATTTAAAGAAAATAAATGTTTAGAAATCTTTATGTCCAGAGTACCTCTTTCCTCTGTTTTCTTTATGTCCTTTGAGCATGATACCCTCACAATCATTCTAATCTTCAACAACAATTCCATTTTTCCACTTACACTCCTATAATCCAGATTTCCTCTGCCAAAAATTAAACAAATAATATTAATTTCCCCAGAAATAGAAACATTAAAAAGATAACGTAAAAAAACAGAAATTAAAAAAAAAATCATATTAAAATGCAAAAGGAATAGAAAACTCCAATAATTTAAGTCACTACTAATTAAATTCTTTCAATTTATTTTATACTTTGTAAAAATGATCATTTGTCATAAAATAATTATCTTGTATGATTATCAAGACAAATAAAAAAAATTGTTTGTAGAAGCCAAATTAAGACTAGAAATCTTCAAATTCATATTGGAGATCTAAACTTGAATTACAAACTTACCATTTACTATAAAATATGTATTTATAGAAATAATTGTATCTATAATCCATGAAACTAATATTGTAATGTTTAAACATACAAAAGAAAAACCAACTTATTATGAGAATGTCACAAACAATTTTGAAACATGATTGAAAGAGATAAAAATAAAGAAACTGAAAATATGTCTTATGCTAACGATTTTTTATTATTTTGTTGTATCCATAGACATTAATTATTATCTTTAAGTAATATTTTTTCTAATACATCGTTAATCTTTCAATAAATTTCTTTTTATCTAATAAAAAATCGATTTAACCATAATATTTTTGTAATTGTTATTATTTGGAAATGTGAATCATATGACAAGAAAATCATTAATCAAATTTAGAAATCAAAATAATTAATTATGTAGATATCAATTAGAAATTATTAATATGTAAAATAGTCTTTTTTATAAATAAAAAATTATAATTAATTTGTTAATTAGACTTAAATTGATCATTGTCATTAGCTATCAAAGTTTTACATATTTAATATTATTAATTTTAAATTAGTCTCTAATTTTAAATTAAAAACTAATTTAATGAAAAAAAATTAATAATAATAATAATAATAATAATAAAACAAAAAAAATCAAATTTTAACACAAGGTTAAAATAATGTTACCTGCAGCTATGTTTTGTAGCAGATTCTGAAAACTTTCACTGTTGTCATGACATAAAGAGTGTCTCCTAAATTATTTAAGAACTTGAAATATGCATGACGCCAAGAATGTACTATTAAGATTGAGCCAAACACTCCCCAAAAGCTTATAGCAAAACCAATTGTCATACTTATATAATATTCATGATTGAAAACCCCATCCTCTTGAAATTTAACAATTGGTTGTTGTCTTGGTTCTCCATCAATACACAATTTCTCTAATGGTAGTCCACAAAGATCGGTATTATCTTCATATTTTGATGCACCGAAACTCTGTAATTGTGTGCCAATTGGAATTTTTCCAGATAAATAATTATGTGACAAATCTAACAGAGTGAGTCGATCAATTTGAGCAAGACTTGAAGGAATAGAACCAACAAGTTGGTTTTGTGACAAATCAAGAAATTCAAGTGATGTCAACTTTCCAACGTTTGAAGGAATTTTTCCTGTCAATTGGTTTCTTGATAAATTCAATGACACCAATCCAAATAAACCCTCTATTTCTTTTGGAATTTCTCCTGAGAATTGATTGCTAGAGAGATCAATGCTTTTTAAAAGTGATAATCCCATGTCTGTGAACATTTGTTCTGAACCTTTCCACATCAAGATTGCATTCAAATCATATGAATAGTCACCTAAGGTAAAACTAGTGTTGACCAAATAATAATGACTTTGATAATCTCTCAAAGAAGTCATTTGAGCCATTGAGGAAAAGTTTTTTATGCATGTAGGAATTTCTCCAGATAGATTGTTTTGCGAGCGATCTAAGAGTTGAATGCTTTTTAGATAACAAATTTGTAACGGTAAACTCCCACGGAAATAGTTGCTTCTTAAGCTTAAAAATTGCAACTGCGATAATTCGTTCCCGATCCAATTTGGGATAGATCCTGATAATCTATTTTCTGCTATGTCTACCATCACCAACTGTGTGCAATTCTTCAAGACGGAAGGGATTTTACCTGTTAAATTATTGCTTCTCAATAACAAAACTTGAAGTTCAAGGAGTGATCCCATTGAAGAAGGAATCTCTCCTGACAACTTGTTCTGACTCATATTTAAGTAAGCCAATGACTTAAAATGGGTCCAACAGTCTGGAATTTGTCCAGAAAACTTATTATTTGAAAGGTCTAATTGGTATAAAGATTCAGCTACACCACTAGAGCATAAAAATGAAAAAGAATTTGTGAATTTATTGTTTGATAGATCAAGAGATATTGAACCTCGTAAAAATGGCGGAACATGACCTTCAAATTGATTTGATGCAAGACTAAGAGAATAATAATGATTCTCTATTGGCAAATTTGGAATCGTACCTTGTGAATTATTAGATGAAATATCTATACTCATCCAATTTGACAATCCAAATTTGGTCCAAAACCATTCTGGAACCGTACCTGATATTCCACTCTTTGAAATGTCAAGGGATTGAAATACATTTTGTTTCTCGAGCCATTTGGGAAATAATGAACCAAGCTTACAAGACCTCAATTCAATAGTAACCAATTGAAAAGTTGAAGCCCAATTTTGAGTAACTTCTAAAGTAAGTAAGTTATCTGACAACATCAATGTCCTTAACTTTGTCATATTAAAAAAATGAGAGTCAGTTAACACACCTTTCAAAGAGTTTGACATCAAGTTTAATACCTCAAGTTGTGTTGGAAATCGAAGATCTTCAGAAATTGTCCCATTTAGCTTGTTACTATCAAGGTACAAATCTTTTAATGATGGGAACATTGTTGCGAGGTTGCGAGGCAAAGTACCCTTAATTTGATTCATGCCTAGATTTAAACTTTGCAATGATGAGGATAAGTGATGCATTATTGTTGGAAGGTTTTCACTTAAACTGTTATTAAATAGGTTCAATGAACGCAAAACAGTACCATTGTGAAGTAATTTTGGAACTCCATCCAATCGATTTCCTGATATATCCAACGTTTCCAACTTTGAAAATATTGAAAAATCAGGTAATGTGCCATTGAATTTATTCTGACGGAGATATAAATTTCGCAATGAGTATCTAGAACATCCAGACAAATGATTAAATATGATCGTAAGATCTTCACTCAACTTATTATCAGACAAATCCAATAACTCTAAAGTACATGTGCTCCCAAATGATTTTGGAACACCACCTTCTAAAGAGTTAAAGCTAACTGACAACTGCTCCAAATGAGATGGCAATCTAGTGCCTTCAGATATCTTCCCACTCAATTGGTTGGAAGAAAGATCGAACGTTTTTAAATTTAAAAATGCTGAAAGGTCAGGTAGGGAGCCTCTGATTTGATTGTATGCCAAACTCAACTCTTGTAGTGAGTATCTAACACAAGCACTGGAGAAATTATGAAGAATTGACGAAAGGTCTTCGGTCATATTGTTTCCAGACATGTATAATGCCTATTTTGGTGCAAAACCCAACTCCTTCATTACTTTATTCTAAGTCCTCGTCATTGTCGTGTTTGCCTGTTTCCATTTTTTTTTATTCTTCATATCAAATAATTTTTGTGGTCCATAAATAACTTTATTATGCATTTCATTAATGCATGCAATATTTCAATAGTATCAATTGACTTCGAAGAAGACTTATGTATTTTTATTTTAAACGACAATATTATATGAAAAAAAAACATCAAACTCGACCTTACAAATACTTAATGAATTGGAAGTTAATATTTGAAAACCAAATTAAGAAAGTGCTCTGAAAATGCACTTCAAAATGCAATTGTGTAGAACAAATTGTACTATTTGCATTATATTTATTTGTGGGTACCAAGATGGTTAATTTTTCCTAACGACATAGAAAGAGTCCAAATTCATAGTTTTACATGAATAATAAATAATGTTATTTATTCTTAGAGACAAAATATTCTATGAAAATAGATACAATTATAAATTCGTATATTGTCTGTGATTTTTTTTACAAAATTCATAAAATAGATATTTTTCTTTAACGAGATTTTAAATTATTTGTAGGTCCAGCTAAATATTAAGAAAATATTTTAATAGTGAAAGCTTATGTCACCATTTATATCTTGTTCCTATAATATTGTCATCTCATATTACTAGCAAATGACTTTGTTAAGTATAGTCATTATTGGACAAAATGTAAAAAATATTTCCAAATTAAAAAGGAAACATCAATAAATATAGTCATTATTGGAAAATTACACATTGGTCTTTATTCAAATAAAATGACAAGGGAACCATCCACTTTTCCACCTTTGTCACTTTCCTCGTTATTTCAATCAATGACTTATTCGAAGACTTGTGAAACAATGGTAACTAACATGAAATTGGAATTTTTAGATTAAAATACAATTTTATATAAAAAGTAATCGATCAAATGTTAATAGTGAAAGAATTATAAGTCAATATTCTAAACATAATAAAATTAAAAAAGTACTCTGAAAATGCATTTCGCAAGGCAATTGTTTTCTCAACAAGTTGTAATATTTGCAATAGCTTCTTTTATGAATAGCAAGATGGTTAATTTGACATAGGAAGAGTTCAAAGACAGTCCAACAGTTTACATATGAGTAAAAAATAAGTTATTTATTTTTATGTAGAACTAAAACATTATATAAATAAATACCATTAGAAAATTTTATATTTTGAGTGATTTTTTATAAAAAAAAATGTTAAAATTATTCTTTTTTATTTTTTTTATTAATTTTTTAAGTTCTACCAAATTTTTTAATTTAAATAATAAAAATCCAGATACGTTATAAGTTCGCTATGGTAAATTGTCTTAATTACACATTATAAAGAAATATTGACAAATAAAAAAGGAAACATCCTTTTTTCTAAGAGAACAAAATATAAATTAATTAATATTTAAGACAACAACAACAATTCTTTTTTACTTTTTCAAATATGAAAATTTGTAAACCTTGTGAATTTCTACTGTAACAATGATTTAAAAATGATATTTCTAGACATTTTCTATTTTATTTTCATCATTTGTTTTACATGTAAAATTACTAATTAAACACGGGATGGTATATTTTTAATTTTAACTATTTTTACATTATATTTGAATATTTTAGTTTATAAGTGTTCTATTCCCGTTCAAATGACAGTGTTTTTCTTTTTTGTAGTTATATAAATATGAGGGTCATTATACACTAATACTTTTCATTGTTTGTCATATCATACTTATGTGATGGGTTTACTTTAGAATATTCCAAGTCCTCACCCTAAATGTCACTCCAACTTTTATATAATATTTAATTAGTTAAATACATGTTTATCTATTATAATTAAAACTGGTAAGCAGCAAACTTGGGATAAAATTTACTGTGGATTAATGTTTTTCTTTTTAAAAATACAATATCTATTCAATTTACATATACGTGATGCATAAAATAAACTACAAATTATATGGTGTATACTATGATATATAGACCAAACGGTAATAATCAAAGACCGATCGATCGATCTACTGTAGTAGCGCTTGTCAACCAGGTCAAACCACGACAACACTCGTCAACCAGGTCATACCGGGACAATGCTCGTCAACTATGTATTATACCTAGTAGAAATCGAATGATCATACACTCAGCATCGTTCGGTCACCACTATGGCCAACCAGGGCAAACAGTTCTATTAAAGCTGGATCACAATTCGGTCAGTGCTTATATTATTATTGGGCCCGATATCCAGCGGATGATAAAATATCTATACTAACTTTTAGCTCCAATATCTATTAAAGCTGGGCCACAATTCATGTCATCATCAACAATAGGTATAGGCAAGGATACATTTAGCTCCAAAGCAATATCTATACTAACTTTTACATGTCCCCTAGGTAGAGGTCTACCATGTAGTTTATCACTTTTAAAATTATACAATTTTTCATGGGCAACCAAGCAAAATGAAGGTGATTGATACAAACAATTTAGAACTTGAGATCCCCTACATTATAAAATATAATTATAAGATAAATTATTTAAAGTGGCCAAATGTAGAGAGCTTTTAAAGTAAACAAATTACACTAACATTACTTTTAATATAGAAAATAAAATTATAAGACAATCTCCAATGTGACTAAATATGAAGATAAGTTTAAAGTAAGCAAATTAAAGTAATATTGAAAGTAATGTAGATTAGTTAGTTATCTCAACAAAACTATTTGATGACAATGTACAACTCTCTTGGCCACTATTGAGACCAAAATGAGCTTCTTCAATGGTATTTGGTGTACCAATTTTTCGAAGTGAAATAATCTCATTTTTCATCCATGTTATTATTTCACTCAAGTCTTTTATTTGAGTAGTCAATGTATCATGCTCATGATGTGTATGACACTTTTTGGACAGAAAAAAATCTTTGTAACCGACTCCAAATCTCATCCCCTAACATGACCTGAATACTCTTGGAGACATAAAGCTTGACTCAAAATGTCAGAGTGATCATTACTCATCTCTTCTGAATTAGTTTGTGACAATATCATCTAAACAACAATAAGCATATCACATTTATTCTCATTTCACGCACACAAATATATAATATATAAATATATTTTACTTACACATTTGTCCCAAACTTGTTAAACTTTTTCTTTTTCAATTATTTCGCTTTTGTTCACATAAGCATGCTTCCACACTTGACGGAAACGTTACTAACATTAATCCCGATTTCTTTATCTAATTATTGTGAAAAAAATCAAACTACTTAAAAAATTGTAATAACTGAAATTGGCAAAATTTGTAGTCTGTCACGTAACAAGTATCTAAAGTATGGATGGGATAAAGAAAACCATATTTTTAATTGGACTTAAGGTAGAAGGTGTGACCAAAATAAATTAGTATCATACACCATTCGGTTAAAAAAATACTACACTAAGTGGTATTATTCAAGCAATTAGTCTTGATCTATAACAGCTAACTTTTCATGTATGTTATTTAACTAACACAATAAATTCAATTAGAATTTACATCATACTGCATATTCAATAATATTCACCAGAAAGCCAGAGACAGGATATATAGGATCACAAGTATTTCACCCAACGAATACACACAGGCTAAATGTAATCTAATTAAGTTTATGAGCATGCATTGTGACACTTCAAAACAGTTTATTTCAGTAACTCAGATTTCCAAAACAATTTCCACAGCAAACATTATTAGTTGCATCACACTAATTGGAATTCACGATCATAAAAGACAATATCTCGTTTTATACCACAGAGAGAGTTTAACTTCTACTTACATATGTTCCAATCAACCATAATTACACCCAGTTATTGTAAATCCGCTAAAATCTTTAAGTTCAAATCAGAATGGGACAGAACATATCACAAAACCCAGTCATACAAATTTAATCATCCAGTGCAGTTAACCTTGTTTAAATCTTTCTAACATTTCTATTCAGTCTTTTCCATATGCCTAGTAAACATCATGGTTTTATCACTTCATAACAACATACACAACATAAACTAGACCCTCAATAATCCCATATTCATCAAGTAATGCAGCATAACATTTTTACACATGAAATAAAATTCTGAACTCAAAACTGACGAAGAATGCTGTACAGAACCACCAAATCCTATAGGTGCACCTAGGCCAGAATCACTAACAACAAACTGTCATTCAGCCAATCATTGTAATAAAATAAAATAAAAAGGATTATCAAAGTTGAAACTAATACATCTGTGTAAAGATCGGAAACGTATGGATAAAATCTTAATAAAAGAATAGTGCATTAATCTATGGTTGAATAATAGAATGTCATATTAACATATGTTGTGTAATAATGCTTTGTAAAATACAATGCTCTATCCTTTAATTATACTGATACTTGATAGTCTACTAGATTTCCAATCATAATTAAGTAATTAAAAAAAATTATATTTTATTGTTATAATCACATGTCTTTTGCAAAATTGTCATCATAGTTTTCAATTAATGATAAATGATCAATGTCTCTTTATTTATCAATATTCTACATTTATATAAATTATTTAACAACTTTTTGCTAATGTATCCTAAATTTGAAAATCATTGTTGTGTCCCTGTACCGTCCTAATTCCATATTGAGTATATGTGCTTCATAGAATAGAAGGAAGCAAGATGACTGCTATTTTAAATATTACATACAACCTAAAAAGTTTACTCTTCATGTGTAAGTATTGAAGAATTAAAGAGAACCTCAACCCCACAAAACCAGATTATAAGATGAGGTTTACCCACTTATATACTCTAAATTGGTCTTATCTCTAGTTGATGTGAGACTTCCAACAAAAGAATTAAAGGATAAATATATATTGTATTTAGATAGTATACATTACCTTGAAACTTTTATCCATACGTTTTGCAATAAACTATTTCCAAATATTCACACTAATCATGGATGCATACTTCACAGGAGGTTGATTAGGAGGATTCTCTAAATAATCTTCATTGTCCTCCTTTAGATATTTATGGGCCAAGGAAGTCCTAAAACTCCTAAGCAACAACCATGTCTCCCTTAATACATACGTCTTGTGACATGTATCTACATTGAAAGTTAGCTATCCAAAAAAAAAAATTAGTAAAAAAAGTTTGGAAATCATAACACATACTTTAAAATAAGTAGATTTAAGTAGTAAACATTAATCGTATATCATTCCAAATGATCTCTTTATAGGCATCCAAACTTGAATCTTTCAAATTATCACAAGTTATAGACACATTTGATCGAGCAATGGATCCAAGATAACTGATGAAGTTTGTGTCACCAGGTAATGGGTTGACCTTTTGCATTCCATGAAACCTAATAATATGAATAAGTACATATTGAACAATAATTAGGAAAGTAACATATCTAATATACCAAAAAATAAAATATGTATATAACCTTTAATTTGTTCCCTTCAGCTTTGTTGGGAGAAAGAATACCATCTTCAGTAATAGTTGTCATTTACCTATAATAAAAGTGATTCAGATAATAAAAATGATAACATAAGTAAAAAAGGATAAACATACAAATAAAAATTTATAAATCCAACCTTTTCTTCTTTGAAGTGAACTTTAAAGACTTAGGTTTCTTATGGACACAAAATGATAGATTTATCCAAATTCCTTCGTCATGATCATCTCTCCTATACAAGATATCATCTGTTATTGGATGATCATCCTATGATATTTCATACAAAGATCATCTTCAATATTAGTATCTTCATCTTCTATTTCATCATTGGAAAGATCGTTTATTTTATTAGTCAAAAACACAATTGACCAATTGACATCAATTAAACCAGTGACATAAAAAAATTGTTGAGCTTGTGATGCTAAAATTAAGGGTTAAATATGTTTTTAGTCCCTTAAGTATCACACGATTTTGGATTTAGTCCCTACTCGAAACTTTGATGGCTTTTAGTCCTCATAGTTTTAAACTATTATAAATAGTCCCTAATTTTGGATGGCGTTAACTTTTGTTTGACGTGGCTAACGGCCAGCCCACGTCTGATGCCAGGTATGAGTTTATTCTCTGCCACGTTTTCTTTTCTTTTTATTCCAAATTTGCACACAAATCCCTAATTTCTTCAATGTTTACACTTCAGAAGGAACACTAAAATTAGGGTTCATAAGGAACACCGCAATGAGGTCCAAGAAGGCGAAACCCAAATCAAAGGGGCTCCAATGAAGAATTTTGAGGTTGAACAAAATAATTTTGAGGTTTCACTTCCAAAACTTCATCATCATCACCTTCTGGGAATGCTACAGATCATAATAATAACCCTGTTGGGCATTCTTATGATCCCAGAATAAGGACTTTTGCAGCTTCTAGCTCCTCATCAAGGATGAGTGATGGACCAAATATTGATCTTCCACTAGTTTATGCAAATTTCCTCAACCAAAACCCCGGTTCTGAATCTGGGATTGAGAGCAGTAATCCAGATCAAGTTTGAACAGCTTTTGATCCTTCTCTGGAGAATAATTCAAGGCTATCAAACACAGATGTTTCTGATCCAGGTACTTTGCTTGAAGAAATTGCTCTTACTGGGTGTTTGAATCTTCCAAAACAACCATCCACACATTTTGCTGAGGCTAATAATGGTGGCCAAATATGCTATGGTGACTTCAACTCTATGCAGACTATTCAAAAAGGTGGAATTCAGCAGTGTAGTAGTCATGGTGGTGCTGTGAATTTTGAGCTGCCGCCATTACCTGGTGAAGTGGAAGCGCCACCCACATCTCCTTCAAATCGCGCCGTCATCGTCGAGAGAGAAAACCAGAGCCACTAGATGGCGGTTTCATCTTCACTGGACCACCTCGTGCCAGCCAACGCGTCAACCTCCAAAAACCTGCAGGAATCAAACCAAGAAGCCAGAGACACAAAAAACCCATCACGAAGCCACTATCCCCATTCTCGCAAGTCATCAACCTCCAGACGTAAGAGAGATGTGCGCAGCAACTCGCGCCATCTAAGCAACCCTAATTTCAGTGTTCCTTCTGAAGTGTAAACATTGAAGAAATTAGGGACTTGTGTGCAAATTTGGAATAAAAAGAAAAGAAAACGTGGCAGAGAATAAACTCATACCTGGCATCCGACGACCACACTATCGGAATCGTCTCGGTCAGGCGACCACCGTGGTACGAAGATCGCGACGAACGGACCACCCACGCACCTCCATGCGCTGCCGCAACAGTCACCGCTGCCACCACTTCCCGCCGTGCGTTGCCGGAGAGTTCTGCCGCCGATCAGAACCGCCGTGATCGCATCCTCGCCCTCTTTCTGGATCTGTGGTCGTTGCGTCAATCGGAGCACTTTGAATTTTTAGGGTTTCTCCCTCTCCATGGCGTCTTCCTCGTCTACAAACACCTCTGTTGGTGGCTCATCTTCTGATCCTCAATATATACCAATTATGTGAATGTACACTTGTCCATTGACAAGTTAGATGGCACAAATTATGCAAAATGGGCGTCCGACATCAAACTTTGGTTGAAGAGTCAGGGGTACTTAGATCACCTTACTCAAAATGTGACTACTGCTACCATAGATGACACTTCCCGCTGGATGAAAATTGATGCTCAGTTATGCATTGTTATAAAGTCCACCATTCACTCCTCACTGAAACAAATGTTGTGATCATATGAAACATGTTCAGAAGTATGGGCACAAGCGAAGTTGTTATACACAAATGACACTCAACGTCTTTATGGTGTTTGTCAGGACCTATTAACTGTTATTGGTCCGCGCAATCTTGGTCCCATGGCAGAATATTTGGGTAAAATTCATGCCCTTCTTCATGATTTTAATGATATATTACCTCCTGCTTCCACTCCTGCTGAAGAATTGGAACAACGATCAAAGTTCTTCATGTTGTTGGCATTATACGGACTCCTGATGATGTCTCTCATGTTCGTGATCAGATTTTGGGTTCTCCTGTCATAACCAACTTTACTTCTACTTGTTCTGCTCTTTTGCGTATACCGAGCAAACCCATCACTGAGACATCTCCTCATACTGATGATTCCTCTGTTATGGCTGCCCAACGTGATGATCGAAGTCGGTCTCGCAAGCCAAGTAAAGGACGTCCAAAATGTGACTACTGTGGCAAGTTAGGCCACAAAATTGATAGATGTTATGCGCTTCATGGAAGTCCTCCTCGACCTGTAGCAATGGTTAATTCTGATCCACCTCCCCGATCATCATCTGCAGACCATCCTACTTCATCTAATACTGTAGAAAAACTTGCAATCTTTAACGAATTTCTCAGATGGTATGAGGATCGTCAGCACTCTAATTTCACTACATCTGCATCTGTTGCATGTACAGGTACACCTTTTGTTGGTCTGACTCACTCTCACTCCCTCGTACCTTGGGTCCTTGACTCAGGCGCCATCGATCATATCACTGGTAACAAGTCCTTGTTTTCTTCCTTGTCATGTCCGGATAATTTACCCTCAGTAACAATGGTTGATGGGTCTAGAGTTTCATCTCATGGTGTTGGTACTGTTAATATTTTTCCATCAATATCCATTGATCATGTACTTTATGTCCCTGGGTCTCCCTTCAACTTATTGTCCATTAGTCGTCTAACTCGTACTCTTAATTGTGTTATTTCATTTACTAAAGATTTTGTTTAGTTGCAGGACCGGAGTTCGAAACACATGATTGGCACAGGATGTGAGTCTCATGGCCTTTATCATCTCCGCCCTTCTCCACATGTTGGCGTAATCATGGAGTCACCATCCCTTCTTCATACTCAGTTAGGTCATCCTAGTCTTGCCAAACTACAACAACTTGTCCCGAGGTTGTCAAAATTATCAAGTTTGTCGTGTGAGTCTTGTCAGTTAGGGAAGCATACTTGTAGTTCCTTTCCTCGTAGTGTCTCACAACGGGGCGTCGTCCCCCTTTTCATTGGTTCATTCTGACATTTGGGGACCTAGTCGTATTAAGTCCACTTTAGGTTTTCAGTATTTTGTTACCTTCATTGATGACTATTCCAGATGTACTTGGTTGTTTTTAATGAAGAATCGTTCTGAGTTGTTTTCTATTTTCCAATCTTTTTTCAATGAAATAAAAACACAGTTTTGGGGTTTTTATTTGAAATTTACGCAGTGATAATGGTCATGAATACCTTTCTCAACCGTTTAAACATTTTATGGCTTCTCATGGCATTCTTCACCAAACCTCATGTACTTATACCCCTCAACAAAATGGGGTGGCTGAGCGCAAGAATAGACACCTTATTGAAACAACTCGTACACTTCTAATTCATGGTCAAGTACCCTCACGTTTTTGGGGTGATGCAGTTCTCACGGCATGTTATCTTATCAACCGCATGCCATCTTCCGTTCTAGATAACAAAATCCCTCATTCTATCTTATTTCCTCAAGACCCTCTGCATCCATTACCTCTTAGAGTTTTTGGGTCTACATGTTTTGTTCATGATTTTAGTCCTGGTCTTGATAAGTTATCTCCTAGGTCTCACAAATGTGTCTTCTTAGGATTTCCACGGTCACAAAAAGGCTATAAGTGTTTTTCCCCTTCCCTCAATCGTCATTTTATCTCTGCTGATGTCACTTTTGATGAATCTTCCTTTTACTTTTCACATCTATCTTCTAGTTCTGTACCTCTACCTGTTACTGTTGATATTCCTCTTATATGTGATCCTCCTGGTGATGCTCCACCCATTTTGTCTCCTCCTTCTTTAGACTCTCATTCATCACATGATTGTCCTTCACCACCACCCTTCAGGTTTATAGTCGCCGCAATTGTCTCCCTCATGACTCACTTCCAGTGCCGCCTCCTGTGTCTCCTCCGGCTCCAGCAAATGAGTTTGACCTGCCAATTGCCCTCCGTAAAGGTATACGCTCTACCCGTAACCCTTCCCCCCATTATACTGTTCTTAGTTACCACATATTATCTCCATCTTTTTACACTTGTCTCTCATCCATTTCTTCTGTGTCAATTCCCAAGTCTGTGGGTGATGCCTTAACTCATCCTGGCTGGCGTCAAGCTATGCTAGATGAATTAAGTGCTTTACAGAAAAGTGGAACTTGGAAGTGTGTCCAATTACCATCTGGAAAGTCTGTTGTTGGTTGCAAGTGGGTGTATGCTATCAAGGTTGGCCCTGATGGCACAATTGATCGTTTGAAAGCTCGACTGGTTGCCAAAGGGTACACACAGATTTTTGGTTTGGATTATGGTGATACTTTTTCTCTAGTGGCAAAAATGACCTCTGTTCGCCTATTCATTGCCATGGTCGCTCTTTGACAATGGCCTCTTTACCAACTTGATGTCAAAAATGCTTTCCTTAATGGTGATTTGCATGAAGAAATTTATATGGAGCAACCGCCTAGCTTTGTTGCTCAAGGGGAGTCATCTGGATTGGTATGTCGTCTTCGCAAATCCTTATATGGCCTAAAACAGTCTCCTCAGGCCTGGTGTGGTAAATTCAGCTGTGTTATTCAACAATTTGGTATGTCTCGCAGTGAAGCGGATCATTCAGTGTTCTATCGCCACTCAAGTGCTGGATGTATCTACTTAATAGTGTATGTCGATGATATTATTCTCACAGGAAGCGACTATCTTGGCATCACTCAGATGAAACAACACCTTTGTCATCATTTTCAAACCAAAGATCTTGGCAAACTCCGATACTTTTTGGGTATTGAAGTAGCACAATCAATGATAGTATTGTCATATCTCAGAGGAAGTATGTGTTAGACATCTTGGAGGAAATAGGGTTAATGAACTATAAATCTGTTAAAACACCTATGGACCCTAACATCAAACTCCTACCAAATCAGGGGGAGCCTTTCTCAGATCCTGAACGGTACAGAAGATTAGTTGGTAAATTAAACTATCTTACTGTTACGCATCCTGACATTTCCTTCGCAGTTAGTGTGGTGAGTCAATTTCTAAACTCCCCATGTGAAGACCATTGGGATGCATTGTTCGCATACTGAAGTATATTAAAGGATCACCTGGAAAAGGTTTGTTATATGGCCCTAACAACGATACAAAAATCGTTTGCTATTCAGATGCTGATTGGGCTGGTTCCCCTTCTGATATGAGGTCTACTTCTGATATTGTGTCTCTATTGGTGGCAACCTGATATCTTGGAAAAGTAAGAAGCAAAGTGTTGTGGCAAAGTCCAGTGCAGAAGCAGAATATAGAGCTATGGCATCAGCTACTTGCGAGCTTGTGTGGCTTAAACAATTGCTTAGTGAACTGAAATTTGGAGATGTCACTCACACGACACTTATATGTGATAATCAAGCTGCTCTCCATATTAGCTCTAACCCGACACTTATATGTGATAATCAAGCTGCTCTCCATATTAGCTCTAACCCTGTCTTCTATGAGAGAACCAAGCACATTGAAGTTGATTGCCATTTCATTCGAGAAAAAATCATATCCGGAGATATCAAGACTGAGTTCGTTAACTCAAGCAACCAGTTGGAAGACATATTCACTAAGTCCTTACGAGGACCTAGAATTGATTATCTTTGTAACAAGCTTGGAACATATGATTTATATGCTCTAGCTTAAGGGGGAGTGTTAGATGTTAAGATGTGTGTTTCTGTTATTTGGGCTCAGCCTATTCTGTATTAAGGGCATTGGCCCATATCTTACAATATAAATAAACTATCCTATGTGTATGCAAAACACACAAGGGATATTTTCTCCCAATCTTCTCTATTTCTCACAAGTAACATATGGGAGGCCTTCAAAGGCTAACAACCATAAACCTGTATGGACTTTAACCACCCTGAACAACAACAAACCTTAAGGGACTTAACTGCCCTAACAACAACAAACCTGCAGAAACTGAACTGTCTGCAGTGGCTAACAGCAAAAAAGCTATAGGGACTTAACCACCCTACAGCAGCTGAAACAGCAACAAACCTTCAGGGACTAACTACCCTGTAGCGGCTGAAACTTTTCTTCCCCTCACGACTGAACGGCATATGCACGTCAATGACAGAACGTGAAGGTGAAAGAACTAGTGAGAATCGATTCGTACTTGGGGACAAATCTAAAACCCCTAACATCGAACGAGCCAAATCAGCGAGCAGTCTCATAAAGCAACTCTCAATGAGTTGTTATAACAAAGCATTGACAGAAACCAAAAACACCAAAGATTGGGACTTATGATGGCATCAAAAGGCCAAAGACAGGTTAGAGGTCCAAAGTTCTCTGCTGAACTACTCCAAAAAGGTGATACTTAACATTGTATCACAAGAAGTATGGGCTAAACTCTAGCCCAAAAAGAAAGTTCTCTACAGGGGTTGAAAAATATTTCCCCTCACGGCAAACAGCGAGAACGACGGCTAGTGCAATTCACGAAACACTCTTAATCTTGACCAAAGAAAATATGGTAGCTTATGGAGGCAACAGCAACAAATTGCAGAGGTTACAACAACTGACTGCAGTGACAGCGGCATTAAAGCACCCGCCAACAAGGCTGATGAATTGTTGACTGGAACATTACAGCTACAGAAATAGACTCCCCTTCACCCTTTTATACAAACAAAGTAATTCATGTTGTAACATCAACACACGTCAATCAGATTCTATTAATTCTAAAAACACAATATATGTATACATGTTTCAAGAGGTTTAAACAGCGTAGGTATATAATCTGGTCCTTATAATATATACTTCCAACCAATTATTTAGAATCACTATACTGTACCACACACATTAACAACAGCATAGTCCAAATCGTAATCATTACAACACCTGTACATGCTAACTTAAACAGAATTTACATAAAATCACTCCACCTACTACCCATAATTGATCCCTGGGACCATTAACCCTTACAAAACAAGTTATCACAGAGCAATATGACACACTGTCACACATTTCAGACCGTGAAATCAAGTTTTGTTATTCAAGTTGAGTGTTCTCACGTCATTTTCAATCAAAAGTCAGAACATCTATACTGATTCAGAGTGTTGAAGCAACATAATACTAGTTTATGATCATGCCTCAACAACCTAATGTTTAACAATACAGCAGGGCCAACATCCAGAGTATTCATATATCAGCAAGTTGAGTAAAGCCCTTAGATTATACTGAACAACCTTCAACCCACCAGAAATGTTCACAGCAATTTCACCACCTAGAACAATTTAAAACCTAGTTCACTCTTATCATTCAATCATCTACGAGTTAAGTTCTGAAATAAACTTAAGCATGCACTGGAAATTCTTTCACACCAATAATTTCAGAGAAGACCATTTACCACCTCAAAGCACAAAACTTCCAGCAATTTATCATTTAAAAGCATCCCTCCTAATTAATCTACTCCTTATTGACACCCAAAATCATACCAATATAACATTTATAAACATATTAACTCTTTAAAACAAAATAGTGAACAGAAAATATGTTTTTATGCATTCCAATTAACATTCATTATTGAGATAAATACCTCCACATAGGTCTTGTTAAAAAATATCACTCAAGTTAATCCATAAATTATTTAGGCTGCTAGACAGGAAATCATCACATAAATTGGTTCATGTATAACTCTAGTTTCTCGAAAACGCATTTTAAACATTCCAAATTTATGAATAGAGCGTAACACTAATTTTGTTGTTCAGAAACATAGACTTCGGTAAGACAGTCACATTCACACTTAAGCAGCAAACATATGCAGATCATTTCTGACTCGAACCATTTGTACTACATACCACATTATATCCTAAAACCATACGAACATTATCATTCATAAGTCAAGGAAAAACATAAAATTTTCATAAACAACCCATCACACACGCATGCATCATGTGACCAGACCAGTGAAAGCAACAGACCATGATTCAGTAATCTCGTATAGTCAACAGAATTACCACACTCACAGCCATGATAAACCTTGGCAATCACCCATACAACTTTAGCATATCAAATTGATACTGCATGCATTGCATCAAGCCTGTCACGAATCAAAACATGAACACAACATATATCTAATGTTTTTATAACAAAATAAAACTATAATTACTTTCAGTATATTGTAAATAGCATGATAACAATGGCAGAGTAGCTTAATGTCAACCACGACATAACAATGCAATTCAAATAAAAATAAAAGAAATCATTAGCAGAGCATACCATTCAAAATGATAGATTCTCCATCCAACTATATTTTATCATCGAATCAAATTCCAATATTAACCAACCATTATCAAAAGCAGAGTAACAATGTGAGACTTAGACAATGCATAATCAATCATATTATCAACACTCATTCAAGCAAGAAGTCGAAACACACAAAGGTTAACTCCCCCATACCCAGTTCTAGCTCTTCTCACGGTCAATACCCCGACACCAAAAACCTTCAAGCCTCTATTATCCTTACCATTCCTTACCCCCAATGAACTTCCGCCAGTTTAATACCCTCATTGCAGTAACAAAATACTCTGCAACCCTCACTTTCGTGCCTCTAGGGTTTTAAAAAAGAGAAAGCAAAAGAGAAAAGAAGGAGGGAACATACCTAAACCCAGTACACGAACAGAGCAAAACGAAGCACCAAGAGAAACGAGCGAAACCAAGCATGAAGCGAAACCAAGCACGAAGCCGAACGAACGAAACGAAGCAAGAAGCTGAACGATCCTATTCGAACCATAAGCCAAACGAGCGAATACGAGCACGATGTTGAACGAGGAAAACAAAAACCAAGGAAACGAAAAAAAAAAGGAGAACGTAAAAGAAGCATGAAGATACCTCTAAACTAAAAACCATTTTTCAAAATTTTTTTAAACACCAAATAGGACTTACACAAAGAAATGTTATCTATTGTAATAGACAGCATTTTTTTAGAGGATATTTTTTTCTCTATTTTAAATTATATATTAAAAAAATAATATTAATTACTTATAAATAGTACTTTTCTCAAAAAGTGTTATTTATTATCATAGTAATTTTTTAAATAAACATTATTTATTGTTTCACGTATTCATGAATAATATTTTTTTTATATAAGCGTTCTTTATTTATGTTAACACTTTTTACATCAATTAAATACAAAATTGGTATAAAAAAATATTTCAAACAGTAAAATCTTTCTTTTTCAATCTTTCTTGGATTTCATCAAAATCGTTTCTACCAAGCAAATAAGATATCTTCAAATTATCTCAACACACGTAATAGTAAAATCCAAATCATCACTAAAACATAAATTTCCAAATAGGTAAAGAATATAAACAAAATTTGTTTTAGCAGTTTTGGCGATGCTAGGGTTTTGTGAGGAATTGAATAGTTTTCAAATAAACAAAAATAAAAAACTAATTTCTATAACTATTATAATTAAAATTAATATAGAAAATTTTTTTATTTATTACAAAAATGTCGTTATGTCAAATTTCTATATAAGTTATAATTAGAATCACTATAAAAAGTTTTCTTATTTATTATAAAAATGTCACAACGTATACTTTCTATACTTTTATAACTAAAATCGATATAGAAAGTTTTATTTTTTATTATAAAAATGGCATCGCATCCACTTTTTATAGTTGTTATAAATATAGCCATTATAAAAGTGTTACCATATTTATAATTATTTATAATTATGTCACCGTACTCTTTTTTATACATGATGGATTATAACTAGGATAATTAGTTGTTATAAAAAGTATTTTCTTTGTCTTATGTAAATGCTAAGCTTCACTTATAATATACTAAATAAGAAGTATTTTTCATTCTTCGCAAGAATTTAAAGGTATAATGATAAAATTCATAAAAGTTATAGAGAAAATAAAAATGGAAAACAACTAATTTGGTAAATTAGTACGAATGAGAAGTGAGAAAATGAGATAGCAAACTTTTGACACCTCCTTCCATAGGTGCATTGAGTTGTTAATTTGACCCATGGCCTAGGATCAGTCTTAACCCACTCTTGAAAATGCCTTCTTTTATGAAGTCCCCTCAAGTGACGGCTAGAAAAAAGTCACAACCCGTAAAGCACCCTCTCAAGCGGGTTAGGGTTAGGGTTAAGGTGGATTTTGTAACACCCCTTACGGAGTGTCACTAGAAAATAACAAAATCCAAAATTTTACGCCAGTTTTTTTTTAAAATTAACATCGCAGAACTAAACCATCAAAAGTTTAAGCGTCTTACAACATAAGGTTAAAACCTTACAAATATCAAATTCATTATTCAAAGACATAAAATTACTTTAAAACATGATAAGTCCCCCATAGTTATTCCCATAACTCTCGTCGTGCTACTTCATCTCTTCCTCATCTGCAATGCCATCTACTCCCGTACAAGTACGATCATCGTAGGTGGAACCACAACCACAAAAGGAAAGGGTGAGTAAAGAAGAACCTAACATAGCATATAATTTCAATATCAAAATATCATAACTTAGATTATCCGAGTCACAACCTTACAATACAACATAATATTCAACTCATAACTTAGATCATCACCACTCAGACTATCAAAGTCACAACATTACAATACGTCACAGTATTATACTCGCGACTCAAATCATTTCCACGAGCTTCTGTTGTTTTCCTTGAATTTTGTCGTACCAAACCTGTTTCGCAAAACAGGGCCATTCGAGCCGTCTTCCATCGCAACTTCAGACCTATCTCCCCGACTCTTCAAGGAATTACGAGTAAAAACTTTGGTTAGGCGCACCCACCGAGCACTATACTCACACGAGCCGAAGTCATTGGGCGAGACATCCAACCCTCTCTAGTCCCCGCGCACGAGGAAAGGGTGACACTCGAACCTCAGTCTCAGTAGAGACTCTACACACTATCGTATCGTAATACGAACACCATCGATTCGACAAAATTTCTAAGAAAATGACAGAACGCTTGCTCTCACGATTTTACCATCACAACCATACGTAGATCACCATCATGCACAAAGTCAACCAAATTCATTCACCAACAATTAGTTAAAATCACAAATAATTAAATAAATTAATTTAATTATTCTTCCTACTGATGCACCCCTATGAAATTAGTAATTTCACACTTCCATCAACTAGAACAACATTTCTAGTGCACCCCACTTTTTAATTAATACCCAACATCAAAGAAAACACCTAATTCTAATACATCCCCTTTTTACTATAAACACATTCCTTCTATCTACACTTTCAAGTGGACCCCAAAACCATTAAATTATATTTTTTTTCTCACTTCCAAGTAGCTCCCACTTGGAACCACTCATTTCTCACCAAACTCTTACTTTTTCTCTCCTTCTTCCTTACTTTTACGTGACTTTACACTTCCTTCTCATCATTCTCTTTTTATTTTACCTTTTTCATTCAACAACTAAAGTTCACATTGATAAGTGTGAACTTTACTTGTATTTGTTACTTAAAATGTTGTGCTTTTGGGTAATTTAAGTGTTTATTCTCATGAAAAGTATATAAATGTTGATGTAAGTATAGTTTTGAATGTTTAAATGTGTTTTGATGCTTTTGTATGTTTATTTCGAAGTAGAATAAGGATTGGATAATATCAAAGATTTGGAGTGCGTCACTCGCTCAGTCAGAAGGATCAAATAGCTCAGCCAGCGAGCCAGCTCCTCGCCCAGCGAGCAGTGCCCACTCGCCCAGCGAGAAGTGTTCACTCGCCCAACGAGCCGTGCTCATTCGCCCAGCGAGCCGTGCTCACTCGCCCAGCGAGTAGTGGTCACTCGCCCAGCGAGTGGAGTCCTGTCGTCCAGCGAGAATTCACTTAAGGTCCTTCTCTTTAAAATGTCACGAAACTGATCCAGAGAAGGGGAGAGACCAGGGGGAACTCTGCAGCTCACGTCCAGCTTGTGTCTAAGTGCTTCCATGGTGGAAAACCACCACTTTCCACCGTCCAATCCATCATTTATCGCTTCTGTGATGTATATGTGTAGCTAGAACTCCATTTCACTATGGTTGAGAGTAAAGTTCTGAAACTCTTTGTAATTTCTCTATTAATGCATGATCTTGTATGAATTTTGTGTTCTATCTTTATTATTCATGCCTACGATGGGAATCTGAGCTAATTGAACGGTTAAATCATTGGGAAATGTATGAGACCGCAGACCTAGGATAGAACAACTAAAGGATTTCAAGTCCTAGACATAGGATGGAATTTTTAGTCATCTGTGACATTGTGTTTAAGGCAAATCTGAGAACTGAATTAGCTAAGGGATTAGTAATTTAGTTTGAATGATTCAAAAACTGTCATCTGAGGGATCAGAGGCTGCATGCGCCTAGGATGTCGATGATTAATTTTGAGGAATTGTGTTAGTAGAAAAATTACCTGAGTGATGAACTTGAATTTCAACCCCAGTGAACCTAAATTCGACTGTTTTTACCACTTTATTTACATTTGTATGCTAATATTAAGTTTGTTACAAAATTACGTTTAATAATCGCTAAATTGGTAAACTTTAACAATCAGTGAATCGAAACAAATCTCTTGGGAAAACAATATCCGGACTTACCGGTTTATTACTTGAACGATCCGGTATGCTTGCCGAGGTCTCAACACACATACTCCATTTTCTCTCTCTCATTTACGTAACACATACCCCATGCATTCCTATCCTCTTTTCTTATTATTTTCTACCCATTACGTAACCCACCACTCCTTCATTTTTTCTTTGCTTTCAAAGGTCATCCCAAGCTTCTTCCTTCATGGTCTTTGGTCCTCTTCCAGCACCTTTCTTTTCTTTTTCTTTGCCACTTTTACATCAACCAAGCCATGCCCATCTCCATCTTCCACTTCTATTCTTCTTCCATCATGTTCTTCTTCTACCCAAGACATCAAACTTTCATTTTTCTTCACTATTTTTCATCAAAACACATGTACCCCAACTTACCAAACATCTCTTTCACTCCTCTCGTTCTCATAATTCATTCTTTCCTCTTCCAACAATGGAAGAGAATTCTCAATACCCTCTTACCCACACTCTTGGTTAAAGAGTGTAGATAAGTGCTCCCAACAATATATAATTCTTGCAAGGTAATAAGAACCAAGATATACGAAATATACATGATTTTAAAGTGTACCCATGACAGTTTTTCATACACAAACAACATCCCAATACATCCATAGTGGATGAATTTGTTGGGTCATTAAAAGTTAAAAAATAAAGGGAATGAACTGGGATGAACAGGTTGAACCTCTTCACCTAGAACAACAGGTACAATTTGACTTGAATGGAAGTTAGAATATTTAGAGCCAAGGTCCTAAGAGTGTAGGACAAGGAGGCCAAAAATGAGGTGGACGTGCCCAAGGTAATTTTAAGGATGATAGTGAAGAGCAAACCAACAAACAGAATTGGCGTGGTCAAGGACAAGGGAAAGACCAAGGAGATCGATCAAGAGTCAAGTGTTTTAAGTTTGGCAAACACGACCATTATGCAAACGACTACAGATCGAGGAAGTGCTAAAACTATGGTAAGCCTATCACATTGCTAATTTTTTCAATGTGAGAAGAAAAGTGAGAGAAACCTTCTTACAAAAGAAGATGAAGAAGAGATAAGGATTTTTTTGTTTTCAATAAACTCAGACACGTTCAAGACCAAGCTATCAGAGGTAGTGCAAGAGGTGACCAAACAACTTGATGCCGAGCAGATTCACACTGAGTTGTTCTAGGTTGAACAAGAGGAGATCGAGTTGTTTGAAGCCAAGGAGGTGAAGGCTGACTGAGTGTCGAGTTGTCAAAGAACTCGGCAATGCTGATGAAGTGCTCGGTAAATGGTGCGACAAATGTGGAGAAGACAAACCTAGAGAAAAAACTTTGGCAAAACGATGAAGAGATTCAACAGATAGGGAGGCTTCTCGATGAAGCTAATGGGATTATGAATAAATAGAGGACTGAGCTTGAGGAGATGAAGAAGGCGGCTGAAGATAAGGAGGAGGAAACATAATGCTCTTGAACGACATAAAAATAGGAAAGAAGACACTAGTGTAGAAAAGGCTTTAGACGTCTATTATTTTGGGTTTTTTACGTTTAATCCCGGCCTGACGTCTTTACGGGTGACATTGATTGGACGTCAGTTTGCACTATCAGACATCTATATAGATGTCTGACACTACAGATCAGAGGTCTATATAGACATCTGACACTACATATCAGACGTATAACATTACAGATCAGACGTCTAAAGTGTCGTCGTATTTGATTGGATCTTTCTCTGCTTGAGGCCTCTTGGGTTGCTCCTGGCTCATGGGGATTCAAGGTTACAACTTTATATTTTACTTGAAGAGAATGGATTGTACCTTTTTTTGTATTGGATGGTTTTAAAAACGTAGTGGAGGGAATACGAGGAGTGCAAAACACAAGAAATTGTCGCTCAAGAACGGCCGTCAAAGGACATGAGCAAAAATGCACCAAAACCCAACGAAAACACATTTAATAGGTTCAAACGAAAGATAATTCATTAAAAAGTAATGTAATCAGAGTAAAACTAATTTTAAACGGTGCAAAAGTGAGAAAAACGAACTTGAAAAACGTAACCCGTGGAGAGAAAATGCGAGGAAGATGATGAACATTAAGTGCAAATAACTACTGCCTCGCGTTTGTGGTGTTTTAATGCAGCCATATAAAAGTTTGTTTCCCCAATAACAGACGTCTATATGGCTTTAGAAGTCAGACTAGGGGGATATGACGTTTAAATCTAGTCAAAAAGTGACTTTTTAGATTTCAAAAATGAGTATATAGAAGTTTGTTCTCCACACAACAAACGTCTATATGGCTTTAGAAGTCGGATTGGAGGGATCTGGCATCTAAATGGAGAAAAAAATGACTTTTTAAATTTCAAAAATGAGTATATAGAAGTTTGTTCCCCTACATTAGACGTTTGTTCCCCCACATCAGACGTCTATATGGCTTTAGAAGTCGGATTGGCGAGATCTGACGTCTAAATGAAGTCAAAAAGTGACCTTTTAGATTTCAAAAATGAGTATATAGAAGTATGTTCCCCCACATCAGACGTCTATATGGCTTTAGAAGTCGGACTGGCGGGATCTGATGTCTAAATGGAGTCAAACAATGACTTTTTAGATTTAAAAAATGAGTATATAGAAGTCTGTTCCCCCACATCAGACGTCTATATGGCTTTAGAAGTCGGATTGGCGGGATCTGACGTCTAAATGGAGTCAAAAAGTGACTTTTTGGATTTCAAAAATGAGTATATAGAAGTCTGTTCCCCCCACATCAAACGTCTATATGGCTTTAGAAGTCTGGTCCCTCCATAACAGACGTGTATATTGTTGTTTTATTTACAGAAAATGTCACCGGTCATTTTTTACGTTGGATACACTAGTGTAAAAAAGACTTTGGACGTCTGTTATTTTGGGCTTTTAACGTCTGATTTTTGTCCGACATCTATATGAGTGACGTTAATGAAGAGCTATTTAAATAGGAGTGAGTATTTAAAGATGTCTAGGTAGTGGAAGGGCTAAGATGAAGAGAATTATGCTAAAAGAGTTGATTTGGTGGCTAGAAAGTGGTTCAAAAAGAGTTGGTGAATGGAGCACACCAACAACAACATCTACACTTCGTTGAGTAATTCGTCAAGCTAATGCCGTTAAACAAGCGCTTTTGGGAGGCAACCCAGTTTTATTACCCTTTTTACTTGTGTTTGTATGGTTTTTGTGTCATGTGAATTAGTAACTTATGTTTTGCATGTTTGTGTTGTGTTGCAGGCTTGTGATTTTTGAGTTGAAATGTTTTGTTTATGGTTGTTATGTGTGTTTTATGTTAGTTATAGCTTGGTTTGTGTGTAAGTTCTTTGAAAGAGTGTCAATTGCCCAAAATCATAGAGTAAGAGAGACAAATTTTCGTAGAATAGCTGGGCTGCAGCTGAGCTGCGGTTGAGTGCCACACCAGTAAATATGGTTTTGAGCTGTTTTTTTGATACGCCGTTGGGCGGTAGCCTGGCGGCAGCACTGTAGAGACATTTTGGCCTTGACACGTTTTTGTTGTTGTTTGTTCTAAGTTTTTCTTTTCTTTGCACTCTTTCACACATTCCTTTTAGTGTGTTTTTGGACCTTTCTATCCAGTTGTTGACTATGAGATACTAATTTTACTTTGAGCTTTCTTGTTCAAAACCATCATTGGTGAACCTTTGAGGCATGCGTGAGTTGAGCAACCATATGACTTGAAGATTTATCTACTCGTGCAGCATGGCCTGGGGGCCAGGCCCCTACTGATTGGGGGAGGTGGAGTAGTTGCGGAGCATAAGCTACTGGGAGGAGGAAGATGTTTCAGATGAAATTGAAGCTAGTGTTCTATAGTTATGAAGCTGCAAAGTGTCCAACTTGATCGGTTTTTCAGTTTTAATTTCAAGTTTTATTTGTTTTCAGTTTTTAAATTTGGATTTCTTTTTGACTTGCCTAGTGGATAGTTCTTGTGCAATTGGTTTGGTGATTTGAGTGAATCATATGTTATGCTTAAATTGAATGCAAATCTCTTGTGCTTGCTCTTTATCCATGAGAATTGTTTTGAAAATCTGATTGAGATTATGTGGTTGAGCTTGTTGAATAGAGATTGTGGTTGCTTGTATCTGTTTAGATAGATGCTTGGTTTTAATTGTGATCCATATTCTTGGCTTGATGTTTATCAAATTTTGGAACCCTGAGTAAACCTGTGAGATGTTGTGCCTTAAAGTTTATTGTTGAATGCTATTACTTTGGAATAACAATTGATTTTGCCTGAGTTTCTCTATTTGAACTAGTTACTTGCATTATACAAATGATCAAGGCCATCTTGTTTTTCAACCTCTTCTACATTTTTGAGCCTAAAATCCAATGTTAAACCTATGAACCTTAAAAAGAAAACTTTCTCATTCCTGAAACCTTACGCTTATTGAAAAATCCTTAACCTCCTTACCTTGAGTTGAGATGAACATATATGTTAGGATGAGGAGCATGGTTTAAGTTTGGGGGAGTTCTTATTATCAGAAGGGAGCATTGAGAAAATAATAAGTTGAGTTAAAAAGAAATAAAAAGAAGAAAGGAGAAGAAGAAAAACCAAAAAATGAATTCAATGAAAAAGAGTTGGGAAATAAGTTGAGAGTGGTTTATTCAATTTTGGAGCAAAAGAGATACTATGCTATATCATGAATCAAATTGTTTGGTCTCTTATCTCAAGGTACTTTGTTGTCTAGAAAAACAATGTTTTTTTCTTAGCCCAGCCACAATATAAGCTTCAAAAAGTTCTTGTGATGTTAATTTGCTTGTGAATGTGTTTAATATTGTTGAAACGAAAGGCAAAGTTGATTTGTGTAACACTGTAATAGTTGAGAGTAAGACACACATCCTAATACACCATTGTGCTTGAGTGAAACACTTTCTTTGGTGAGGATTGGTTCCATGAACTCAATGAAAACAACTTGCCATGTTTGTTGATCTATCATTCGCATCTATCTTGTGACTTTTAATTTGTGAGCACCATGGTTGAAGTTTAGCTTGCTAAGGCCATATTATCTATTGAATGAAATTTTAAGTTGAGCAAGCATGATTGATTTTGTTTATTTGATTTAAATTGTTTCTTGGATTGCTAGACCATTGCGATTGAATTGTTTGCTAGGTGAAGTACTTTTGCTTGAGGACAAGCAAAGTTGTAAGTTTGGGAGAGTTTGATAATGCTAATTCTTACCATTATCTAAGCATCATTTTAGTAGCAAAATAAACTCCTTTCTAACTTGTAACTTGCTTAATCCTATTCTTTTGTCTTGTTTTCTAAATAAATGTGTTTTAGACTAAATTGATGTATTATCCTCACTAATTCCCTTATTTTGTAGCTAATATTATGCTTAGAAGAACCTTCACCAATGTATAGAGCTTAACCAACCATAAAAGCAAGTAAAACAAAAAGAGAGAATTTTGGAATGCTGTGGGTGCGGTGCAGTTGAGTGCCACTGTTAGGGATTTGACAAGCGTACCAAATCGTTCAAGTAATAAATTGTGGTAAGACCAGGTATCGTTTTCCCAAGAGACTCGTAATACTAGAAAATTGTGCGATTAACAACTCATCTAGACTCAAGAACAACTCATCATTTAAGAATATGTGCAAAAAGATAAATTCACAAGTAATTACAAGGTTGTACTTTGGTATTGAAGGCACTTGGAAATGGAAAAGACTAAAAATGGTATGAAATGACATTATTACGGTTAGTTTTCACCAATGCACTCTTGTGTATAACCAATTTCATCTCCTCTTTATCAATTTACTAAAGTCAATCCACTAAAACACTCTAACCCTAATCCCTTAGGTGAAAGAGCCTAGGTTTTCCTTATCAAACTCCAATCCCTTGGACAATCTAACAAGCAAACCCGCATTAAAGAGCTAGGATCTTAAGACAACATATGAATCATCTTCCATCCCTAGAATCAATGACCACAAGGACTCTTGTTTCAGTTCAAGGTTTCATCTTACGTCCCCATAATCTATGAAACCCCAAAATCAAGTCATGAACGTCCCCATTACATGCAAGCTTTAAGATCGGAAACAAGAATACTAGCAATTGATAGAAAAGACATATATATAATCAAATCATTCAACAAATACACAAGAATTCAGAGGCTATATTTATCCCCAACAAGATGGGTTTGACTCTCCATTTCCATGGAGAGCCTTTAAGGTTACAAAATGGGCATGGAAGAAGATGAAAAACCCAAGAGGAAGAATGGAGTGTTTCCACGAGCCCTAACAGCCCTCCAAGCTCTCCTCTAAATGAAATGCACCTCCAAGCTCTCCTATACTGATGGTGAAACTTAGAAGGACATTTTTATTATGAATTTGCTTTTTACTAGCGAAATGTAAGACTTGTCTTATAAAGGACTTGTCATGATGGTCGTATACAACTTATCGTCTTGGTTGTGCATGAACATACAATGTTGTCATTACAATTGCCAAAAAATCATATAGATGTTACCTGCAACCATTAATTGAGGTTCATGTTCAAGACTTAAAAATATTTTGTTTTACAGCTTATATTTCATTTTTCGTTTTATTTTTTTCTTTTGATTATAACTTAAAATCATTTGTTAGAAACAAAAACCAGGAACATAAATACAAACACATATGGCCCTTGTGGGCATATAATGAATTTCTACCTACCTCTTTCAACATATTTCTTATAACAACTAAACTTAATTGATTCGCTTTTAATCACTTACATACCAATTCAATATATTATCAAACATAATCGTAATTACTTTTTCTTATATTTATTTTCATATACAAAGAGTCAAGAAATCTATCTAATAATATCCTTCAATGTGTCGTAAAGTCTTTTCAAATCTATTTTCATTAATTTAAGTATATTTTAGCTATTTCAAAATTATTAATCAAAATGGTACAACTTTTACATTCGTTTGAGAAAAAAATAACAATTACTTAAAAAATATATGTGGTGCGAAGTAATTCACAAAGTAACATTTATAAAGAAAAATAAAAAGAAGTGCATAGAAATAAAAGTAGAAATGAAAGTGGAAATTGGGATTTTTATAGCGTTTTTTACGTAGGTCTTATGAAACTGACATAAGAAAATGTTTAATAAGTCGATTCCGAACTGACGCATATCAAAGACGATCTAATTATAGGTTCTTAAGCACCTTTAGCTTAACTCATATCTTGAACATCTTTGGCTTGAGTTGAAGCCTTGAGCATCTCTAACTCAACTTCATGCCTTAAACTACTTAACTAACATGTGTGAAAGCATGTTTAATTTGACTTCCTGATTTCTCAGTATTCTCGTCTTTAAAAACTTTATCTCTTGATGAAAACAGGCTAAATGGTAAGATTCCCAAAGATATTCGATTTCCTACTCAGCTGGAGGCTAAATGTTAACCGTCAGAGTTTATTATTCATTAATGTAGTAACGATTTTTTTACCAAGTTTATGTTTTATAAAGAGAGTATTTCCTGCATTCTAAAATGAATTATCAAGAAATTTAATAATTAATATATTATTTGACAAATGACAAAAGAAATGCATGTCGTGCTTCTATAAATCCTTCAACATACAATCTAATTTCAATTTCATGTAATTCATACCATCTTACTCAGATTAAGTTTAAGGTAAAATTTACTAAAGTAATTAACTTAAAATTAATTGAAACATAAACCCTCTTAATCACATGCAAGAGAGGAAGGTAGTAGAAAGGAAAAAAACACATAAGGTATTAGTACAGAGGATGACTCAAAAATCAATAATTATGTCATTTCCAACGTTTTGAAGATTCATCAAATTATTGTATGACTAACAACTTCACAATCACAATAGGCTTCCTCAACAACCATTACAAAATAAAAATGGAGAAGAAATAAACATTTAAAGAAAATAAATGTTTAGAAATCTTCCTCAGTTATCGATATCCAGAGTACCTCTTTCCTCTCTTTTTTTTGTCCTTTGAGCATGATACCCTCACAATCGTTCTAATCTTCAAATTCCATTTCCTCTGCCAAAAATTAAGCAAATTATATTAATTTTGCCAGAAATAGAAACAATAAAAAGATAACGTAAAAAAACAAATTCAAAGCAAACTTATATTAAAAGGCAAAGAAATAAAAAAACTCCAATGATTTAAGTTACTACTAATTAAATTCTTTCAATTTATTTTATACTCATTAATCAAATTTAGAAATCAAAATAATTAATTATGTGGATATCAATTAGAAATTATTAGTATGTAAAATAGTCTTTTTTATAAATAAAAAATTATAATTAATTTGTTAATTAGACTTTAAATTGATCATTGTCATTAGCTATCAAAGTTTTACATATTTAATATTATTAATTTTAAATTAGTCTCTAATTTTAAGTTAAAAACTAATTTAATGGAAAAAAACTTAATAATTATAATAATAAAAAAAAATCAAAATTTTAACACAAGGTTAAAATAATGTTACCTGTAGCTATGTTTTGTAGCAGATTTTGAAAACTTTCACTGTTGTCATGACATAAAGAGTGTCTCCTAAATTATTTAAGAACTTGAAATATGCATGACGTCAAGAATGTACTATTAAGATTGAGCCAAACACTCCCCAAAAGCTTATAGCAAATCCAATTGTCATACTTATATAATATTCACGATTGAAAATCAAATTGTCATCCTCTTGAAATTTAATAATTGGTCCTTGTCTTGCCACTCCATCAATGCACAATTCCTTTAATGGTGGTCCACAGAGATCAACATTATCTTCATATTTCGATGCATCGAAACTCTGTAATTGTGTGCCAGTTGGAATTTTTCCAGATAAATTATTATGTGACAAATCTAACACAGTGAGTCGGTCAATTTGAGCAAGACTGGAAGGAATAGAACCAACAAGTTGGTTTCGTGACAAATCAAGAAATTCAAGTGATGTTAACTCTCCAACATTTGAAGGAATATTCCCTGTCAATTGGTTTCTTGATAGATTCAATGACACCAATCCAAATAAACCCTCAATTTCTTTTGGAATTTCTCCTGATAATTGATTGCTTGAGAGATCAATGCTATTTAAAAGTGATAATCCCATATTTGTGAACATTTGTTCTGAACCTTTCCACATCAAAATTGCATTCAAATTGTAAGATTGGTTAATTATGCTGTTAGTAATGTTGACCAAATATTGATGACCTTGATAATAACCTCTCAAAGAAGTCATTTGAGCCATTGAGAAAAAGTTTTTTATGCATTTAGGAATTTGTCCAGATAGATTGTTTAGCGAGAGATCTAAGAGTTGAATATTTTTTAGATAACAAATTTGCAATGGTAAATTTCCAGAGAAATAATTGCTTTTCAAGCTTAAAAATTGCAACTTTAATAATTCCTTCCCAATCCAATTTGGGATAGATCCTGATAATCTATTTTCTGCTATGTCTACCATCACTAACTTTGTACAATTCTTCAAGATAGAAGGGATCATACCTGTTAAGTTATTGCTTCTCAATAACAAAACTTGGAGTTCAAGGAGTGATCCCATTGAAAAAGGAATCTCTCCTGAAAACTTGTTGTGACTCATATTTAAGTAAGCCAATGACTTCAAATGGGTCCAACAGTCTGGAATTTGTCCAGAAAACTTATTATTTGAAAGGTCTAATTGGTATAAAGATTTAGTTACACCATTAGAACATAAAAATGAAAGAGAATTTGTGAATTTATTGTTTGATAGATCAAGAGATATTGAGCCTCGGAAAAATGGCGGAACATGACCTTCAAATTGATTTGATGCAAGACTAAGAGATAAATAATGATTCTCTATTGGCAAATTTGGAATCGTACCTTGTAAATTATTAGATGAAATATCAATACTCATCCAATTTGACAATCCAAAATTGGTCCAAAACCATTCTGGAACCGTACCTGATATTCCACTATTTGAAATGTCAAGGGATCGAAATACATTTTGTTTCTCGAGCCATTTGGGAAATAATGAACCAAGCTTACAAGACCTCAATTCAATAGTATCCAATTGAAAAGTTGAAGCCCAATTTTGAGTAACTTCTAAAGTAAGTAAGTTATCTGACAACATCAATGCCCTTAACTTTGTCATATTAAAAAAATGAGAGTCAGTTAACACACCTTTCAAAGAGTTTGACATCAAGGATAATACCTCAAGTTCTGTTGGAAATCGAAGATCTTCAGAAATTGTCCCATTTAGCTTGTTACTATCAAGGTACAAATCTTTTAATGATGGGAACATTGTTGCGAGGTTGCGAGGCAAAGTACCCTTAATTTGATTCTATTATAGTAGTGTTTGTCAACCAGGTCAAACCACGACAACACTCATCAACTAGGTCAAATCGGGACGATACTCGTCAGCTATGTATTATAGCTAGTAGAGATCGAATGATCATACAGTCAGCACCATTCGGTCACCACTATGGCCAACCAGGACAAACGGTTCTATTAAAGTTGGGCCACAATTCGACCAGTGCTTATATTATTATTGGGCTCGATGTCCAGCGAATGATAAAATAATTAAAGATATTTGATTAAAGATCTTGATAGGCGGTTTATGAGCAACCAATCGGATTTTAAGGTAAGTCTGTTTATATTTTATTGGACCTGTGTCATTTTAGGGTCCATGATACAACTTATAAATACAGAGTCAGAGCCAACAACCAGGAACGTTTCACTTACGTTCTACTCACTCGAAAATATTCCACAGTGATAACAAAATCACTTTCTTGAGAGCTATGGCTGCATAAGCTACGCCTAACTTGAGCGTCGGAGTATGTTTTGTAGGTACTTCCCCTCTCTGTCAAGGAGGCAACTGAGCAGTCTTGAAGTCGAATAGTCCAGGTGGAAAGAGAAGGTGGAACACGTGATTCATGCATTAGAAATGTTAGTGTCTCAGTCTTATAAAATCTCTACCGAAACATATGGCATCTACAATGAATTTGTTATCAAATGAAATGTTATTGGTTTTTTGGTATGAACACAAATTAGATCGTCAGAAAAGTTTTAGAGCAATAATTCTATTCCAACGGACTTATCAAAAGACTTTTGAAAAGAAAGGTAACTTATACTTGGAATTTTTAAATTAAAACATAATTTTATGTTAAAAAATAATCCATCAAATATTTTCTTAAAAAATAGTTACAAAATTATTACAGGTGCCTTGTAATAGGTGCCTTGTAAAAAGTAATCCATCAAATATTTTCTTAAATAATCATTTGGCTTAACAAAATTTGATACAGCTGCGTGATAAAAGAAAACTATAAAAGTGTATTAATAATATGATAAAGTGTCAATATGATGAAGTTAACTATAAAAAGTAGTATATGTTAGTATATATGTATATGTATGTATATATATGTATCTATGTATGTATATATGTATATATATGTATCTATGTATGTATATATGTATATATATATATATATATATATATATGTATATGTATATATGTATATGTATATATGTATCTATATGTATGTATATATATATGTATATATGTATATATATATATGTATATATATATGTATATATATGTATCTATATGTATGTATATATATGTATATGTACATGTATATATGTATATATATGTATATATATATGTATGTATATATATGTATATATATGTATGTATATATATGTATATATATGTATGTATATATATGTATATATATGTATGTATATGTATGTATATATGTATCTATAATGTATGTATGTATATATATATATATATGTATATATATATATATATATATATATATATATATATATATATATATATATATATATATATATATATATATATATATATATATATGTCTCTTGGCCACTATTGAGACCAAAATGAGCGAGCTTCTTCAATAGTATTTGGTGTACCAATTTTTGAAGTGAAATAATCTCGTTTTTCATCCATATTATTCTTTTCAGTCACGTCTTTTATTTGAGTAGTCAATGTATCACGCTTATGACGTGCATGACACTTTTTGGACAGAAAATAATCTTTGTAACCGACTCCAAATCTCATCCCCTAACATGACGTGAATATTTTTGGAGACATAAAGTTTAACTCAAAATGTCAGAGTAATCATTACTCATCTCTTCTAAATTAGTTTGTGACAATATCATCTAAACAACAATCAAACATATCACATTTATTCTCATTTCAGGCACACAAATATATAATATATAAATATATTTTACTTACACATTTGTCCTAAACTTGTTAAACTTTTTCTTTTTCAATTATTTCGCTTTTGTTCACATAAGCATGCTTCCACACTTGACGAAAACGTTACTAACATTAATCCAGATTTTTTTATCTAATTATTGTGAAAAAAAATCAAACTAGTTAAAAAATTGTAATAACTGAAATTGGCAAAATTTGTAGTCTGTCACGTAACAAGTATCTAAAGTATGGATAATGGGATAAAGAAAACCATATTTTTAATTGGACTTAAGGTAGAAGGTGTGACCAAAATAAATTAGTATCATACACCATTCGGTTAAAAAAATACTACACTAAGTGGTATTATTCAAGCATGGCAGATTAGTCTTGATCTATAACAGCTAACTTTTCATGTATGTTATTTAACTAACACAATAAATTCAATTAGAATTTACATCATACTGCATATTCAATAATATTCACCAGAAAGCCAGAGACAGGTTATATAGGATCACAAGTATTTCATCCAACGAATACACACAGGCTAAATGTATTCTAATTAAGTTTATGAGCATGCATTGTGACACTTCAAAACAGTTTATTTCAGTAACTCAGATTTCCAAAACAATTTCCACAGCAAACGTTATTAGTTGCATCACACTAATTGGAATTCACGATCATAAAAGACAATATCTCATTTTATACCACAGAAAAAGTTTAACTTCTACTTACATATGTTCCAATCAACCATAATTTTGTTAATCCGCTAAAATCTTTAAGTTCAAATCAGAATGGGACAGAACATATCACAAAACCCAGTCATACAAATTTAATCATCCAGTGCAGTTAACCTTGTTTAAATCTTTCTAACATTTCTATTCAGTCATATGCCTAGTAAACATCATGGTTTTATCACTTCATAACAACATACACAACATAAACTAGACCCTCAATAATCCCATATTCATCAACTAATGCAGCATAACATTTTCACACATGAAATAAAATTCTGAACTCAAAACTGACGAAGAATGCTGTACAGAACCACCAAATCCTATAGGTGCACCTAGGCCAGAATCACTAACAACAAACTGTCATTCAGCCAATCATTGTAATAAAATAAAAAAAAGGATTATCAAAGTCGAAACTACATACATCTAGTTAAAGATCGGAAACGTATGGATAAAATCTTAATAAAAGAATAGTGCATTAATCTATGGTTGAATAATAGAATGTCATATTAACATATGTTGTGTAATAATGCTTTGAAAATACAATGCTCTATCCTTTAATTATACTGATACTTGATAGTCTACTAGATTCCCAATCATAATTAAGTAATTAAAAAAAATTATATTTTATTGTTATAATCACATGTCTTTTTGCAAAATTGTCATCATAGTTTTCAATTAATGATAAATGATCAATGTCTCTTTATTTATCAATATTCTACATTTATATAAATTATTTAACAACTTTTTGCTAATGTATCCTAAATTTGAAAATCATTGTTGTGTCCGTGTACCGTCCTAATTCCATATTGAGTAGATGTGATTCATAGAATAGAAGGAAGCAAGATGACTGCTATTTTAAATATTACATATAACCTAAAAAGTTGTGGTTTTTCTGCATCTACAACTACAAATTATGACCTCCATGATGCAAAGACACAATCTGACAATACCTTGATGTACTAAAAATGAAAAAAAAAAGGTGCTATGTAACTTTATAGTCTTCGAAAATTTCTGATACCTAGATGCTCATACAGTCTTTACAACAGCAACATTGCAAAGAAGTTGATGAAAGGCTCACTGCGCTATTCTCCTACAACATTGAAATCAAAGCTCCTGAAGATGAAACTCATTCTGGCAATTGGAAAGGATCACTGGAAGAGGATATGAAAGCTATTCAGTTCCAAGATAACAGAAACCACATTGCTGAAGTACTAGCAGCAAATGACATTGAATGTGATGACTTGAACGCAATCTGCCATTCAGATACTATCGTACTCAGCAATTATATTGAAGAAATTGTAGTATCTGCAATATCTTACCATTTGATGCATACCAAGGATCCAGATTACCGAAATGGAAAGCTAGTTATATCAGCCAATAGGTAAATATCTTGTCAAATGACTGTAAGCACTTGAATACATGAAATTGTTTTGCAGTAACTGATCTTGGATGTGGCAGTTTGTCCCATGGATTGAGTCTGTTCCAGGAAGGCAAGAGTAGTGGGAATCTGAAGACTAATGAATCTAACAAGGTATGCTTGTTTACAGTTATTTATAGCAGCAGGAATAGCAAGAAAATCTAAGGAAAAAATAATGATAGATAGTGAGTACCATTGTATATATTCAGTTTTTTTTTTAATTGTCGTATTTCTCTGTAACATTAGGAAAATGCTGGAGAAGATGTTGCTGGTGCAAAGAATGAAGTTAAGAGTGACAATCAAGCACCTGAAAACAAGAATGAGACAGAGAAATCCATCCCGGTAACAAAGAAAGAAGGTGAAAATCCTACACCTTCAAAGGCGGTAAGATCAATTTTCTGAGCACCTTAAGCTGAAAAAAACTTCTCACCTTATCAAATCCTACACATTTAACATGGACAATTGATGGTTTCAACATGGACAATTGATACACTATAATCAACAATTTACTAGTCATGTAGATGGAGGCTGGTTATCTAACTTCTAAAAATAGTTTCTTCTTCAAGTCTATTTTCTTTTATTCCCTATCCGATTTTGTGTTCTTATATACTAATTGTTTGTTTGCAGGAAGTTCCTGACAACGAGTTTGAGAAGCGCATAAGACCTGAGGTTATCCCAGCAAATGAAATAGGGGTTACATTTGCAGATATTGGTGCATTGGATGAGATCAAAGAATCACTTCAAGAGCTGGTAATGCTTCCCCTTAGAAGGCCTGACCTCTTCAAAGGCGGGCTTCTAAAGCCGTGTAGAGGTATATTGCTTTTTGGGCCTCCTGGTACTGGGAAAACAATGCTAGCAAAAGCCATTGCAAATGAAGCTGGTGCAAGTTTCATTAATGTCTCAATGTCCACTATTACATCAAAATGGTTTGGAGAAGATGAAAAGAATGTCCGAGCTCTATTCACACTGGCAGCTAAGGTTGCCCCAACAATCATCTTTGTTGATGAGGTCGACAGCATGCTTGGACAGAGGACTAGAGTAGGAGAGCATGAGGCCATGAGGAAGATAAAAAATGAGTTCATGACACACTGGGATGGGCTATTAACAGGACCTAATGAGCAAATTTTGGTTCTTGCTGCAACCAACAGACCATTTGACCTTGATGAAGCTATCATAAGACGGTTTGAGCGCAGGTAGGACACCCCTTTTGCCTAATTGTTTGCATGATCATCTGTTTTTGTTTTGCTTCCATTCGGACAATGAGTGCATTTGCTTTGTTACTATGATGAACAAATGTGTGATCTTAAGAAAAGAAAATTGGTAACATGTGGTTATTCATCTATTTCCTTCTGAGACTACCTTATGGCTACCTTAGAAGGCAGATCTTTCTGTAGCTTTTAGCTGCACTTTCTTCCTCTTTGGCATTTAAATTGTTCACCAAATTGATCTTGTCACATTTCTTTTAAGGACACTGTAAAATCCAATGTTTGTTTTTGACTGTATAATATCAATATTCTTTGCTTTTCAGTTCAATTAGTGTTGGCAATTTTTGAATGCAATATCTATATACCTTTCTGTCATTGAGCAGGGTCCTGGTTGGTCTTCCATCTGCTGAGAACAGGGAGAAGATCTTGAAGACTCTTCTGGCCAAAGAAAAACATGAAAACTTAGACTTCAAAGAGCTGGCAACCATGACAGAAGGATATACTGGAAATGATCTTAAGGTGAGTCTTGGTAGTGATTACTGGTTTGATTTTTTTCTGGTTACAATCTATTGATGTTAATGTCTATGAACAGAACTTGTGCATCACTGCGGCTTATCGACCTGTTAGAGAGCTAATACAGCGGGAGAGAGTAAAAGAAATGGTAGTTATTAAACAACTTTCACTATTCTAAGATTAACGTCTCTATCCAATTCAAGACGAAGATTTAACTAAATATCAACTGCATCATATTTTAGGAAAAGAAGAAAAGAGAGGCTGAAGGCCAAAACTCTGAGGATGTTTCAAACAATAAAGATAACGAAGACCAAGAAATTACCCTCAGGCCTTTAAATATGGAAGACATGAAGCAGGCCAAGAGTCAGGTAGGGTGAACTCAATTTTTTTCACTCAAATGGCTTGAGAGTACTAGATTTGGGAATCTATACAATGCTACATGAAGTATTTAAAATTGGATTTCTTAAAATCTAGGAATTAAAAACAGTAGTTCAATTGATGTGATTATAGATATCTACCACTACATAGTCATTAATCCATTTTTAAGACTTAAAATCGTAACTTGTACATCTAACTAAGGATAGAATACTTACAATGTCACAGAAGTGGAAGAAGAAAACTGTGTTAAATGATGTATAATAGTTTTTTCTATGTACATGAGCTTACAAATATTTGAGTAAACACAGGTGGCTGCAAGTTTTGCATCAGAAGGATCCGTAATGAATGAGTTGAAGCAGTGGAATGATTTATATGGAGAAGGAGGTTCAAGGAAGAAGCAACAACTCACTTACTTCCTTTAGATTGGAGAATGCTACTTATATTTCGAATTTGTCACCATTCATCCTCAATCATACATTTCAACAAAGGAAGCAGACTTCAAAAGAGATGTTGAAATCAAAATGAAGCATGGTCATATTTCTCACTATACCCCAAATGTCACACTTCTTATGATTCCCAGAAAAGCACAAGTCCTTGCACACGTGTATTCTCTAAAGAATGTGTTGATCATCATGTATTGTGTTGATGAGAGGGTTCTCAAGTTTCGTTTGGGTTTTTCTATAAACAAATGAAGAGCTGTTTTAGGGAATATATGTTTTGTCATGCACGGTTTTGGAAGATGCAATGGCTTTGTAGGAATAGGAATATTTTACACCAAACCTTTTAGGTATGCTGTATCATATATGATCAGAATTTTAAGACATTAGAATTTTGTAAATTGGTTGTGAAACTGTATTGCTCATACAGTTTGGTTCAATTATTTATGTGAATTGTGTCTCAGTGAATGTTTCATATTTACGTGAATTGTCTATGGGAATTCTGGGATGAAGTCACAAAAATGATAGAAACTATTACTATACTCTTAGTATACTACATTAGAAATGATTGTCCTTTCTTCCTAAAGATTTGAATGTATAAAGATAAAATTCATTAAAGTTATTTGTTGTAACTTTCTCCTTAAAGATTTAAATATATAAAGATGTTTCAGTTTATGGAATTGAGGTTATAAATCTTCTAAGTTCTCTTTGTCTAACTATTTGTCTTGATACCATTCGTCCTTCACTCTGATTGATTGTACTGGGATGTTACTGTTAACACTTTTTAGTGTTTTTGAAGGAATGCAGCAGAGAAATGTAGTAAAGTATATGTGACATGAGAAGGAGAGAAAACTAACATTCTTTTCTCATTAACAAACAAAGTATATATGCACAACAGAAACACAGTTACAAAACGGTTAATACCGTTTTAGAGAGTTTTGCTTTTATCTACAACACACCTCTCTAAAACTAAACTCTCTAAAGATTTAATTCCAAGAGAATCTCTGAACTTCTCAAACCTGTTTTGCCTTAAAGCCTTGGTAAAAATGTCTGTGGACAATGCACCAATTCCATCTTCCTTTTGCTAACTTGATCTCTTAGATAGTGAAACTTGGTCTCTATATGCTTGCTTCTACCGTGAGAGACAGGGTTTTTTGATAAGTTGATTGCTAATCTGTTGTCCACCAATAACCGTATTGACTTACTGTATTCGATTTTCAATCAATCTAGAATCACTTCAAGCCATGCGCATTGGCAGGCAGTCTTTGTAGAGGCTATGTATTCTGCTTCACAGGATGAGAGTGCAAAAACATTCTGCTTCTTTGAGCACCAAGAAATCAATGCCCCCATACACTTAAACAAGTAACCATAAGTGCTCTTCCTATCCACCTGAGTTGGAATGGACTGGGCTCCTCATAAGGTTGGGGAGTAGTGTCCTACTTCATCACGGGACGTTCCTTGGAGGAATTCGCTCGTATGGTGGACTTAATTAGGGCAACATTAGACGCTGAACATTTCAAGCTTGTCGTGTGCAAAAGGAATGTGCAGGTCTTCCATAAAGAGGAGGGTGCTGTGCAGGATTTCTTTTAGACATATATTTAAGGATCGGCTCGTCCAGTTGCCCTTTAGCGAATTTTAGATGGGCAACCTGAGGGAGTTAAACATGGCTCCCACCCAACTGCACTCGAACAGGTGAGCCTTCATGCAGGTATTCGAAATGATATGCAAAGCCTTGGACATTACTTTCACCCCCTTGCTTTCTCTTCCTCTTCTGGACTCGACCACGTGCTAATAGGGCTTGGGTATCCCTCGTATCTTAAAAAGGGAAGTGGTTGCTCACATTTTTCCATGCTTTCTTTAAAGGATTTAAAACTAATTACTTAAAGATAGTAATAAAGGAAGTTGGTCGATCAAAGTATTACATGGATAATGGCCGACAAAAAATTACATTCTATTGGATCGAGAACCCAAGGAGGTTGATTTTATGGGTGAAGTCCATGATGACGCCCGAAGAGTCAGAGGCAGTCAGCCTGATCGACCATTTACCCTGTCGCCTCTCCTCCCGAAGTCTCATTTGTCTCATTGACTCTGACGCGCTCTATAATAGAGTTCACTTAGAAAGTTTCTTGTCAGTCGGTCGAGTGTCGGGAGTTCACCAAAAATGTTCCCCAAAGTCACTAAGAATGTTCCTTGCCGATCGATCGAGTGATGGGAGTTCACTAACAACGTTTCCCAAACTCGTTTTTACGATGCGACAAGAGTTCACTAAGAACACTCCTTACCAATCAGTTGAGTATTGAGAGTATACTAAGAAAGTTTCCCAAACTCGATTTTGCGATATAACAAGAGTTCACAAAGAGCGTTTCTTGTCGATCGGTTTAGAGGTTGGCATTCACCAGGAACGTTCCCTAAATTTGGTTTTGAAATGCAACAAAAAGTTTACTAAGAACGTTCCTTTTCGATTGATTGAGTATTAGGAGTTCACTAAGAACGTTTTCCAAACTCGCCTTTGCGATGCAATAAGAGTTCACTAAGAACGTTCCTTGCCGATTGATTTAGAGGTTGTTGGGAATTCATTGAGAATGTTTCCCAAGCAACCTTTGTCGGATGGGCTTGACTCGATCATTTAGACATGAAAGAATAGTTGGAAATCCTGATTTTATTGATTAGCATAAAAGAGATTACATGTAGGATTTCAACTAAAATAAAATTTGATGTGGAAGCGTTCCACATGTTAGGGATTATTGTGTCATCCAGATATGTCAATCAGTAAACTCCATTCTTAAGATCTTCAACAACTCTAAATTATTCCTCCCAATTTTTTTCTAGCTTTCCATAGGCGAGTTTCTTATGAGCTTTACATGTCTTTCTCCATCCAAGTCCCTTTCATGAAAGTTCCTCGACTTTACTTTAGTGTTGTACCTTCTTGCGATTACTTGTCTATACGCCTCTGCCCACACGACTACTACCTATCTCTTTCGTGTATGGTGTCTAACTCTGCTCTCAATTCAACTTCGTTGACATCCATGTCTTTTAATCAACGCTTAAGAAAAGTCTCTCTCAGTTCAACCAGGAGCATGACATCAGTACCATATGTGAGGTTGAAGGGTGTTTTGCTCGTAGTACCGTTCAGTGACTAGTGGTATCCATACATGTCCTTTGGGAGTTCATCTACCCAAGCTCCCTTAGCATCCCTCAAACTACATTTGAGCTTGACCACGATGGTTTTGTTGACAACTTCAACTTGATCGTTTGTTTAGGGGTGCTCCATCAAACTTGTCACATGTTTGATGCCTAAGTTTTTGTAAAACTTGACTAACTTATTGTCGATGATTTGTTGGCCATTATCAGTAATAATCATGCAAGGAGATCGAAAGAACATATAAGTTTCCACATGAACTTTTGCACTTGTTACACCGTTATTGTTGCTAAAGGTTTCGCCTCCACCCATTTGATGAAATAGTCTATGGCCACAAGGAAAAACTTCGTTTACGCCCAACCAATCGGAAAGGGACCCACGATGTCCATTCGCCACTAAGAAAACAACCACAACGAGATGATGTTATGAAGCTCAGATGAGAGCACCTTGATGTTGTTTCTGTGCACTTGGAAACTCTTTCACCTTTGGACAAAGGTCTTGCAATCTTCATCCATTGTTGGCTAGTAATACCTAACTCGTAGGGCTCAGGACTTTAGCGTTTGTCGCCTAGTATGTAAATCGCATACACCGTTGTGGAGTTCATTCAGCACGTACTCAACTTCTTTGAAAGATACACACTTCAAAAGAGGGGTGGAGAAGCCCCTCTTGTAAAGGTCATCTCCTACAAAAACATATCAAACGGTCTTCTTGCTTTCAGTAAAACCAAACCATTTCCCACTATCTTGCTTCTTCATAAGTAGCTTGATCTCCTCCCTCTGGTCTGTGCTTCTGGTTGATGAGGTGCATAGACACTCCACAAAGGGTTTGACAAGCACTTTTCTAATTATGGTAGACATAGAGCCCTTCTCCCTTCCACTTGCTAGCTTAGATAGTATGTCCACCCGAGTGTTCTCCTCGTGCGGGATATGCTTGATGTCTACCTTCTCAAAGGCATCTATCAGCGTTGTCGCTTTATGAAAATACTGGAGAAGATGATCGTTTTTAATTTAGAATTCCTTACTCATCTGCCCAACCACGAGCTGTCAACCTGTTTGACATTCTACCCATCGATCACCTAAATCCTTTGCAAGGGATATTCTTGCCACGTGGCCTCATACTCAGCCTGATTATTGGACATTTTGAATTTGAACACCAGAGAGTGTTTGATCAGTCCTTCCAATACGATTCTAGCTCCTCCACCTCTTTTATCCGAAGACCCATCTACAAAAAGCTTCCATGAATGGACCTGGAGTACCTCTACAACGAAGTTCACAAGATGTTGCCCATTCACCGAACCACGTGTCTCGTACTGAAGACCGAACTCTGACAACTCCACTGACCAACTAACTATCCTTCCTGTTAGATCAGGTTTCTTCAAAATCTTGGCGACCGGATGGTCAGTTCAGACGACCACCTAATGATTTTGGAAGTATGTCTTTAGTCAACGGGCGACCGTGAGCAACACCAAGGCTACCTTCTCGATCTGTTAATAACGCGTCTCCGAGTCCTACAAAACACGACTTATTAAATAAATCAATTTTAGTTTCAAAGCCTCTTAGAAGAGGGTCATATAACATCCCATAATCTCACACTTGATAATTCATAATTGATATATTGTAGCATTACAGTTAAGGTAACATCCCATATAATCTCACACTTGATAATTCATAGTTGATATATATATATATATATATATATATATATATATATATGTTTCAAACTCAAATTTCAACTACAAACTCATAAATATAACTCGAATTCTTCTAATTTATTCTTCTATCTCTTTCTTCATTGGCACTGAATCAGATAACATTCCTTTATCTACTCCCGTATAACGAATTATACGATCATCGCACATACACAAACATAAACAAGTAGGGTGAGCTAACATGAAACAAATCATTTATAAAACATACATAATTACTTTGATACACTCAACAAACCTCATATAATAATTATGTTAGACACCCTCATACCATTATACAACAATTGCACCATAGATACTCATCCTATCATACCGCAATCCCTAATAGACACTCATCCCACAATACCCTATAAACACTCATCCCACAATACTCAATAGACACTCATTCCACAATACCCAATAGACACTCATTCGGATGATACGTTGATGAGCGGTCACGAGAGGTTATGCACTTGTGATGACTTCTACTTCTTCTTACAAATACACTTGCAAAATACTCCATACCATCCACAAGGTTAGTCCTCAACACTATGTCCAAAACTGGCACATAGACCAGGACCTCCTACCGCTCTCACCACATAATTCATCATTCTCTACTTGAGACTGGATGATTATTAGAGTATCAGGATAACCTCCAACAACAAGACCCTCAACATCAACATATACACAAATACCATATCATTACAGAATCTCTCCACGAGACTCATACCATGCTCATATTCCTCAACTCATATTATACCATTACGAAATCTCTCCATAATACTCATATCATGTTCAGATGCATATATTCAAATCCAATATAATAAAATACAATCATCACAGAAATCATACAAAATGAATATATCACAAAATAAATTAACAATACTAAAATATCACAACTTACTGGATTTGACCAGGGTTGCTCTATGATCAGGATGTACGAACTCCGGTTTTTAAGATTCCTCTATCTTACCATCACAATTATAACCTTAATATAAATGTTCTGGGGAAGTAAGAAGTTGAATTTAGCATAGCCGGTTATACATCTTCTTATACTTCCAGAAAGATGAATCCATCACATATTTTATATCAATTGAGTATATTGCCTAATAGTTTAACAATACTTAATTTGTTCAATAAGATTTAAGTTAAAAACCTATCAAGTAAACTTCTAGAAAAGAGAGGTGTGTCACAATGGACAACTTAAGTACCAAGTCTTTCCTTAGCCAAAGTGTTCCTGAACTAGTTTTTAACAAATTTCTTATTTACAGATTCAAAACAACAGCATATAATATTAACACAGAAATTCAATATAGATAGATATACAGTAAGCACATATGTTTTTCATTAAGAGTATTCACACAAAATTTCAAGACATAAGTAGTAATAAAACAATACTAAATCATAATATAAAAGCTTAGAAAGGTTAGCTCCCCTACCTCTATTCCAGACTTAATCTCTTGCTCATAATTTGTTTCTCCAAAAACCCTCCAGAACCTCTACTCTTCTTGCAATTAAAAATTTCTTCCTAACTCTTTCTTCTCTATTTCTCAAGATTTCTCATTTGATTCTTCCTCTCTTTGTGCAAAATAACCACTACAAAAATTTAGATTTTTACCGGAGGCTATTTTTTCATTTCCGGCGGTTTTAACCCCCGAAAAATACGTTACCCGCGGTTAAGAAAATCGCTGGGAAAAGCTGCATCGCTAAGTAATTACCGGCGGTTTTGAAAACCGCCGGAATTAGCGGGGGTTCTAGAAAAACCACTGGAATTAGTGGAGGTTTTACTGGAACCGCCAGAATTATCGGGGTTTTGCTGAAACCACCGGAATTAGCGGGGTTTTTGCTGGAACCGCCAGAAATGTGTACACTTTTCTTTTTAGTTTTTTTATTGTAAAATGAGATTATAATAAAATTATTTTTATTAACCAAACAGGAATAATATGAACTAAAACTGAATATTATATATAAAATAAATTACATTGTTCAACATATTAATATGTTCATACAACTAATTGTTCATATATTAAAAAGATATTCAATACTAAATTAACATACTAAAAATATGACTAAGATGTTCATTACATTACTAAAAAAGAAACAATGTCGAATTTTGTTCTTCTTCGTTACTTTTATTGTTTGACATGTTCGCTTGGTGAAATACCTACAATATAACATAATAGTTAGTCAGTAATATATTTAATAAAAACATACTTTGTTATATGTTATAACATTCATTTACGACCTACACAACATTAAAAAGAAATCAATTTCAAATTTATTCACAAACATTCAAAGAAGCGAGAGAAAGAAAGTTTGAGAAGTCATTACCTTATGTTTCTCGTTAATGTCAATGTAATCAAATTTGGGGTCCTTCGACTTTGTAACCTAGCTATGCCAAGTCATTTCATTGCTCATTTGGTATGCCTAACCTTACAGAACATTAATAAAATCCAAAACAAAGTTAAACAGAAATCAATAGATTAAAATGAACTCAAATCAAATTTAGCTAACACAGTAGATATTCATAATATGTAAAATAAAACAATTTAAAGTAATATAGTTATTCAATAATATATACCCTTTACAGACATCATTTACTGCTACTTTCACCATCTATTCTGCTGACAGTAACTACATGAAATTTCTTTGTTTTCAAAAAGTCATAACCCCAACATTCAATATGGATATGAAAAATAAGAGAATGTGATCTATGATGAATATCAATTTTACACCAAAAATTCAAATCTTAGTTAAAAAATGTATTTAAACAGATAAATAATAGAAAATTTAAACTATAAAGAACTATTTATATTTTAGTAAAAATATTATCTCTTTCAAATTAGATTTTCTTTTTAAATTTCTTTTAAAATTAAACTATAATCAGGGTACTATTGTAATGATAGAATAATATAATTTGAAAAGGTACAAGGTGAAGAATACTAAGTGATCAATATTTTTATTAGAGTATAAGTGATTAATTTTCTATTATGATTATTTTTTCTTTTTTTTTCTATTGCAGTTATTAATTTAAAGGAATTTATATTCTTGTGAGGTTTGATATATTAAACTTATTGTACGTTTATTTTTAAAAGTGTAAAGAAAAAATTTGAGATGCTGCATGCATTCTTTCAAAATAGAAAAATCAAGACAAAGGGAAAAAACCAAAAGAATCAGATTAACCTGTGGAGTGAGATTTAAGATGAAAGTTTGAGATGCTGCATGCATTCTTTCTTTCAATTGCAACCTAGTACTCTGATTAGTACTCTGATTTTTTTCCCTCTTTAAGGATAAAAAATGCACATTGAAAGAATAAAACATCAAGTAATCATACTGATACTGCTCCTACAAAATCATCCATTAAAAAATCTGACAACTCTATATTCACATAATGATCCATTTTGAAACATTGAGAAACCTGAAACCTGGTGGAACCAAACCCATGTTTGACAAAGGAAGCATACATTAAATTACGTAAGGAAGCATTAACTATTGCTAGATTATCTTTTGAACACATTTCTTCTTGTTGGGTAAATTTTTTTAGTATTCTCACTGATAAAAAGTGAACCCAAATGATGATTTAGTGGAGCTCATAAAAAATTTAACCAAACAATAACAATAATTTAAATCCCAATACAGAGTATGCAAATATAAAATCCATGAACAGAACCCAAAGAGAGAGGTGTCTGCTTGCTGCGAGAATACCACAGGAATATGAATACATATCAGATAAATATATATTAAGAACATATTACTATGGTGGCAACAAGTATTGTACAACAATTAAATAACTATGTCAAGAAAAAGAAAAGGACGAAACATCAGGAATGAAGGCTTATTTTGATCCAGCAAGTTCAGGGAAAAGGCTATAATGCAAAGATTTTTCACTCCTACAAGGACGAAAAACTCTTGAAATTGAAGATGGTAATTTTCTTTTTCTTTCTAGCAGTGAGAAACCACAACAAAATTACTAGATAGCATGAAGACAAAAAGTTAGGTTAGATTGTGGATTACCATTGTTGTCTTAATTGAATGATGCGGCCTCTATCATCTACTTTAACCAATCCATAATCTGAAGCAGGGCTGTAAAGCAGATAAATAAATATGTAAATTTTGTGACAAGGAAATTAGTCGTTTCTATTTACTCACCCTGGAAAAACAACTATAATACTTGCTTCGATCCTTTTTATAAGAAAAACTATAATTTCTTCTTTATATAAAAGAGGGTACTATCAAGCAATAGAAAAGAAACATATATGCATGAACACACCTGTTACCCACAACAACACATGAAACAGTGATATCAGCATTTCTATCAATGTGACTCTGTTCATTTGTAACCAAAGTAAATCAGAAAAGTTTTGATGAATAAAAATAGTATCCATTATACAAAACAATTACAAGCCAATCCTTGCTAAGTTGCAAAATCAATTCAAGTTGAAAAAAATTCTAAAAGTCAAATTCACAACAGAAAAGTGAAGAAAAACACTTGGCTCAAGCGGACGCGCCTAACCTAGACTCTGATACCACATGATGACCCCTGGTCATGGCGGATTGGTGAGAAACCATGAATCTGGTGAAAATCGAGTGGAAGCCGCGGAAGAAGGGGAAACGAACTACGAACCCTAGGTTCGAAGGATTCGTGGAAGAGAACAATTTAAACGGTGGAAAAGATGAATTAGTCAATGGAAATGAAGAAATTAAAGTTACGAAGGATTTTAAACGATACAAACCTCTAGACGAAAAGGAACAAAGACGAATCGGTAGCAAATGGTAGAAAACCCTACCTATTGAACTGAGGTGGATTTGAGCAAATTTAATCGGTGAGAAAGTGAGACAAAGTGAGAAGAAAGTGACAGATTTGTTTCCAAGATTACTTGCTTGATTGCTAGAGTGAGATCAAGTCCCCAAGAACTTCATACCTTGAAGATGAACAAACGGCGCAGGAAAGGGATACGATTGAAAGAAAATGAGACCATAAAGACGAGAAGCGAGAAGGAAGGCGTGCGGGAAGAAAACTAGGGTTAATAGAAAATATCTAGTGATTACCCTGAAAAATTATTTAAAAATAAATAAATAGATGTTAGGGGCGGTTTAGCTTATAAACCGCAGGAATTATTTAGGGTTTCAAAACCACCGAAAAATAACTCCTATTAAAATATAGGGTGTTACTCCCTCCACCACCACAACTTGCTTCCTCCACCCCCACATTCCTCTTTTACCCTTTTATTTATTTTTTTATTTCTATTTTACCCTTATTAAAATTTTAGGGTTATTTTTAGAAGAATGTTGCTAAATGTATCAAGCAATCCACATGGATGGATCTTTATGTGACCTTGATAGAAAGTGTTACTAAGGACAGGAAAAAGGTCCACACTGCAGCTTAGGAGGAGGTTTGCCAACCCAAATCTTCAATAGGATTGGGAATTAAACTTTCACATGAAAATGAATACTTCCTTTCTTATGAAAGACAAGATGGGATATTTGTGTGAAATAGGAGTTACCCAGGGTGAATATTATTAGAAGTAAATATTTTTTCTGGAGATTCATCTTTGCTTCCGGTTAGAGAAAAGAAGAATGCTTGGAATTTGCAAATGTTGGTTATTTTGAGATTAACAATACTTTGAGGTTCGTGATTGGTAAAAACATCTAGTTTGGATAGACCTGTGACTGTCAAACGAGGGAATGCTGGTAAATGATAAACATTACAATTCTGGTATGATTAGTTTCAATGCTGGTATGATTAGTTTCAATGTAAATTGTGCTTATTAGAAGGGATGTGATACCTGAATTTCATTTGTCATATCCTCCAATTAGTAGATTAAAAACTAGAGGCCAACGGATGTCGGGTATCCGTTTGGATCTGAAACGGATGTCGACATCCGTCGACGGATATCGACATCCGTTTCAGATCCAAACGGATACCCGACATCCGTTTTTTGCCTGATTATTTTTTTCCTTCCTCCCAACACACGCACACAGCAAAAAAAAACGCAGAGCACACAGAACACACAACATAGCGAAATATCATCGGGAGAATGCACCACCACATCTCACCGCCGCACTGCCGCACTGTCGCGCCGTGTACCGCCCTCACTGCCGAACCGCTGAAAGAGGAAGAAAACGAATATGAAGGGAAAATGGAAGATGAAAAACGGATGTGATGGAGTTTAAGTGAGAATCTGAGAGGGTGCGGAGGTGGGTGAGAAGGAGTAGAAAGATAGATTTTAGGGTCAAAGTAAATAATTAGGATTAAAAAGTAAAAAGGTTATTTTTGTAATTATAAAAGGTTAGTTTTGTAATTCAAAAAATATGTAATAAAATTGGGGAGGTGGAGGGAGAAAATGTGGTGGTGGAGGGAGTAACACCCTAAAATATATTACTTTTGTAGTGAACTTCCAATCTCATGGCTATTTATAATTCAAAAATTTTAATATTTAATAATTTTTTAATATTATTTATTATTTTATTATATTAATATTTTAATCATCACTTGATATATCTGATCCCTCAATAATGACTTCAAACGTGGAGTGCTTATCCACCATCACTATTTTAATTTTTTTTTAAAACAAAAAGGTACAAAAGAGTTTGAACCCATGTTCTTGAAATCACCACAATTTTCTACCATTTAAGCTACCAAAATTTCTTATTTAGCTTTCCACATTTTATTTTTTCATAAACTTATTAATTATATTTTCCATTCACAAAGAAATTTACTACTAATAATAAAATTGTTACTATTAAGGTAAATATTTTTCATAGGTCTTACATTCTCCCCAACAACAAAAATTTTTCAACCTCGAAAATTCTATACTTCAAGAAACTAGTTGAGGGTATAATTGCTTCATTTCTTCTTCTAGTTCCCATGTAGAGTCACCTGTTCTCTTATCCCAAACTACCTTGACTAAATTGATAGTTTTTCCTCTAAGTTCCTTTGTTTTAGTGTCTTTTATACAAACAGGTTGTACTTCCACTGAGAGATCCTCTCGGATTTGAATCTCCTCTATTTCTAAAATGTGAGAATGATCAGGTACATACTTTCTTAGTTGGGAAACATGAAAAACTGAATGGAGATTGGCCAACTGAGGGGGTAACGCAATCTCGTAAGCGACTGGCCCAATTCGTCTCAAAATTTGGTATGGACCAATGAACTTAGGAGAAAGTTTCCTCGAGCGAAGGGCTCTTCCAGCACCCGTGGTTGAAGTTACTCGCCCAACCTCAAACTCTAACGGTCTCCTCCTTTTGATCTGCATATGATTTTTGTCTACTCTGAGAAGCCTTCATTCTTTCCCGTATCAATTTTACTTTAGTGGTGGTTTGTTGTAGTAGCTCAGGTACTATTAAAACGGATTCACCATCCTGATACCAGCATAACGGAGTTTGACATCGTCTGCCATACAGAGCCTCATAAGGTGCCATACCTATGCTTGCTTGGAAATTGTTGTTATAGGTAAATTCCACAAGAGGAAGTATTTCATCCCAACTACCAAGATGATCTAATACACAAGTTCTCAATAGGTCTTCTAATGACTGGATAGTTCTTTTAGATTTTCCATCAGTTTGGAGATGATATGCGGAACTCATTCGTAATTTGCTGCCCATAGCTTCCTGTAGGGTTTTCCATAATCTAGAAGTAAATCTTGGGTCTCTATCTGACACAATGCTAGAAGGTACACCGTGCAATCTCACTATTTCTTTTATGTACAATTGTGCCAGCTTAGTCATTGACATTCTTAGATTTTTTGCTAAGAAGTGAGCACTTTTTGTCAATCGATCAATGATGACCCAGATGGCATCATTACCTCTCATTATTCGTGGTAAATGGGTAACAAAATCCATAGCAATGCTATCCCATTTCCATTCTGGTATGTCTAATTGTTGTAACATTCCTCTAGGCCTTTGGTGTTCCACTTTTGCCTTTTGACAAGTCAAACAAGCCGCTACAAACTACGCTACTTCCTTCTTCATTCCAGGCCACCAAAAGGACTCCTTAAGATCTTGATACATTTTAGTCATGCCGGGATGCACGCTAAAATGACTCTTGTGTCCTTCTTCAAGGATTAATCTTTTTATCTCTGCATTGTCTGGTACACATACTCTACTTCTAAATTTTAATACACCATCAGGTCCTAACCTAAATTCTTTAGTTGGTTCTGTTTCGATCAATTATGCTATATTTTTCAGGTTAGGGTCCACCAATTGTTTCTCCTTGATTAAACTTAGAAAGTCACTAGATATAGTCAGACTACTACATCTAATGAAATCTACTTCATACTCCATCTATAGCTTCAGATCCCTGAATTTCTCCACCAACTCTAATTCTTTGATCATCATATGGGAAACATGTACCGTCATCCTACTCAAAGCAGCAGCTACTACATTCGCCTTTCTCGGATGATACAAAAATTCAAAGTCATAATCCTTTAAAAATTCCATCAACCGCCTTTGCCTCATATTTAGCTCTTTCTGGTTAAATAAGTACTTCAAACTTTTGTGATCGCTGAATACTTGAAACTGGACACCGTAGCACTGCTTCCACTTTGGTTGGATCCACCGCTATGCCTTGAGCTGATATAACATGTCCCAAGAATTGCACCTTTTGTATCCAGAACTCACACTTTGACAACTTTGCATATTGTTTCTTTTCTCTAAAGATCCCAAGAACAATTCTTAAATGCCCACCATGTTCTTCTCGAATTTTGAAATAAATGAGCATGTCATCTATAAAGACTACGACAAACTTATCTAAGAAGGGTCGAAAGGTTCTGTTCATGTAATCCATGAACAAAACTGGAGCATTAGTTACCCCGAACGGCATAACTACATACTCGTAATGCCCATATCTCGATGTAAAAGCAGTCTTTTGACATCTTCAGCTTTAACCAAAATTTGATGATATCCAGACCTTAGATCTATCTTTGAAAATACTTGAGCTCCATGCAACTGATCCATCAAATCGTCAATCCTAGGCAAAGGGTACTTATTCTTGATGGTTAGCTTGTTCAACTGCCTGTAGTCGACACACAATCTAGAGCTACCATCTTTCTTCTTCACCAGAAGTAACGGCGCCCCCCATGGTGATACGCTTGGTCGGATGAATTGTTTTTCTAGAAGCTCTTCAATTTGCTTCTTTAGCTCTGCCAACTCTGCTGGGACCATTCGATATGGAGCTATCGATACTGGTCCAGCTCTAGGTATTAAATCGATGGAGAATTATACTTCTCGTTGAGGTGACAATCCTAGTACTTCTTCTGGGAACACATAACTAAACTCATTAACTATGGGAATATCAAGATTTTGTTCATTTTTCTCAACTTCCACATGAGTCAAGATAATGAAACACGAAGATCCTTCTTTTACTTCTTTTAACACTTGTTGTAAAGACAACAACTTCGATTCTTCAGGATCAGGGAAAATCAACTCCTTCTTGTTACAGTCTATAAGGATACGATTGACAGATAACCAATCCATTACTAAGATTACATCTAAACCTTGTAGAGGTAAAGATATAAGATGTAATTTGAACCTACGTCCTTCTACAACTATTGGACATTGAGGACACATTCTGTCCAACTCGTGACCCAAATGGTCCTCCCACCCTTTGTGACTTCTGCTGAACTTCAATCTCACTCATTAACCTTTCCGCAACTTTGGCATGTTCCACTAAAACATAAAACTCTTTAATAGCTAAAGGGTTCACGACTAAATATATGTCTGCTATCAATCCATTTTTAAATTTCCTACAACTCCATTCTTCATTTGCTGGTTGGGTGTAGAAACGTCCCAAATGTTTGAACTTGTCTACATACTCAGCTATCGACTTGTTACCTTGCATGAGTTGCAAGAACTCCACCTCTTTTGCATATCTTACACTGTCCGGAAAGTACTCAGCATAAAACTTATTCTTAAAAACTTCTCAGGTAATAATCTCACCACATTCCTTTAATACTAGCTTTATGTTGTCCCACCAGTGTCCTACTTCTCCAAACAGCTGATATTCGGAGTATGCCAACTTAGTTTCTGATGAACAATTTTTCGCATAAAAAATCTTTTCCATATTTCTTAACCATAGATCAGCCTCGTCCGGACTTGTCCTCCCACTAAAAGTAGGTGGACGGTGTTGTAAAAAGTTTTCTAAGGTCCATTCCTGAATCTTATGAGGTTGAGCTTGCATAGACGTGTCATTCTCAGATAGGCCTTAAGGCTTCCACATGTTCTCTTTGACTGGCTTCAGAATTCAGCCTGGCCGCTTCTAATTGTTGTAGAGCCGTTTCGTGCTGTTGCACTAAAGCAGCGCCCTGTTGTTGAAGAGCAGATGCGATATCCTCCAAAACCCATGCCAAGCTAGGCATATTAGAGGTTTCACAGTTGGGTTGTGTGCGTGTCATTTCTCTGTTCACACATAGAATTATTGTCATTATGATTCATAATATGAGTTCGTAGGATAAATCCACAACTCTTAGGTCGTCATAAGGACGAACCGCTCTGATACCATTAATGTAACATCCCATAATCTCACACTTGATAATTCATAATTGATATATTGTAGCATTACATTTAAGGTAACATCCCATAATCTCACACTTGATAATTCATAGTTGATATATATATATATATATATATATATATATATATATATATATATATATATATATATATATATATGTTTTAAACTCAGATTTCAACTACAAACTAATAAATATAACTCGAATTCTTCTAATTTATTCTTCTATCTCTTTCTTCATTGGAACTGAATCAGACGAAACTCCTTCATCTGCTCTCGTATAACGAATTATACAATCATCGCACATACACAAACACAAACAAGTAGGGTGAGCTAACATGCAACAAATCATTTATAAAACATACATAATTACTTTGATACACTCAACAAACCTCATATAATAATTATGTCAGACACCTTCATACCATCATACAACAATCACATCATAAATACTCATTCCATCATACCACAATCCCTAATAGACACTCATCCCACAATACCCAATAGACACTCATCCCACAATACTCAATAGACACTCATTCCACAATACCCAATACACACTCATTCGGATGATACGTTGATGAGCGGTCACGAAAGGTTATAACTAGGAGTAGCTCCTGGCAGACTTCCAGTGGAAGGGACACATGGATGAATCGAACATACACCGGAATGAGAGGGATCCAGAGACTGTATAGGTATGGGACTATACAGTTGAAGGATAACTTAAAGGGATTGATTTGGCTACCCATATCAACAAAATGCATTTACTTTTCGGTAGCCTAATCCATTAGAACTCGATGGTTAAGCGTGCTTAGCTTACAGTAATTTAGGGATGGGTGACCTTTTGGGAAGTTTTCTCGGAAAGTGTGTGAGTGAGGACAAAGCACATTGGGGGCAGTCAATATTTCCTGTAAGTTGTCGGGGGCTGGTAGGCATAAGACACTCGGGCACTAACGAGGGCAGGGAGTGATCGCCACGTGCACTTGATGGGGTTCAAACATTTGACTAAAAATCTTCTCCAAATATTTGACGTACCACCATGAAAAAAAATGTTAAAATGAATTAGTTTGGAATTAATATTTAGTTTATTTTTGGTTTGTTATAACATTTTTATAATTAAATTAAAATGAAAATTAATTTAGAAGTTGAAATTTTATATTGAATTATTTGAAAGATATCAATATATAATAAAAATATAATTTAGATTAAAAATACATCGATATTAAGTTTTAATTAAACAATTTAACATGTAAAATTAGTTGTAAAATTAGTAATTTTCTCAGTTTATCAAATTAGAAACTTTAGTTCACTTGTTAAAAACTTAAAAGATGTTTATATGGTTAAGTTTGCTTGTATTATATATATATATATATATATATATATATATATATATATATATATATATATATATATATATATATATATATATATATATATATATATTTAAACATAAAAAGAAGCCAAAATAATAGTCCATTAAGTCATTCTTTTATTGGATAAATTTCGATTCATTGTGAGTATGACGAATAAATTGCGATGACAATAAAATATTATCTATTGAGGAGAAAATTTGGCACCTCAGTGGAATGATATTTAAAATTGCAGATGAATTTATGAAATTAAAATTTGAATATAACTTGAACACTAAAATGAATTAAGAAATCTAATAGTTGATATTAATTATTTAACAAATGATAAAATAAATTCAAGGGGTGTTTTTTATAAATTTTTCACTTATAATCTGTAATCGGAATCTCACACTGAATAATTCATATTTTATATATTGTAACATTACATTTACGGTAACATCCTGTAATCTCACACTTAAAAATTCATAGCTGATATATGTCTACACATGTTTTACGCTCCTATTTGAAAAATCCTTAATCATAACTTAAGTTCTTCTATCTCTCCCTTCCTTGGCACTGAGTTAGACGATATTCCTTCATCTGCTCCCGTATAACGAATTATACGATCATCGCACATACCTAAACACAAACACAAACAAGTAGGGTGAGCTAACATGCAACCAATCATTTATGAAACATGCATATTTACTTTGATGCACTCAACACACCTCATATAATAATTATGTCGGACACACTCATACCCTCATACAACAATCGCATTCTAGATACTCATCCATTACTTTGATACACTTGACAGACACTCCTTCTACAATACCCAATAGTAATTCCTTTCACAATACTCAATAGACACTTATCCCAACGATATGTTGATGAGCGATATAACAGGAGGTTTTGCACTTGTGATGTCATTCTTAGTCCCCTCACTATGTCCAAAACCGACACATAGACTAGGACATCCTGCCCTCCATACCATTCACAAGGTTAGTCCCCTCGCTATGTCCTAAACCGGCACATAGACCAGGACCTCCTGTCCCTCTCACCATATAATTCATCCTTCTCTACTTGAGACTGGATGATTATTATAGAGTATAAGGATAACCTCCAACTTCATGACCCTCAACATCAACATATACGCACATACCATGTCATTACGGAATCTCTCCTCGAAACTCATACCATGCTCACATTCCTCAACTCATATTTTACTATTACGAAATCTCCCCATAATTCTCATACACATACCATGACATTACAGAATCTCTCTGCGAGACTCATACCATGCTCACAATCCTCGAATCATATTATACCCTTACGAAATCTCCCCGTAATACTTATACATGTTCAGATGCATAAATTCAAATCCAATAAGAGAAAATCCAACCATCGCATAAATCATACAAAATGAATATATCACAACAAATTAACAATAGTAAAATATTACCATAAATGGTCACCAGAGAAGAATCAAATGTTTGACGAATCAAACTCACCATAAACGCTAGTACATATGACTAGTCACAACTTACTGGATTGGACTAGGGCTGCTCTATGATCAGGGATGTACCAACTCCGGTTTTTAAGATTCCTCTATCCTACCATCACAATTATAATTCATATTTCGTATCTACCACAATAACATGAATTCATTCCAACGAGACATATTGCACAATAGTTTAACAATACTTAATCTGTACAACAAGATTTAAGTTAAAAGCCTGTCGAGTAGACTTCCAGGAAAGAGAGGTGCGTCACAATTGACAACTTAAGTACCAAGTCTTTCCTTAGCCAAAGTGTTCCTCAACTAGTTTTTAACAAATTTCTTATTTACAGATTCAAAAAAATAGCATATAATACTAACATCAAAATTCAATATAGATAGGCATACAGTAAGCATTAACAGTATTCACACATAATTTCAAGACATGCATACTAATAAACAATACTAAATCATAATATAAAAGCATAGAAGGTTAGCTCCCCTACCTCTATTCCAGACTCCTCTTGCTCCGAATTCGTTTTTCCTGAAAACCCTTCAGAGCCTCTACTCTTCTTGCAACTAAAAATTTCTTCCCAACTCTTTCTTCTCAATTTCTCAAGGTTTCTCACTTGATTCTTCCTCTCTTTGTGCAAAATAGCCTCCCCCTCATGGCTATTTATAGTCCAAAAATTTTACTATTCATCAAATTTTTTAATATTATTTATTTATTTTTATTATATTAATTTCTTAATCACCATTTACATAATGGATTCATAATGGATTCCCCAATATTGATTTCAAATCTGAATGCTTTTTCCATTATCAATATTTTAAATTTTATTTAACTTTTTCGTTTTTTTTAAGAAAAAGGTAGAAAAGAGTTTGAACCCATCACCAAAATTTTCTACCAATTAAGCTACCAAAATTTCTTATTTAACTTTCCACATTTTATAAACTTATTATATTTTCCATTCACAAAGAAATTTATTACTACTAGTAATAAAATTGTTACTATTAAGATAATTATTTTTCATGAGTCTTACATAATCTAACTTTCACTTTCATGTAATTGAAACCAATTTACTCTATTTGAGGTAAAGTTTTACTAAAATAATTCACATTAAATTAATTAACATATGAACCCTTTTAATTACATAGAAGAGATCAAGACAGAAAGGAACAAATCCATATCATCAATAAGAACCCATTACAAAATAAAAATGCACAAAAAATAATTTGTTTTAAAAGAAAATAAATGTGTAGAAAAACCTTCCTAAGTTCTGTCTGCTCTGTTCTTTGATTTCCTTTCTACATTGCTACCCTTTCAACCACATTTCTATTTTTCCACATGCTACTTCACAATCATAATCCAGATTTTTAGAGATGAGCCAAAATGGGAGGCGATGAACAAAAACAAGAAGAGACTGAAAAAAAAATATACTAAAGATTTTTAATTGTTTTACTATTCTTAGACATTAATTATTATCTTAGTAATATTCTTATTTATTAGCATCTCAATTCAAAATGTTGTAATTTACAATTATATCCTTACTCTTTTAATAGGATTTTTTTTTATCTATTAAAACAATGAATCTAGGTATAATTGTTATTCTCTTAAGAAATATGATAATAAACAGTGAATGCCATGTTAAAATTCGATATTTTTTATTCATTTATTTATTTTAGCTAAATAATATCTTGAAAATCAACAACGATCGTTATAATATATTAATACGTCTATACGAATTTTGGCTTTAGATGTTTTTTTTTTCATCTTCAATACGTTATGATTTTCACTTGGTCTCTACTAAAAAAATCACTTTTATTTTCTCAAATTTTATTTAAATTATTTTTTATAGGTTTTTTTGCTAAGTTATTTCTAAAATATTTATGGATTTTTGATTAAAATATTTAAAAACTTTATTTTTGTTCATGAAATTCTTTATCACATAAAACATGTTTGCTCTTATATGAATATTTCAAGTCAACAAAGTTAATCTAACAAGCAAGATGAACTGAAAATAAAAATTAGAAATATAAAATAAGGATTAAAAGAAAACTTTGAATATACTTTGAGACATAAACAAATTTAAATCTAAAATCTTTGAATTATTCCTTGTGTTTTTGTATTTTTTTTTACAATTTTAATTTGATTGATAAATTTGTTTACGTTAAAAGAATTTTAAAATAAAAACACTAAAGTGATGGAAACCTAACTAGGGAAGCCATTCAAAGAAGTAGCAACTCAAGCTACGGCCAAGAAAGGGAAGTTGAAAAAGGACTTTTAAAGGCTTTCTTGATTTTCTTTCTATAAGTCTTAGAGAGATTATCTTTTAATATGTTCATATGTTGTTTTGTAGGGTCTAAATAAAGCTTGGAGACCATGGTTGAGCCATCCAAGAAGCTAAACAAGTCAAGTGAAGCAAAGGAGCTGAAAAAAGGGAGAAAATGAAGTTGCTTACGGATTGGACAGTTTAGCTTCCGGAATGGAAACACAAAGCTTTTTTTGGCTTCTGGATTGAAGCTCGCGCCGAACCCAAACCCTACGTGGCCCAGCGTCTGCGAGTGGGTTTCTTCCATGTGACTTGGCTGACTTGGAATGAAGCATGGATCTTGCTTGTTCGAATAGAGAGCGCCTTCTACACTAAATAATTTGAATTTAGGAGAGAATTTGGGTCAAAAACATGACTCATCTTCACCTATAAATAAGAGAGTCATGCCTATGTAAAACTTCACTTTTGAGCTTAGTGATATGTTGCTGAAATTGTTTTCCAGCCCTATTGCTCTTAATTCACTCTTGATTTTTGACTTCTTCACCCTTCCTCTAGCTTCCTTCCTTCGCAGGGAGGCCCTCTCAGCTGTGAGGCCTCACCTACACAACTTATCTTCACCTTAAACACTTCAAACACCTCATTATCTTCACTATTCCGATGCACCTACCTCCATTGTTGTACTACTATGGTTTGGAGCTTCTGCTTGTGTGAATCCAGCTGGGAGTAGTTTCCATCAAGTGGTATCAGAGCTTAGGTCGTCCACGCACAAGGAGCTAATCTATTTCCTCCATTTTCTATTTCATTTCTGCATTCTATTATGCTTTCTGTTTCGTATTTCCAGCTTCTGTTTTGAATCTCTTTTCATTCTGTTTTTCTATTTCCAATCACTATTGTTGTGTTTCCATTGTGTAATCATGTTTATCTTTCATTTTAAATGGTGAATCTTCTTTGCTTGATTCATTTTCAACCTTATTTTTCAATTTCAAGTTTGTCATAGGTCATGTGCACATTCTGATGCAGTTTTAATTCTTTTTATTCCAATATTAATCTGTTCTGCTGTGTTTTTCGGTTTGCTTGAGTTTAGAGAGTTGGAAAAGGTTTAAATCAACCAAATAAGGAAATGAGAACATGTTCTAGCCTTGGTGATATAAGCAAAAGCACTAGAAACTGATTCTGGTTTCAAATTTGCTCAAGGAATTCAATTCTGGTTTAAATCCTTAAATCTGTTTCAGTTGGTTTTCCTTTGACTCTGAAGCTTGGTACAACATTTTTTAGTGTTGTTGATGTGTCTTAAGGTGTGGCAAACCACAATAAGCAATGAAATGCAATATGCATACCTTGGTTGCTCAAAATCCTTAGCAATTCATTGTTTCAGATTTGAATTCTGGCTTTTCACCGTGCTCAATTTATTTGAATTGTGTAATCTGAGTTTGGTCATGCTAAGCATCTCAATTCTAGCTTAGTTCAGTAGAGTTACATCTTCTTGAGTCATTTTAATTGTTGTCCAGCCTTTTGATTCTTTGAAAACTAATTTTTAGTGGTATATTGGTGTATTTTCCTGCATAAATTGGCTATAGCAAGGGTGATTTTCAAATCTTGTTTTTTCTGTGCTTTTGGAAAGCTTGAACAAGTTTAAATTGATGTTTGAAAGTTGCTAGCACTGTTCATTTGGTCAAATATTAGCCTATATGCATATTTGGTCTTTAAACCATCACTTTTTGTGTTAAAAGGGAAGTGAACCAGTGATTTTGAGTTGTAAACAGTTTCTGAGTTGTTTAAGAGTTTGAACATGCTTAAAATCATCAAGGAAAGTTGTTTGGTCATTCACATGAGCTGTTGAATCACTTCCACTCATTTTTGGGTTTAAAACCACCATTTCAGTCCACTTTTTTTGGTGCAGAAAACATTTTCCAACCACTGTTTTGGTATTTTTTTGTTCAAATTCATTTCTGGATTGTGGACAAAGCTGGTTCAATGTTTAAAAATGATATTAAATGATCAAAAAAAGTAAAATCTAGTGATAAAAAGCATATAGAACCTTGCAATCCAGATTAGAAGCCCAAAAACTCAAAAACTCAAAATCTCAAAATCTAAAATTCGTTGGCGCATTTAATCAAACACTTTGGTAAAATATCAAACAATTTGGTCTGAATGAGTTTGTGATCTGCGATTTCGTTTTTTATTGCTTTCTTAATCTGTTCTAGTTCCATTATTAGGTTCCTTTTGAGTGCTTGTTGTTATTCCATCCTTGTTTCCATTTGATTTCCTCATTCTTAGCTTCCAAGTTGTCAAAAAAATTCAGAAAACTAGTTTGAAATTCTGGTGCAGTTTTCTAATTCTGTTTGGTGTGTTTTGAGTTGAATCTTGAAGTGCTGTGTTAGCTATTGTGAGGCATCCAAAAGCAGAAACCTTCACCTACTCAGGTAGCATCTTAGGAAGTGGAAAGGGGGCTGAAGTGGAAACAGAAAGGTTGCTTTTGAGCAGCTGCAATCATGCTGTTCCAGCAGCTAAAATACACCAGAAAAGCTTACTTTGCAACCTGATTTGGAGTGGCAAACAACAACAGCCAAAGATTGAAGTTTCATTAGTTTTAGACATTATTTTAAGCTTATTTAAGTCACATCACGAAATCTTTGCTGTTTAAAGTTGATTTTTGGTTTTTGGTTAAGTGACTTGGGAAAATGCTCTTGAAGCAATTCCAAGATCACATTTGAACCTTGTAATAGTGTAATTTTGTTTCTTTTGTGTGAAAGTGTGTCAAGGGGCTCCAAGTGTCACTTGCACTTTCACTTAGGACCGTCTAGCATTTACATTTTGCATCTTTATTGCTTTCTTTAAATTACTTGTTTGATCTTTTTGTTTTAAGTCTCGTGGTATATATGATAACATAGCATCTAGCTAAACCTTCTTTTGGTTTTTAGGAGCATTTCATTAACATTTGAAAATATTTTGAAAGATTTCTACCTAGAAACTAAGGTAAAAGATAAATCTAAGGAAACTCTGGCTAGGAAGAACTTCGTTTTTAAGCTTGTCTAATTGTGACTCACCTCTTCTTCTTGGGAGCTACTTGGAAACATTTTTTGCCTCTAGAATCTCTTTAGAAATCTTTCACCAAAATAAAGAAAGTTTGTGAAAATCTTTTCACTAATTACTTGTCAAATTTTTGAAAACCTTGTGAAAACCTTTTCTCCATACTTGATAAGGATGAGTCAATCTAGTATCCAAGGGAGTATGAAACCCAACAATGAGAGCTCACAACTAAGAGAGGAATTTGAGCAAAAGTTTCAACAAAGGGATGGAGAGATTAATGAGCTCAAAGAAATGATTGGTCAACTTTTGGTCAATCAAAACAAAGGTAAAAAGAAAGAAGGGACTTCACATAGAAGAATAGAATATCATGGAGATACATCCTCTCCACCTAGTGAGCATGAACAATATAGTAGTCATCGTAGTCATCACAATGATGACCACTATCAAATACCTCCTAGGAGAAATCATAGAGAGAGAGAACATTACCCAAGGAAAACTAGAATAGATCTTCCTCCCTTCCATGGTAAAGATGATATTGAAGAATATTTGGAATGGGAGATGAAAGTTGAGAAGTTGTTTGAGTGTCACCAAATATATGATGAGAGGAGAGTAACAATGGCCTCTTTGAGCTTTCAAGGCTATGCCTTATATTGGTGGACTACCTTGGTAAAAGACCTAAGATTGAGACACCTACCTTCAATTAGGTATTGGAATGAGTTGAGGTCTGCCTTAAGAAGAAGGCATGTACCAGCATATTATGATAGGGAGTTAATGGACAAACTCCATAAACTCCAACAGAAAAACATGAGTGTTGAGGAATATGGGCAAAAAATGGAATTACTCATGTTGAGAGTTGGTATAAGAGAAGAGTCAATCATAACAATTGCTAGGTTCCAAAGTGAACTCAACAATGACGTAAGAGATAAGGTAGAACTTTTACCTTATAATGATCTCAATGAGTTAGTCCAACTTTGTGTTAGAGTAAAGCAACAATTGAAGAGGAAAACTTCCTCTAAAAGAGACTACTCTGATTCTTCCTACCCTAGGAAAGATTCCAAGAGGGAGGGTGAACCCTCCAAATCAAAAGAAGAGGGACCTAGGGAAAAGGAAAAGGAAAAATATCCCTCTAAAGAATCTTCTAAAAATGATAGGGTAAAAGAGACCAAGTGTTTTAGATGTGGTTACAAAGGGAACTATGCTTCTGAGTGTCCTAATTTAATGTCTACTTATATCCTTGAAAATCAAAATGAAGATGAAGATTCTTCTAATGATTCAAACACTTCCATATCTGAGGAAGAAGCCTTACCTTGTGAAGGAGAGTTGTTATTGGTAAGAAGACTTCTTGGAAGTCAACATATAGAACTAGAACAATCACAAAGGGAGAATCTATTCCGCACAAGATGCAAAGTTTTTGAAAATACTTGTTCATTGATTCACTACAAGAATAATTGATATTACCGACGGTTCTAATTCATCGGTAATGTAAAAATCCGTCGGTAATTTTCGTTTACCGCCGGCTTACCGATGGTCAAAATACCGTCGGTAAAAACGTTGTCGGTAACCTTTACCGACGGATATTTCAGTCGTCGATAATTACTGAAGGCTTTTGACCTTTAGTAAAGCCGTCGGTAAATCCGTCGGTAATTACCGCGATCTGGTTCATCTTCTTCTTCTTCCTTCCTCCCTCTGTGTCATTTTTATTTTTCGTTTTCATGAACTCCACCACCAAAAAAGCATCACGCGAGTAACAAACTAATTTCCAAAGAATCAAACAACCAATTTATTTTCAATAGTTAAAATCATAGGGAATCATGGAGAGTTTCTCTGCAATTCTCATATTTGTAAGAGAAATGTTTCTAATCGCAAAAATCAACTTTGCAATGGATCGTCGGAAAAGTTGAGCTTGCCGGAAAAGTTGAGCTTGTCGGAAAGGCTGAAAAGTGGACAGTGGTGGATTGCAACAGAGCAGCGGTGGTGGAGAGCAGCGGTGGTGGAGAGCAGCGGTAGTGGAGAGTAGCGACGGTGGAGAGCAACGATAGGAAGAAGTATTACACTAAGATGGAGAGAAATGAGAAGGAGAAATGAGTTTTTGCCACAAATATTGGCACTAGATGCGAAACTGGGGCCGGAAAATTTCTGCTTTTTTATCGACTGTCAGAAGCCTTCAGTAAATTTGTCGGTAATGTCGTCAAGCGAAATAATGGGCAGGAAAATTTCCGCTCTTTTTACCGACGACCAAAAGCCTTCTGTAAATTTGTTGGTAATGTGCATGTCACTTACCGACGGCCAAAAGCCTTCGGTAAATCCATTGGTAATGTGCATGTCACTTATCGACGGCCTTACCGAAGGCTTTTGACCGTCGGTAAAAAAGATAAAAAAACTGTCGATAGTTCCGTTGGAAATTAAAATATATCGACGGATAGTTATTCGTCGGTAAAAATCCATCGGTAATATTAATATTTTTTGTAGTGATTGTGGATAGTGGGTCCTCTTGTAATTGTTGTAGTTCTATAATGGTGGAAAAGTTGGCCTTAACTACTACTCCTCATCCCAAGCCTTACAAGCTTCAATGGATAAAAGAGGATGAAGAAATAATAGTCAAAACACAAGTAAACATACCTATCTCCATTGGAAACTATGAAGAAACAATTTTATGTGATGTTGTGCCAATGGATGTTGGGCATGTTCTACTAGGTAGGCCATGACAATATGATCATAACTCCACTCATGATGGCTACACCAATAAGATAACTTTTCTCCACAAAGGAAATAAAATAACTTTGATTCCTCTTACACCTCAACAAGTGAAAGAGGATGAAATAAAAATAAAAATGAAAATTGAAAAATAAAGAAAAGAAGAAGAAAGGTTGTATAAGCAACCTTATAAAGGAGAAAAGAGAAAGGAGAAGAAGGTATGCATGCTTTTAAATTCTTCCAACAAAGGTAAATACCTTGAATCTTCTTCTCAAATAAATCACTTTGTTTCATCATATAATGAAGGGGAATGCTCAAAACAAAGTGAAAAAAAAATAAAGGCCAAAAATGCTTATAAGAAAATCTTTTTCAAAGATGAAAGGCCTTCATTCTGTATTATTTTGCTTGCATACATCCTTTTAATAATATTCATCTTTGTTTGTTGTAGATATACTTTTGATCCATGAGGGAAGAAATAGCTCCTAAGTTGTGCTTCTTTATACCTTCCGATTTGAGGACAAATCATTTTTCAAGAGGGAGGGTATGATGGAAACCTAACTAGGGAAGCCATTCAAAGAAGTAACAACTCAAGCTAAGGCCAAGAAAGGAAAGTTGAAAAAGGACTTTTAAAGGCTTTCTTGATTTTCTTTCTATAAGTCTTAGAAGGATTATCTTTTAATATGTTCATATGTTGTTTTGTATGGTCTAAATAAAGCTTGGAGACCCTGGTTGAGCCATCCAAGAAGCTAAATAAGCCAAGGAAAGTAAAAGAGCTAAAAAAGGGAGAAAATGAAGTTGCTTACGGATTGGATAGTTTAGCTTCCAAAATGGAAACACAAAGCTTTTTGGCTTTCGGATTGAAGCTCGCGCCCAACCCAAACCCTGTGTGGCCCATCGTCTGCGAGTGGGTTTCTTCCATGTGACTTGGCTGACTTGGAATGCATCATGGATCTTGCTTGTTCGAATAGAGAACGCCTTCTACATGAAATAATTTGAATTTAGGAGGGAATTTGGGTCATAAACATGGCTCATCTTCACCTATAAATAAGAGAGCCATGCCTATTTAACACTTCACTTTTGAGCTTAGTGATATGCTGTTGGAATTGTTTTCCAGCCCTATTGCTCTTAAGTCACTCTTGATTTTCGACTTCTTCACCCTTCCTCTAGCTTCCTTCCTCCGTAGGAAGGCCCTATGAGCTATGAGGCCTCACCCACACACTTTTCTTCACCTTAAACACTTCAAACACCTCATTATCTTCATTATTCCACTGCACCTACCTTCATTGTTGAACTACTCTCGTTTGGAGCTTTTGCTTGCGTGAGTCCAGCTGGGAGTAGTTTCCATCATAAGGATTCTTAGAAACAAATTTCAAACTTCAACTACTAAAACCATTCTATATCTTCAAAGAAAGAGAAAACAAATTCATAAAATATTTTGTTAAGAGGAATTGTTTTGCATTTATCCAAATGTTTCCAAGCAACGACAAGATTCTTACAAAGATGTAAATGCATTAGAGATTTATTTATTTTTGTTAGGAAAATACGCCTATGCAAATGATTTTTGCACTCCTTTAGATCAATAAGATAAATTTCTTCAGTAATTTGCAAGGGCTGTTAATGAAATCATTGCGAAGAATTCTACGAAACCCACCAATCGAAACTTAAAACAAAGTAAGTTTCTCTTCTACCTCTTCTTCTAGAGTCAAATTGTAATTTTTTTTCCTTGGGTGTTTTGAGTTGCATGTAGTCCAACTCCATCCCAATTCAGTTCTTGCATGTAGATCATTTCAGTGTAGTCCTCAGATCATTAATTTGATCTTTTGTGGCTGTAGTTAGGTTTTCTTATGAGTGGAAGTTGTCGAAAAGTGTGGAAGAATTTAAGGTCTCATTTTGAGGTGAGGGAAGCTGATTTAACTATCTTATAATTTCTATAATTCTATTTCCTAAGTGTTGATTGATTTTAGAATGCAAACTTATCTGAGAATTTGAAAATTCTCTATTGTATAATTTGTGATTGTGGATTGAGATGATTGGAACTGGTGAATTCAATTGTTTGAAATTGAGGGTTGTCGTAAATTGTGTATAAACATGATGATTAATTTGAGTTGATATTTATTTGTGGATTGTTGAGAATTTGGTAATTGGGTTAAGTAATTGGTTCATAATCAAGTCTTGAAGTGGTTAAATTTAATTAGAATAAATTACAACAAAAAAAATTGAGTCATAGCGCAAACCAATCATCACATTTTTTTTGAACTAGTATAACACTAAGCGTCAAGAAGATACCCTTGGGTGCCACCTTTAATAGAGTCAAGTTAGAGAGCTCCAATGACCAGTGCGTTGGGTGTCACTAGGCACTGTTGGCCGTTATTCTAGAATTTAAATTTTATAGAGCTCTAGGGCTTGGGAAGCTAAGCAGAAAAGCTCACCGCTGGGCAGAAGCTTCAAACCGCTAGTCACAAGTTTGAACTTTCTCCTAAGGGTCTTTTGCCATGATTTCGTTGCGCGGTGTTGCTTGGCTTTAGGTAGTATAAGCTGAGCAATTTTTGGTTTTTGAAATCTTTGAATGGAATTGAAATGTTTGATGATGAGAAATGTGATTTATAGAAATGTGACATGTTTAAGAGTATCAAAGGGATTCAATGTTTTGGAGAAATGAAAGTTAATGGAATTGTATGTTTGTTTGAGGGATGTGGTTCTAAGGAAGAGGTACAAACATTTATAGTGTAGTGTTATGCATTAACTAGAGATAAGTGTTGGTGAGAGTTAAAGAAGGTTCTTATGGCAAGATTAGGGGTGAGACCACTAATCTTGAAATGCCATAAGTAACTTACCATGTCCAAAGGAAATTGATTTATGATTGGTTAGGCCAAGTAGAGCGAGGGCCTTTGTGTCAATCCACTTATAACAAGGCTTTTTTGTCTAAGTCAATGCATAGATCCAAACAAATTGAGTCTAAAGTTATTTATGTATGAATGTGACTCAAACTACAAAATATGTGCTTGATTATATTATGATTGAACTCATTTAATTTTATAATTTCTCAAAATTTTCTTTTACTTACCCGTGTGTTAATTGTCATGTCTCTTTTGCTATAATTGCTTCTATAGCGTGAACAAATGGGATTAAAGGTGATGATTTGACTTGCCATTTGGTTAAAGGTCATCTTTGAAACTCTTTTTTTAAAGAAATATATGGAATGATATAGTCATTAGTTCTTAAGTGTTTTTTAAAAAAAGTTTTAGTAGCTTGATTAAATCTAGATGAGTGTAAAGTGTAGTTGTACCTTGGTTAAATCTAACAATTAAGTTTTTTTTTTGCACAATTTGTATTTTTTAGATTATAATAACCTCACTATCATTCTAAAGTTATGATAGGATTTGGGAAAAGATATATATGGATAAATAATAATTATATTTGTTTAATAAGACCATCTGAGAAACAGGAATGACAGTAGATCGGACTGGTCCGTCCGTTTTGAAAATGTGGATTGAAGAACGATAAATGTATTCTTATTGATTCCGTGGTATGTGGCTCATATAATGTGACTAAATTAATTTACTTTTTGTATAATTCATATTATACCTTTTCAACATGCAGTCAATCTTTTTTTCTTAGATTCTTTTAATGAATTGTGAGATAATATAGAAAATGATTTTTCATTATATTACATTGAAATTTTTAAAATTATTAGTTTATCCCTTAATAATATAAATTTAGAAGTTATATTTTTCAATGAGGATAAATATAGAAGTTAAACATTATCATTTACATAATTTTTTTCGAATATTCCTTTATATATGTGTGATGTTTTCTGTTTTATATTTTTCAATTTAGACATATATTTATTTTTGTAATAGGATCGTATTGTGAGACAAAATCTGAAATGCTATTCCACCAACCTGTTATCTGGTAAGATAAATTAGGACTTTCAGTCTGCCACGGCTATGTAGAATCAATTGAGACAAGTTGGAACGAAATAGATAAATAATGTATAAAATATTATTTAAAAAGAGTAAATTTGACACCTAAATCAAATGCTACTTAAATTGTAAAATGACTTTATGAAATTAAAAATTGTATTTAACTTTCTAATATTAAAATGAATTATCAAGAAAATTAATAATTAATAGATTATTTGGCAAATGACAAAAGAAATTCATGAGTGCTTCTATAAATTCTTCAACTTAAAATCAAATTTCAATTTCATGTAATTCATACCATCTTACGCTGCTTAAGTTTAGGGTAAAATTTTACTAAAGTAATTAACGTAAAATTAATTAACACATGAACTCTCTTAATCACATGAAAGAAATGAAGGTAGAAGGGAAGAAAAACACATAATTTATTAGTTTTACATAATCAAAGAACATGACTAAAAAATCAATAAGTAACTACCAAACATGTCATTCCAACGTTTTAAAGATTCATCAAATTATTTTATGACTAACAATTTCACGGGTGTTGCTCCCTCCATCATCCCAAGTACTTCTGCACCTCCCCATTATTTTCTTTTATTCCAAAAATACTCTACACATTCCCACTATTTTCTTTTATTTCAAAAATACCCTACACCTCCCCACTATCCTCAACAATATTTTTCTTTCTTTCTCTGCAATGGAGCATTATCTTTCTCTTTCTCTCTCTACATTAATGGAACATTCATATAACTTAGATTTAAACTTGTCATATATTGCAAAATATAAAATTGAGAGAAAACTTCAATATTAGTGCTTCTACCACTTCCATTTTATAAACTTAAAGGTTAGATGCAAATACAAAATAATAAACATAATAATATTAATAGTAAATAATATATTATTATTATTATATACTAACTTTATAATGACGAAAGAACTAAATAAATACCAAATCTTTAACAAATAATTTTTCTTTTATATTTTAAGTATTTAATAATATTTTTATATTATTTATCTAATAAATTAAATACTTTATTCAAGTTATTTGAGTCAAACATGTCGGTAAGTTAAAATATAATATAATGTTAAAAATTATAGATATTAAATGTAAAAAAATATACATATATATAAACATATTTCTAGAAATTTAGAACAAAATTTTACCATTTATTAAGTGATTTGAAGAAAAAAAATATATATTGAACAGTGAAAATAAGATTGAATCAAGCTTATTTAAGGGAAAGTGTAAATAAAATTTTGCAATATATCACAAGTTTAAATCTGAACAAATCTGAACCATGTGAATGCTCCATTAATGTGGAGAGAGAAAGAAAAAGGTTATTGAATATAGTGGGGAGATGTAGGGTAATTTTGGAATAAAATAAAATAGTGGGGAGATGTCGAGTATTTTTGGAATAAAAGAAATTAATGAGAAGGTGCAGGAACACTTGGGGTGGTGGAAAGAGCAACACCCCAATTTCACATATGAAAGGCTTAAGCTATGAACAAAGTATGAGAGATGCTCCCTCCACCTCCACTCAATACTCCCTGCACCTCCCCATGACCAAATTGCCCCGCAGTAAATTTTTACCAACAACATTAATCTACTTTCATTAATTAGTATTCTTCTCTCCTTTATAACAAATGCACCCCCACAGACCAGTAAACTGTGCACACAGAAATCATTCATGCTTTTCTTCTTCTCCTTCCGAGCTAGATTGTGGTGGTGGGGTAAGTGTGCGTGGTGTGAGTCGGTGTGGTGGTGGGCTGTGCTAGAATGTTGGCTGGCAAGGAACCGCGGTGGTGGGTTGTGCTGGAACGTTTAAGGTGGTGGTGGTTATCGGAGCAGCAGGAGGAGCTTCGTCTCAGGTGCGGATGTCAATCCTTCAACGGAGGTGATGATCCGTCGACATCTGTTTCAGTGCCAAACGGATGTGCGACATCCGTTCTGGCGCTCCGGTCATCCCCTCCACAGAAACGGAACAGCAAAATACCAGAATAAGAAAACTAACCTCCAGCAGCTTTCTCCACCCACTAATGCACCGCTCACGAACCACCGCCTACCACCACCTCCACACCACCGCAACAGGAACACCCACACCAACGCACTACCAACGGCTCTCCGACGGCACCAAACAGATCTCAAAAAGGATGTGGGAAGAGAGGGAGTCGACAGAAGTCGGACATCCGTCGAAGGCAAACGGATGTCCCACATCTGTTTTGGCCTTTCGTGGACACTGTTCAGCGCGACAAAGCAGAAAGCACCAACGTTAACGGAAAACAAACCTGGACGCCGCAGATCCGCTCGTCCACCCAGATGAACGGCCTCCTCCGCCCAACGGCTACTCCACAAACGGTCCTCCGGAAAGTGAAAAAGAAAGAAAGGGCCTCCTGAAAATGAAGAAGAAAGAAAGGGAGGAGGAGAAGTGAAAGCTTGACGGAAGAGAGAATGGTAAACGGAAATGGAAGGAGAAGAGGTTTGATGGAAGAGAGATTGGTAAACGGAAATGGAAGAGGTGCAGGAGTAAATCAGAGGTTTTAAATAAATTAAAATATTAAAATAGTAAAAGTAAATAAAAGTAAAAAATTTTAACCTGAGAATATAATTGGAATTAAAGAAAATTGGGGAGGTGGAGGAAGAGAGGTGTGGTGGTGGAGGAAGCAACACCCACAAAGTATTTAGACAAAAACATGAACATCACAATCACAAAGCTCAAAGGAGTTCAACAACCATTACAAAATAAAAATGGACTTTTATTGCTTATCAATTTAAGAAAAAATAAGGACTTTCTTTTACCTTCAAGTTTTACCGTGAAGATAAATTTAACTTCTGTAAATATACATATATAAAATAAAAAATAAATTAGATAAATAGTAATTATTTCATATCAAATATATTTATTGTGGTGTCTATGTTTACTAAACCACCATTCATCCCCAAGTCATTTTTGAACGCATTTTTTCTTGTCTATCGTCTTTTTCGGTTTTTTTCTTCGTTTAAGAGTCTTACTTCATTTTGCTTTTATTTTATCTGCGTTTTTTTAGTTTGGTTTGAAATTTTATATTTATTTCATTTAAAAAGTTTATATTTATTTTTATTATATTTTATATTAATTAGATTTTGAAGTTTGATTTAGGAAATTCATCGGATATCGAAATCTATTTTGAAAACTTACTGAATTTTAAAATTCAGTGAAGATTCTTTTTATTTCAAAATTTAATGTTTATTTCTTCTGGATTTCGAAGCCCAGTATTGATTTTTTTTTCTTTCTTATATTTTTAATTTTTAATTTTTATTTTTACTTTTATTTTTTTTTTTAAATTGTCTTACTAGTTTTGTTTAAATAATTTCTTCGAACTTTGTCAAGATCCAATTTTGTATGGATAAATAAAATACATCACAAAAATAAATAGATAAAAATAAAAGTAAAAATAAAAATACTATTTATTTTACTGTTTGTATCACCAAATTCCATTTCTAACCTTTAATCCAATGATCCAAAATAATCTAAAAGTTTTTTACTTTCTCGCCATCCTATTTTTCTTCTCACACCTCATTTTCCATATCACCTTCCATGCCATCTACTCTTTTTACTCCAATTTTATATTAATTTTTCTTACTAACTTTTATTTATTCCATTTAACTTTTTAAATTATATTTTATCCATCACATTCTCCACCAATCTTTTTTATTATTTCCTTCATCTACTTTTTTCATCTACTTTTTCATCCCACTTTTATATTAATTTCTCATACTAACTTTTTTTATTTCATTCACTTTTCTAAATCATATTTTATCCACCATCTTCTCCACCAACATTTTTTTTATTTTTTCCCTCATCTATGTTCTTACTCTACTATTTTCACTCACATTTTATATTATTTTTCTTCACCAACTTTCTCCACCTAATTTCTCCATTAACATTTTTTATTATTTCCTTCATCCACTTTCTTCATCTAATTTCTTTACTCAGTTTTTATATTAATTCTTTCACTTATTTTTCACACTAACTTTTTCTATTCACTTCTTTTATTATATTTTATTTCACCTAATTTCTCCATTCACTTTTTTATATTATTTCTTTCACTTATTTTCCACACTAACCTTTACTATTTACTTTTTTTTATTATATTTTATTTCATCTAATTTTTCCACCCACTTATTATATTATTTTTATTCATCTACTTTCTCTATCCATAACTATATAAATAAAATTATACTCTTCACTCCATTTTTACACACATCATATCTTCACATACATAGTTTTTCTCCCACTCCATCATTCTTTAACAACATATCCATTTTCCTTCACACCATTATTATCTTCTATTCTCACCTTACTTTCATCACTCTTACCATATTATCCTCATTCCTATTTTCCTTCTTCATACTCCACAATCATCAAACACTTCAACACATCTCTTCCCCTCCATATCACCATCTTCATATATTAAAGCTTATATTTTTCACCTACATCTCACTTGGACTATTTTTGTTTTCTCCATCCAGGTTTTTATTCCCCCACCTTTATTTTTCTTAATATTGAATTATCTTAATTGTTTTACTGTATTTTATTCTACATTTTCACTTATAGCCCATTTTATTCTTTTTAATAAAAAATCACAATAATTTCGATTGTCATATCAAATATTGGATTTGCTTGATAATTGAATTTGTTTCATAATAATAATTTTGATTATCATGTCAAATCTCGGACTTGCTTGATAATTACATAATTTATAATTATTTTGAGTGTCATGTAAAGTCTCGGATTTGCTTGATAATTGAATTTTTTTTATAATAATTAAAAATGTTGATTATCATGTCAAGTCTCGGATTTACTTGATAATTAAATAAAAAATGAAAATATAATTATCTTGCAAATAAGTGTAAAATATTTGTGTGATTGTCTTTTGTCATCTTAAATTTTCATAATCAAGTCAAAGATCATAAAAAATACAAAACTCTTCAAAAATCACAAAAATAATTTTATCTTTCACTTGTTTCGTATCTAGCTTATTGTTTATGTCATGACACTTTTTTTTACGTAATTCAAAAATACTAAAAAAATCATAAAATCTCAATTATATTGTATTTTTTTTCCGGAAAAATAATCATTTTGAAAACCACATCAACTTTGCGCATTTGATTAAAGGTACTGCCATTTGACAGACATTGTAGGGTGTTAATACCTTCCCTAAGCGTAACTGGCTCTCGGATCCGTAATCCAATTTTCATACCCTTAAAGAAAATAATGAGTGTAATGTGACAACATTCAAGCAAGTATATAGTGTAAGATACATTACAGATGATCATTAAGAGGTTCAGGAACTGAATTACAGTGACAAATAGTGATGTTAGAACGTGATAAATACATCTATTAGAGTATATCTTTTGATGAGTTTGAGGTGGTAGTGACCTCTTTTAATGACATCTTAATGCAATAAAATTGTTGAATGCATGTAATATTATTTTCCTCATGGATTACTGTTGGGATGATACAATACAATCGGCAAGTGTACCGAATCATTTCAAGTAATATAAAATGGTAAGACCAAGTATCGTTTTCCCAAGAGACTCGTAATACTAAAGAATTGTGCGATTAACAAATCATCTAGACTCAAGAACATAACATCAATTTACAAACAAGTGTAGAAAGATAAAATTACACATAATTACATGGTTGAACTTTGGTATTTAAGGCATATAGATATGACATAGACTAGAATTTATATGAAATGACATTGTTAAGGTTATTTTTCACCTATTTCACTCTTGTGCTTACACAATTTCATCTCCTTTCCATCAATTATCTAAAGTCAACCCACAAATTTACTCAATCCCCAATTTCTTAGGTAAAAGAGCTTTTTCCTATTAAACCCTAATTTCTTGGACAATCTAACAAGGACTCCTGCTTTAGTTCTAGATCATGCAAAGTATGTTTCCATACCCATGAATAACAGATCAAGCCATAAAATATTTCTATTACATGCAAGCTTTAAGATTGGAAACAAGAATACTAGCAATTGATAGCAAAGACACACACACATACACACACACACACACACATAGATATATATATATATATATATATATATATATATATATTCAAATCAATCATCCATTACACAAGAATTCATAGGCTACAACAATCCCTAACAATATGAATCCAGTTCTCCACTTTCATGGAGAACGTTAAGCTTACAAACATGGTGGATGAAAGAAGAAGGATACCCAAGGAGGAGAAAAGAGATGTTCCCACAAGCTTCAAGTGGCCTCCATGAGCTCCTGTATTGAAATCGTGCCTCCACACCTTCGTCCTTGAGTTTTGGGAGCGTTTCCCCTTCCAAAACTACCTTTTGTTTGCGTTTGAGAGCTATTAAATGAGCTCTGCAATGAGTCAACTCGCTCGAGCGACTTTTGGGACTCGTTGGAGCGAGTTCTCGCTCAAGCGAAAAAGTCAATACGTGAACAGTAAAGTCAAGGTGTGAACAGTACCTGGTTAACATATGAATAGTTCCGGTCAACGGATGAATAATGCACAGTGAAATTTTTATGGAGTTTTTTTTATCTTCTCCAATCTTTATTCATCTGCAAAATAAACACACAAAAACAATTAAACTAATCTATGAACAATAAAACACAATTTTTACATCTTTTCGTGAGACAAATTACACAAACACATGAAAAAGAGATTAAATTAAGTGTGAATATAAGGTAAATATCAAACTTATCAATTATAGATACAAAATCAACAAAAATATTGGTTGCCATTGCTTGAGATAGTTTGGGTCATATCAACAAGATTGATATTCTTATTAAGTAAACCGAAAAATAATTTCACTTGAGCTCCAAAAAGGCTAAAACAATTATGTTTTATTTTTTAGGACAATCCACATGTTATCATTAGCGATAGAGATCTAACTTTGATGAATGCCATTAATAGTGTATTCCTTGAATTTTATCATCTCCTATGTCATTTCTACATTCAGAAAAATGTACAAGCCAAGTGCAAAATGTTAGTCAATTCTGTTGAGACATAAAATGTGGTCATGGAAGCATGAGAAAATGTCATGGATTGTGAACATGAGTCAATGTTGATTGATTGTATTGATCGCCTTTATCATGCTTGTATTTCATGGCCTTTATTCATTAAATATTTCATTGACTCTTGGATAATTTTGTATAAGAAATATTTTGTAAAGTGGACAAGTCGAGTACTGCATTTAGGAAATTCAACATCAAACAAGTATGCTTTAATCTTATTTTATTTAGTTGTTTTCATTAGATATTTTATTATTTTGTTTGTGGGATTTATGTTAGGGTTGAGTTTGTTCACTAGAGCCTAAAAAAGGTATTGGAAAGCAATATGGGAGATCTTTGTTTGTGTTGGGATACAATTCATGACGTCATGATTCTGCAACATAATGAAATAAAGACATCCTTTGATAAAAGTCTAATTCTTATAAGTGATGCTTTTAAACCAATCATACGTAAAAGATTAATTGGATGTGTATCAAAATATGCTTTGAGACTCATTACTAAGAGTTCGATTGAGTTTAGCATATAGGATTTGATAGTGAAAGTTATGGTTGCATTTTGAGACAAACATATGGTCTACCAAGTTCTTGTGAATTAACATGATATGACCTTGGGGTGATTCCTCTATCTACAATTCATATCATGTGGACTAGATTGAACTTTTCAAATATTTCATCAAATGAATCACATGCATTCAAAAGGAATATGATTTGGTGCTCAATTGTTTCAAAGAAGTTGACATTAAAGGAAAAATGACAACAAATAGAAGTTGACATTAAAGGAAAAATGACAACAAATAGAAGTTACTTGAAATTGTTTGTCCTGCTATGAATCAATGGTACTTTCAAAGCATACATTTAAATTGAAGGTTGAACAAAAGACAAAAGTTCATCGATCTCAAAGGTTTAGAAATTGTAAACTCTTATATTTTGAGCATGTAGACGCCTTGCACTCATGAGAGTTCTTCACCAAAAAAAGAAATGTAATCTAAGGCTAAATCATTTACAACAAAGGAGAATACCCATGTTAGATCAGTTATATCTGATTTGTCACTCGTAGATTGTCGTTGTTGTTGATGTCGTTGTTGATGGTCATTGTGGGTATATATGCATCTTTCCTTTGTTAGGGATAAGTGAGAAGTCATGGTCCCTTATTCAATATGATTTGTTTAAAAACTTAGTTAGTGACACGATGAATACACAAGATTAGTTGGAAGCTATGATCGACTAGAACAACTAAGGAAGTCTTTTCTAGTTGAATCATAATCAGGGGTATGTGTTGCCATACTTTACACTTTACTTACCATGTCTTACCTTTTTCTTTCATAATAACTTTTTTCATTAATTACAAGTTAATATGGACAAGTGAATGACTGTAGTAGACATTGGCTATGTGGTTACTAATCGATATAATCGTCAAAATATTATAATCTTCCTATTATGTACTACACCACCTTCTGATGTAAGACAACATCGACTAATATGTATATTACATAAGTTCATGAATCCCATTTTGAGTAGATAAAGTGATTATTATTTTCTACCATTATAAAATAAGTTAAATCTACTAGTTTTATCTTTATAGGTTCACCTACAATGCTTGATCATCTTTTTATGTCAGTAGGATGCAAATATTTATAGAGTTGATGAACGTTAATAGTAGTTATGTAGACTTGCATCAGGACTGATATTTGTGTCATGTAAATAAATTATACAAATGAAAATACAAAGTTGTTTAATTATATAAAAATGAAGTTGTTTAATTACAAATATCACTTCCAAGTTCAAAAAAACCAAATACATTGTGACCTCCTCTATTGTTGGGTGCATGTTCTTTAGACATTGGATCTATTTGTAATGCCTCATCGGTCAAGTCCCAATCTACAGTGCCTTTATTGATATTGCGACAATCAATCATCGTTTATAACATTATTTTATAGAGCCTTGCAATGACGGTAAGAACAAATTAATTAAAATTCTTTGATAGCATAAAGACATAACATTGTATGGTTACATACCAAAAACTAGATTATGACTTCAATCTCTTATAACTAGAATGTCATTTTGGAGATGTCAACAAATTCGAGGTATGAGACTCGACAACATGAATAACATAAGGATTTGATATCCTTCTTAACCACTTGAGTTATCCCTCAATGCATGAAGATAGAGAGGACACCACTATGACATTCATCAACACGTGCTTGAGAAAGTGCAACCAACGATTATAAGAGTTCCTATGTCAGCCTCTAGAATAATGTTTAGTAACCATGAGTTCAATTGCTCATATCCAAATTGCCTTAATATGTGTTCAGGCAGATGTTAGTGTATAATCAGATCCACTCTGATCCAACTAGAGAACATGCTGATTGACAGATGTAAATGATTAATTTGATGTGCTTCATATGAGGCCTAGATCATCCCATCATATATCAAGGCATCCGATTGTGCCATGGCGTCACGTAGACTGAAAATATTCCTCCTCATCACCTAACGTGCGGCCTAAGGTGTATCTTCATCATAACTAGGCAACATATGCTTCTTCCCGTCGTAGGAAAGTGCTCATATATCTAACTAAAAAAAAAGTAAAAATGTTTTTCAATAATGAAACAATAAAGGAATCAAAGATTAATATATATATATATATATATATATATATATATATATATATATGTATGTATATATATATACATACATATATATATATATATATATATATATATAAACACACACACCTCTAAAATGCTTTGTCTCTACAAATTTGGCACCAAACTGCTTGTATAGTACAAATGAGCCAATTTAGCAACTCCCTAGACATATCTACCACATGATAGTAGGTCTTTGAAGAACATCAAGTATGATATACGGATGAAAGTGGAGTTCTTATCTATAAAAATAGTGCATCCACAAGATGAAACAAGCAGGCCAATGCATCACATTGCCATTGTTAGTTGTCATAATAGTCCTTATATAGGTCTCTCAATCAGCCTAGTCTTACTTGGGGACCATGATATTACCTCAACTCATATGTATCCCTTGTGTAGTCCATGCCCAATAGGTCCATGAGAGTTTCCAAAGCCACTTCAAAGTCTAAGACTTCATTCAGACAATATAAAAATAGTGCATCCACAAGATGAAACAAGCAGGCCAATGCATCACATTGCCATTGTTAGTTGTCATAATAGTCCTTATATAGGTCTCTCAATCAGCCTAGTCTTACTTGGGGACCATGATATTACCTCAACTCATATGTATCCCTTGTGTAGTCCATGCCCAATAGGTCCATGAGAGTTTCCAAAGCCACTTCAAAGTCTAAGACTTCATTCAGACAAAATGGTCTTACTATAGACAAATGTAGCAATGTGGACATGTCATCTAATGTGATAGTCATCTCACTAACAAGGACATGAAAAATGTTTGTCTCTCTATTCCATCTCTCAATGAACTCCAATCTCAACCTCTTATTGGTATAATCATAATAAATATTGCATAGAGGCATCAAACTAAAAATCATGACAAAAATTTGAACAGCCAAATGACATGCTTCATATTTATTTACTTTTTTTTCCGTGGAAGACCAACTTTTATCTCTCCTCGGTCATAAATAAAACAATTGCATATAAAATTGAAATAACTAAACAATCATCAAAAGGAAAAAAATTCAACTACTTTATTAACTTGACCCTACCACAAACCGAAAATGCAACATAAACAACATAACTTGTCAACAATGATGTATCATGTGGACCTCCAAGAAATCTACCTACTTCATGTTCTTCTTAAACAATATATATGTGTTACTCAACAACATTATACTGATCTTCATTAACATCCTCTTACTGCTTATCAAGATAAGAATGAGAAATGGCGTCGCTTCTCCAAGAATACCCCTTTGACGAGCAAATGATGTAGATCTCCTTTTGTTTTCACCTTGTATAGAACTCTTACCAGAGTATGTAGAGACACCTCGAGTTATTGCCATTTTGATAACAAACAAATTAAGAAAAAAAATTAAAACCAATACACATAACAAATAACTAAATTTAAAGAGAATAAATTAAAAAAACAACAACCCATATAAATCCTAAAACCATAACAAATAAACAAACCCTAAACCCTAAAGTATAAACTCTAACAAAGAAATGACAAAATCCATAAAATTAAAATAAATTAATAAAACCATAAGCCATTAAAAATAAATTAAAACAAAATTTAAAAAAAAATATTAAAATAAAAATTATATATATAAACTTTGAAATTTAGTCTAATTATTATCGAATTTAGAGATAATATGAGATTTTAAAACTTGGTTAAGGAGTTCATTGGTTCTCAATGAAACATTTACAAATTTAGATAATAGTTTAGGAAATGAAGGTACCTTATATAGTTTGGTGGCACGAAATGCTTGAAGGTTGATTGTGGGAGTGTATGAAGATGTGCTATGCAGTGATGTAAGTGAAAGAAGTGATGAAGAGGAAAAGGAAGTAGGTGATGCGACACTAGAATTTAGGAGAAAAGATGAGTAAATAAAAGTGAATGGGTGAAGGTAAATATAGAAGAGAAAAATAAATTGCCTTTGTAAAAAAGGACAGTTTAAATATTTAAAAAAGTTTGAAAGTATATGAAAAAAAACTTCGAAGTACACGAAGAAAGTCCCAGAAAATAAATGTGTAGAAACCTTTCTATCTTCATATCCAACTGGCTTTTCATCTCAGAATACCTCTTTCCTCTGTTTTAAGACTAGAAATCATCCAATTCATATAGGAGATCTTTATTTGAATTACAACTTACCATTTACTATAAAAATGTATTTATAGAAAAAAAAACACAAACATACAGGATTTATCACACATCACATTTCATACAATAGTTAAACAAATATCCTAAACATACCATGAACCTAAACTCAACCATCCGGATATATGTATTGATGTTAAACTATGATAAGTTTTTGCACTTGTAGTAGTGGAACAACTGCCCCCTCCCCCAAGCTACCACACAAGGCTAATGTGTTTACCACCTATGGACAAAGAATACCAGACCATAAACTAGGACCTTCTGCTACTCCTCATCACATAATCCCCTTCTCTATCTAAGATGGAGCGATTAATATTAGAGTGTTAGGATAAATTCCAAAACTGAGTCCCTACATCAATACATCACTTTACTTGAAACCACTACCAACCATTTCACCCTACAATTCTTGTCCAATCACTCCTCAATTGCATACTCAACATCAAGTATAAAACATCATACAATTCCATAATTACTTTTAAACAAACTTAAGTCCATACTATAGTTCATAATTACAAGAAATTAAAAGAAATAAAACTTCCAATCCACTTCTAAACAAGTTGCTCATTGTATGCATCACGCATTAAGACCAATTCCCCCTTGCTCAACGAGCCATCACTCGCTCTACGAATAGCAAAACAGAGGGTTCTCGTTGCTCAATGAGAACTCTCACTCAACCACTACTATACTCGTATTTTTCACCCAAACCAACTCGCCCAATCATATGGCTCGCTCTATGAATGCAAAAATAGAGAGAGTTGCTCGCTCAGCGAGCCTAGACTCGCTTAGCGAGTTTGCAGAATTATGCATAACCTGCACTCCTTAAACTGCACTCCTTAAACCTCACATATCCTAACTAATACACTTCTACAAACATCTACAACTTCCATATGATTTTTTAAACCTCAATTGACCTATCCAAATGTGAATTATCCAACTTAAACCTTATTAAACTCATTTTACCATGAATTTTCAAACTCACTCCAACTAAAACACCACTCTATAGTCCATAAATCAATCCCACTCATCTATCATCATAATTTGTTAGTTCATACTCTAGAAAAGTCACAATTGACCCAAAACCAGATCCTAAACCCTCACTTTCATCACAAACCCTGTACTTTAAAATCTCACTAGTCAAAACCCCTAAAATGAGCCAAAAACCATACAAAATCACACCCTATTAACCACCAACCAATTCGACATCAGATTTCTACTAATTTAAAGCTAGAACAAGCTTTAAATGACCCTAGAACAAACCCAAAAACTCAATTCTTCCCATTCGACCCTTACTTCAAAATCTCACCTATGAAAACCTCCTCTTAAGGTTCAAAATCAACCTACAATTTAGCCTACTCTTTACTTCTCAATACAACATCAAATTTTTAACATTGCTCTTCAAAACCGATAGACGTACAAGATTAATCAAGTACAAATCAACATCATCCATGGCATCATACATCAAATAACCAAGTACTATCATTAAAGAACCAATGACACTAAAACAATCATTGCAATTAAAACCAAATTAACATAACATCGTATCAACCACCACTCATACCTGTAAATTAAATTTATAAAAATCACTAGCTTCCCTCACCTGATTGGGAAAACTGTCACAGCTCTATACAACGTACTACCCTTACCTTAGCTCAAGAAACTCTAAAAACACCTACAAACCATATAATCATGATTAGAGCAAGTCCTTAGGACGTTTGATCGATAAGGAGCTAGAAATAGAGATAAGATGACACAAGTGTTCAAACTATTTGATGTGCGTTAAACATAAAAATTAAAGAAAAAAGGAGTAGAAACTAACTTACTCAATAGGAAAAACTGATTAGTAGATAATAGAGAACTCACTGTTGTGATCTCCTAGACACTTTATGATCATCAAATAAATGTCTCAGAAAGCTTATAGAGAAGGAAAAATAAATTCAAAGAATGAGTTAGAGAGACAACAAGTATTTCACATAATGAGACGCGTTTATGAAATCTTATTTATATTATTGAATTATTTTAACATTAAAATGTTCGGTCTCATTATTTTAAGATACCTATAAATTCTAATACTCTATTTTCTAGGTTCTTACAAAAGTAAAGTAAAGAGACTAAAAATATATCGTATACTAACGATTTTTTATTATATTATTGTATCCATAGACACTAGTTATTATGTTTAAATATTCTTATTTATAATTACATTGATAATCTTTCAATAAGTTTCTTTTTGTCCAATAAAAAATCGATTTAACCATGATATTTTTCTAATTGTTATTATATGGATATGTGAACCATTTATGACAAGAAAATTATTAAATCAAATTTAGAAATCCAAATAATTAGTCACTATATTAATTATGTAAATATTAATTAAAATATTTTGGTGTGTAAAATAGTCTTTTTTATAAATAAAAAAATTATAATTAGTTAGTTAATTAGACTTTAAATTGGTTATTGTCATTAGTTTTAAAAGTTTTAGATATTTAATATTATTGATTTTAAATTAGTCTCAAATTTTAAATTAAAAACTAATTTAGTGACAAAAAATGTAATAATATTAAAAACCAATTTACACTCTAATTATTATGAATAATAATAATTTTTTTAGTTTATAAAATAGTATTTAAATTAGCTAATATAATGACTAATTATTATTCATTTCTTAAATTAATTATTATTTATAAAATAGTATTTAAATTTTGTTCTTTACGCTCCTAAAATTTTGTTTTCTATGTCATATATTTTCTATTAAATGGTGATATGCTGAATTAGAAAAATCACTAAGCCATCACGAAATACAGAATAATAAGAAAAATAAAGGATAAGGAAAAAGAATATGGATGAATACACTGGAGAGAAAAAACATATTTTAATCTAAAATCTTTAGTTACTTTTTTTTTTTTGAGATTCCATTTACAAGAATTATTTCAATATTGAAAAAAGTATACGAATATTGAAATTTACCATAAGAATGGTCAATATTGATCTTAATATAACAGGAAAGTAATTCCTATTATAAGGAATATGAAAATTATTTATTTAAAATAATAATAATAATCATAATAATAATAAGAAAAAAAAATCAAAATTTAAACACAAGTTTAAAATAATGTTACCTGCTTTAGTTTGTACCGGATCTTGAAAACTTTCACTATTGTCATGTCATAAAGAGCGTCTCCAAAATTATTTAAGAAGTTGAAATATGCATCACGCCAAGAATGTCTTATTAAGATTGAGCCAAACACTCCCCAAAAACTTATATTATGTCATTAATATAATATAAGCTTTTGGAGAAGATTCATTAATCACATGCAAGAGAGGAAGGTAGTAGAAAGGAAAAAAACACATAATGTATTAGTACAGAACATGACTCAAAAATCAATAATTATGTCATTTCCAACGTTTTGAAGATTCATCAAATTATTGTATGACTAACAACTTCACAATCATAATAGGCTTCCTGAACAACCATTACAAAATAAAAATGGAGAAGAAAGAAACATTTAAAGAAAATAAATGTTTAGAAATCTTCCTCAGTTATCGATATCCAGAGTACCTCTTTCCTCTCTTTTTTTTTGTCCTTTGAGCATGGTACCCTCACAATCATTCTAATCTTCAAATTCCATTTTCTCTGGCAAAAATTAAGCAAATTATATTAATTTCGCCTCAAATAGAAACAATAAAAAGATAACGTAAAAAAACAAATTCAAAACAAACTTATATTAAAAGGCAAAGGAATAGAAAACTCCAATAATTTAAGTTACTACTAATTACAACTTACCATTTATTATAAATAATGTATTTATAGAAATAATTATATCTATTATCCATGAAACTAATATTGCAATGTTTAAACATACAAAAGAAAAACCAACTTATTATGAGAATGTCAACAATTTTGAGACAAAATTGAAAGAGATAAAAATAAAGAGACTGAAAATATGTCTTATGCTAACGATTTTTTATTATTTTATTCTATCCATAGACATTAGTTATTATCTTTAAGTAATATTCTTATTTTCAATTACATTGTTAATATTTCATTAAATTTCTTTTTATCTAATAAAAAATCGATTTAACCATAATATTTTTGTAATTATTATTATTTGGAAATGTGAATCATTTATGACAAGAAACTCATTAATCAAATTTAGAAGTCAAAATAATTAATTATGTGGATATCAATTAGAAATTATAAGTATGTAAAATAGTCTTTTTTATAAATAAAAAATTATAATTAATTTGTTAATTAGACTTTAAATTGATCATTGTCATTAGCTATCAAAGTTTTACATATTTAATATTATTAATTTTAAATTAGTCTCTAATTTTAAATTAAAAAATAATTTAATGAAAAAAAAACTTAATAATTATAATAATAATAAAACAAAAAAAATCAAAATTTTAACACAAGGTTAAAATAATGTTACCTGTAGCTATGTTTTGTAGCAGATTTTGAAAACTTTCACTGTTGTCATGACATAACTTATTTAAGAACTTGAAATATGGATGACGCCAAGACTGTACTATTAAGATTGAGCCAAACACTCCCCAAAAACTTATAGCAAATCCAATTGTCATACTTATATAATATTCACGATTGAAAATCAAATTGTCATCCTCTTGAAATTTAATAATTGGTCCTTGTCTTGCCACTACATCAATGCACAATTCCTTTAATGGTGGTCCACAGAGATCAACATTATCTTCATATTTGGATGCATCGAAACTCTGTAATTGTGTGCCAGTAGGAATTTTTCCAGATAAATTATTATGTGACAAATCTAACCCAGTGAGTCGGTCAATTTGAGCAAGACTGGAAGGAATAGAACCAACAAGTTGGTTTCGTGACAAATCAAGAAATTCAAGTGATGTTAACTCTCCAACATTTGAAGGAATATTCCCTGTCAATTGGTTTCTTGATAGATTCAATGACACCAATCCAAATAAACCCTCAATTTCTTTTGGAATTTCTCCTGATAATTGATTGCTAGAGAGATCAATGCTATTTAAAAGTGATAATCCCATGTCTGTGAACATTTGTTCTGAACCTTTCCACATTAATAATGTATTCAAATTGTATGAAAAGTAAACTTTGATACCACTAGTGTTGACCATGTTGACCAAATATTGATGACCTCGATAATAATCTCTCAAAGAAGTCATTTGAGCCACTGAGAAGTTTTTTATGCATTTAGGAATTTGTCCAGATAGGTTGTTTAGCGAGAGATCTAAGAGTTGAATGCTTTTTAGATAACAAATTTCCAATGGTAAACTTCCATTCAAATAATTTCTTCTTAAGCTTAAAAATTGCAACTTTGATAATTCCTTCCCAATCCAATTTGGGATATATCCTGATAATCTATTTTCTGATATATCTACCATCACTAACTTTGTGCAGTTCCTTAGGGAGGAAGGGATTTCACCTATTAAGTTATTGCTTCTCAATAACAAAACTTGAAGTTCAAGGAGTGATCCCATTGAAGAAGGAATCTCTCCTGAAAACTTGTTTTGACTCATATTTAAGTAAGCCAATGACTTCAAATGGGTCCAACAGTTCGGAATTTTTCCAGAAAACTTATTATTTGAAAGGTCTAATTGGTGTAAAGATTCAGCTACACCATTAGAACATAAAAGTGAAAAAGAATTTGTGAATTTATTGTTTGATAGATCAAGAGATATTGAGCCTCGTAAAAATGGCGGAACATGACCTTCAAATTGATTTGATGCAAGACTAAGAGAATAATAATGATTCTCTATTGGCAAATTTGGAATCGTACCTTGTAAATTATTAGATGAAATATCAATACTTATCCAATTTGACAATCCAAATTTGGTCCAAAACCATTCTGGAACCGTACCTGATATTCCACTATTTGAAATGTCAAGGGAGTCAAATACATTTTGTGTCTCGAGCCATTTGGGAAATAATGAACCAAGCTTGCAAGACCTCAATTCAATAGTAACCAATTGAAAAGTTGAAGCCCAATTTTGAGTAACTTCTAAAGTAAGTAAGTTATCTGACAACATCAATATCCTTAACTTTGTCATATTAAAAAAATGAGAGTCAGTTAACACACCTTTCAAAGAGTTTGACTTCAAGGATAATTCCTCAAGTTGTGTTGGAAATCGAAGATCTTCAGAAATTGTCCCATTTAGCTTGTTATTATCAAGGTACAATTTTTTTAATGATGGGAACAATTTGAGGGTGTTAGGCAAAGTACCGCTAATTTGATTGATACTGAGATCCAACGTTTCCAACTTTGCAAATATTGAGAAATCAGGTAATGTGCCATTGATTTTATTTTGACCGAGATTTAGTTCTGGCAATGAGTATCTAGAACATCCAGACAAATGATTAAATATCACTGTGAGATCTTCACTCAACTTATTATGAGACAAATCCAATAACTCCAAAGTACATGTGCTCCCAAATGATTTTGGAACACCACCTTCTAAAGAGTTATATCCAATTGACAACTGCTCCAAATGAGATGGCAATCCAGTGCCTTCAGGTATCTTCCCACTCAATTGATTGTCAGAAAGATCCAACTTTTTTAAATTTGAAAATGCTGAAAAGTCAGGTACGGAGCCTCTGATTTGATTCGATTTCAAACTCAACTCTTGTAGTGAGTATCTAACACAACCACTGGAGAAATTATGAAGAATTGACGAAAGGTTTTCGATCATATTGTTTTCAGATATGTATAATGAACGTAGGGTGCATATATTCATTAATGATTTCAAATCCTCACCCTTCAAGAGGTTCCAACTAAGGTCAAGGTCAACAAGGTTGGAAGTGGTGTTTGACAGCCACGGGAATATCATCGGTTGTGTGAAGGAGTTACTAGAAAGATCAAGGACAGATAGAGAAGTAGAAAAATTGAAGTTGGAAGGGTTGAATGAAAGGAGGAAATGATCGGAAAGGCCACAATGAATTAAACTGAGTTCTCTTAGTTTTGGTAGCTTGGCAATGATTCGAAGGCAGCTAGGAGAACTGTTAAAATTAGATATGGAAATGAAGGAAAGATGGGTTAAAGAATTAAGATTAGATAACCATTGATCACTATTGACAATTTTTAGAGCACTATCATATCCTCCAAGATAGAGTTTATTCAAATTTGAAAGGTTTCCTAGTTGGAAAGGAATGTATCCTTCAAAAGAATTGTAGCTGAGATCAAGATACCGCAGCCGAGAGAGATTTCCGATCTGAGATGGCACACTTCCCTCAAAAGAATTGTAGCTGAGATCAAGATACCGCAGCCGAGAGAGATTTCCGATCTGAGATGGTACACTTCCCTCAAAAGAATTGTAGCTGAGATCAAGATACTCCAACCGAGAGAGATTTCCAAGTTCACGAGGTATTGAACCATTCAGATAATTATTATGAGCAAGATTCAAATATTTCAAATGAGAAAGAGAACTTATCTGAGTTGGAATTTGTCCGCTAAAATGACATGAAGAGAGATCAAGATATCTCAAGTTGGTAAGAGAGCCAAGAAACTCTGGAATATTAGTGTCTCCAAAATCATTGAAACTGAGGTTCAAATACTGTAACTGGCGCAACTCCATTAACGACTTGTGGATCTCTCCGCTGATGTAACGCCCAGAGACTGCATAATATTGGCCAAGATTAAAATATTTATAATAAATTTCTCCGTGAAGGTCCAGGCTTATAATATGAGCGGTGAGGTTGGTGCAGCGAATCCCCTTCCATTGGCAACAGTCGGGAATGGTCCAAGACGAGAGCATGCCGTAATCATGAACAATGGCAGCCTTGAATTGAAGGAGTGCTTCCCTCTCCTTTGGAAGGCATCTGATATGGTGTTGTCCAAAAGCAACCTGCAACACCACACTCACCACAAACATAAACATCATCACTTTCAGATTATTCATGATGATGAAATAGAGAGGGTGAATAGTATAGAATTAGATTGATATGTGTTCTGAATTTATCACTCCCAATACCCACATTTATACTCACACCAACTCCTTCATTACCTATACTGCTGTTCTAAGTCATCGTCGTGTTTGCCTGTTTTCCATTTTTTTGTTCATCATATCAACTAATTTTTGTGGTCCATTAATAATTTTATTATGCATTTAATGCATGCAAGATTTCAATATCAATTGACTACGAAGAAGGCTTGTGTATTTTCATTTTAAACGACAATATTATATGAAAATCAAAACATCAAACTCCTCCTTACAAATAATTAATGAATTGGAAGTTAATATTTGAAAACAAAATTAAGAAAGTGCTCTCAAAATTAAAAAAATTGTAAGTTCCACCAAATACTTAGAAAATATTTTAATAGTGAAAGCTCATGTCACCATTGTTATAAAATTTGAATATAGTATTACAGAATATCTTGTACAGAGGACGATGATGTTGTTCGGCAATATTTTCATTCCGTTTCTTTCGCAAGGATTGTATTTTTTATTTTTCTGTTCCCGCAAGGTTTGTGATTGAGTTGTTGAACACTTCCTTAAACCACGACGTATTTTCCTGGTTTAGTGGGCAAATTGACTCACTCCTAACTCTATAAATAAAGTCTTTCATTTTTAAAATATTAATTTTTTTTTCTTTTTCTAAAAATATTTTGGATTAATTTTTATTTTTTTTAAAAATTCTTGCTAGTTCGGCTTTTATTCCTAATCTTATTCTTTTTAATTTGGGGTATTGGGACAAAATGTAAAAAATATTGCCAAATTAAAAAGGAAACTTCAATACATCTTGTGATTATTGGAAAATTAGACATTGGTTTTTATTCAAATAAAATGACATGCATGGAAACGCCTCCACTTTTCCACCCTTGTCACTTTTCTCATTATCAATGGTGGGAAATTTTTTGGAACAATAATTCTATTCCAATCGATTGACTTATCCGAAGACTTGTGAAAAAGAAAGGTAACTAACATGAACTGAAAATTTTTAAATTAAACGACAATTTTATGTGAAAAATAATCGATCAAATGTTTCCTTAGGTAATCGTCTTTTAACTTTTAACAACTTCTAATATTTGCAATAGCTTCTTTTATGAATAGCAAGATGGTTAATTTGACATAGAAAGAGTTCAAATAAACAGTCCAACAGTTTACAAATGACTAAAAAAATAACGTTATTTATTTCCATGTAGAAATAAAACGTTATCTAAAATAAATACCATTAGGAAATTTATATTTTGTGTGATTTTTATTAAAATTTGTGAAATTATTTTTAATTTTTTTTTATAAATTTTTTAAGTTCTACGAAAAAAATGATTTAAATAATAAAAATCCAGATAGGTCATAAGTTAATTCATATGGAATCAACGTTGGCAGCAGCATCTGGGGCCGACAAAAGGAGCAGTGGAAGTGAAGGAATGATCAAGAGAGTAATGAGAAGAAAGGTTTTGCTAATTCGTTTTCAAACAATTGTTTCTTCAAATTAAAAGAAAAAAAAAACAATAACAAGCCGGATAAAATACTCGTTATTGTAATACAAACAGTTTATGTCACAACTTTTACCTCGGTTGAAAAAAAGTTAACAATTACATTAAAAATATATATATGGTGCAAAGTAATTTCCAAATTACATTTATAAAGAAGAATAAAAAGAAAAAGTGCATAGAAATAAAAGTAGAAATGAAAGTAATTTCACATTTTATTATGTTAAAGATTGACTTATATTTAAAGTATTATTTTTTATATTATTTTTTTTCATTTTTTTTGTAACATCCCAACGACCTATCTTTGTAAAACTGATTTGTAGTATTATTAACATGTGATTATTCTATTATATAGTTTTATACTGTATTATTGGGATGTTACATTAATGATATCAGAACGGTTTTGTTACTACTAGACATGCCACCATGAGCGATGGAAAAAAGGGAGCAAATCCATAACTTCAAAAGGCGCTGAGAGCGCGTAAGAGCTTGGATAAAGGCGTCGTTAATGACATGGTGGTCGCTTGGTCGAGATGGTCAAAACCATGTGATCGTCGGTCGAAACTAGAACTTTGGTAGTGACAACGGTAGACGATGGCACCGACAACGGTAAATGGCGTCGTCGTTGTCGGCGATGGGTGTAGCGACAGAGGCAACTAGAATTTTTTTTTACTCAAAAGAACCTTAGGCTTTAGATACCATGTTCAATATAGTGAAAAATTATATATAGGATTAATCTCCCTTGTGTTCAATATACACATAGAGCTCTCTGTTTATAATAGAAAAAATATGGGCTAAACTCAAAATATAAATAAAAAATAATAACAAACAAACTAAAGATAAAAGATAAATATCACTAGTAAAAAATTGGGTTTTTACAGCGCACATTATGCCACGGTTCACTAGAAACCGCAGCATAATGGTGCGCGGTGGCAGTTTTGTAAATAAATCGAAGGAATATGCCGCGGTTCAGAGGGGAACCGCGGCATATACGCCAGTCAACCATCCCCTTTGACGCCACGTCTGAAAAAAAAATTAAATAACAGCCTATATGCCGCGGTTCTCTGGAAAACCGCGGCATATACCCCTGCCAATTTATTGCAGGGGCTGACTGAGTCAGAGAATTTCAGAAGTTACAGGGGTATATGCCGCGGTTCTGAGAGTAACCGCAACCTATTCTCCTACCTGAAATAAATTTAAAATGAATTTGAAATATTTAGAGGAATATACCGCGGTTGCCCTCCGAACCGCGGCATATAGTTTAAAAATAATTTCAAAAATGTCATCTTATACCACGGTTGCCGCCGAACCGCGGCATATAGTTTAAAAATAATTTCAAAAATGCCATCTTATACCGCAGTTGCCGCCGAACCGCGGCATATAGTTTAAAAATAGTTTCAAAAATGCCATCTTATACCGCGGTTAAGTAGTGAACCGCGGTAGATTCCCCAGTCAGAGTTAAAAAATAAAACTTTGGAACAGTATCGTCTTGTTCGCGCAGACGCTCAACAACTTCGAGTTTTCTTCTCCCGCCGACCACCCATCTCAGTTCCCTCGTTTCTTCACCGTTTAAACTCAAAATTGTTCGGTCATTTCCCATTTTTGACGATAAAAAATAGTTTTAGCCGATCAAAATCGTTTGAAACGCCTGTCATTCCTCTCCGCTGCCATTCCCGTTTGTTGCACCAAGCTTTTTCGTCGCCCCTGTTCCAGGTATTTATGCCCTTTTGCATTCTTAACATGATTTCCTCATTAGTGGTAACTTTAACAAATTTTGATAACTTTAACAAATTTTGATTTTTTCCTAAATGTTGAATTCATATACACTAATTAATATGAATTGTCTTTTGCAGAGATTCAAGACACTACTATATGCAGGTCTGTTTTTGTGGTAGTGGATATCACAAAAACAGACCTGCAATTTTAAAAAACTGCAGGGGAATATGCCGCGGTTGTAACCCCAACCGCGGCATATAGTGGACAAAATTTTTTTTTTTAAAAAAAGGATTTAGGCAGCGGTTCTTTGGACAACCGCGGCATATTCCGCAACCTATATACCGCGGTCATAACCGCGGCCTAAAGTCTCTGACTTACTACCGCGGCTGAATATGCCGCGGTTCGTAAACCGCGACGTATAGTGAAAAATAACCGCGGTAAAAGCCCCTCGCTGCACTAGTGTATAAGATAAAAATAATATAGCTAACAATATTCATCACAAATTGAATCAATTGTTTTCTTTATAGTCAATTAAAATAATTTACATCATAAACTAGATTTGTTGTTTAATTTATATACTGAATTTAAATTCTTTATATTGATTATAAATTGGATCAATTTTTCATTTATACTAATTTATACTTAATTTATACTTAATTTAAATAATTTACTTGACTTGACGTCTAATTTCGAAACATACAGGAAAATTCTAAATAAAGTTGAAGCTGAACATACAACACATGATAAGTGTTGGCATATATGAAAGCAGAAGATGAAGAAGAGACTTATGATCATAATGGTTGGAATGTTGAATATTTGGATTGAAATAGTGTATTTTGACCAAGAAGATGAATCATGAATACATGAGCAGTTTCATTATTTAATTCAATGTCTCATGTTATTCACATGTGAAAAGGCTTGAAGGTGAGAGCACAGGTGGGAAAAAGAGGATTGAGAAAGTCTACACTGCCAAAGCATGAGAAACGTTGCTTAATTTGCTTTTATACAAAGAAGTCTATGAAAGACTAACAATTTCGTGCAATTCTTTTAGTTTCCATTTGATGTGATTGATGACTCAATTTTCTAAAACGTTAAAACCAGTTAGAAAAAAAAATTATAATGTCTGATCAATTATTGTATTTTTTCTATCATTTACTAATTTAAAAAAATATAAAGTATGATAATAATAATATATAATAAGATAAATTAACTTAGATAAAAAAATAAAAAATAAAAACCTCAATTTTGAAAATAAACTTACCCAAATTTGGAAAATAATTACCTTTTCGGAAAAATCTTTTCCTTCCTTAAAACATTTTTGAAATGATTATTTTTTAATATAAACTAACAATCGGACTAAGAACTATTATACCTAATGACTAATTTTTTAGTGATACAAAATTTTACAAATGTAAGTATTTTATCTTTTAAGAGACCTTAACTGTAAGAAGTATTTCGCTTTATATGTTTTTATTCCATGTATTTATAATCATTCTCTACTTAATTAACCCCGTAATCAAGTACATATATACATTTAATTTCCTTAATTTAGGACTCGATATCCCTAGTATTTTGTTTTATCCTTCAATTCCTTGATTTGTTGAAATACTAGTGCATATATCCGTGTTTAATAAATCTAAATTTAATTTACTTCATTTTAATTTTTTAATATTTTAATCTGAGTTTATAATTGTTTTCTTAAAATAATATAATTATATGTGAAATTAAATTATTATTTTTTTCATAATAATTTCAATAGAAACTATTATATTATTATCGTTGTGTTATTATGAAAAAAAGTTTTTAAAGGTAATAGAATTTGTAACATCCCAAAATACAGTATAAAACGATACAATAGAATAATCACATATAATAATATTACAACTCAGTCTTTCAAAAGAGATTCAATAGAGATATGGCCGAACGGCCTTACAATATAACGGGAAGTTAAAACTGCACACTAGCTACAACTAGGCCGAACGGTTTACAAAAGAAAAAGGGGTAAAAAATGATCGAACGGTCATCGTACAATTAAACTAACTAATAACCGAACAGTTCTACAAAAGAAGTAGCCAAGAGAGGTACAAATGGTAATACAAAGAAAACCAACAGTTGACCGAACACTTCTACTGTTCGGTCATAACTTCCACCTCGACCAGATTTTCTTCTGCTAGCGCTTCTTCCAGCAACTCATCTCCTTCTGCTCACATCCACACGGATGATCATTGCAACAGGACAAACGACAGAACATACAAAACGGACAAGAAAGGAAAATAGGGTAAGCTTATGTAATTAAATTCAAGTATTAACATAGATTTCACACAATTTAATTAAATGAGCTAGTTCATTCACTTATACATGTAAAGCCTAATACTAGACTCTTACTGTCCGGACTGTATGAACTCTGTGTAGCTACGATGTTCGTGCACCCGGGTGATGTAGTAACTGGGAACCCTCAACAGCTGCCACCCGAGGTTAGTCCTATTTGTCCAAATTAACCATAAGGACTAGGACCTCCTGCCATTCCCACACATGACTTACCCTTCTTTACGTGAGAACGAGTAATCACGGAATATCAGGATGAACCGCCAGCTTAGCATGCCCACATTCATACTTTACCAATTCCAATATACATTCATGAGATATTCCTCCCTAGAATACTCGTTCATAACCATACTCATTTCTTCTACATCATATTCCTTCATCTTTCATTATAATTTAATATATATATATTATATTTTATATATTTTTTGTCATTTTATTTTAATTTTATTATAATATTTTATAAAAATATATTTTTTTAAATATTTGTGGGGTATTCGCCGGTATCCACGGATATCCGCGGGTTTTAAAATATCTGCGGATATTTTTTAAGCGGATATCCGTGTGGGTAGCGGGTCGGGTAGTGGGTGGATTTTTTTTTGTCGGGTCGGATTGCGGGTAGGCACTAGCTGTGCCCGACCTGACCCGTTGCCATCCCTATCTACGTGAGACGTCATCAACAAGATAAGTATGTTTTGAAATATTAATATTTCATAAAATATCTAATTAATAATAGATATTATAACAACTATTTTATATAGATATTTTAAATATATATAGTATAATCCATAATATATTATATGATATATGATATATTATATATAATATAGTATATAACTATAAATATAGTTATCTAATTATTATAACCGAAACATTTTTTGGCATGATTAAAATAGTCAAAGAAATTGTTGTGTTAGAGATAACTATCAACAACAATATTATAAAATCTCAAGACGATTTTGATACCTTGTTTATTATATATGTTATTTATTCGGTGCAATTCATAATATCTGGTAACCGAATCATTTATTATACGGTTATATACCATAATATATATCATCATGAGAATTTCAACAAGACAACATCTTGAAGAAATATATATAAAAATCCATGCCATCAACTATGCAAGTGCAGACTAAGATCTTGTCATAAACAGACTTCATGCTTAAAGTATCATGGAATTCAATTAACAAAGGGAAAGTCTCCTATTGCAAACACTGATTGCCAATTTCGTCAGCAAAGTTCATAATTAACGATCAAGTCCAAGACCGAGCGGTAAATCCCTTTCGGGAGAGAGGTAAAACCCTCTCCAAGCCGAACGGTAAAGTCCGTTCCCTAAGAAGCACTCCTAGGTCAAAGATCGAGCGGTAAATCCCTCTCGGGAGAGAGTTAAAGCCCTCTAAAAGCCGAACGGTAAATCCCGTTCACTAGGAAGCACTCCTAGCTCAAAGCAGAGAGGTAAAGCCCTCTCAAAGCTGAACGATAAAGCCCGTTCCCTAGGAAGCATTCCTAGGTCAAATACCGAGCGGTAAATCCCTCTCGGGAGAGAGGTAAAGCCCTCTCAAAGTCGAACGGTAAAGCCCGTTCACTAGGAAGCACTCCTAGCTCAAAGTAGAGAGGTAAAGCCCTCTCAAAGCTGAATGGTAAAGCCTGTTCCCTATGAAACACTTCTAAGTCAAAGTCAGAGCGGTAAATCCCTCTCGGGAGAGAGATAAAGCCCTCTCAAAGCCGAACGGTAAAGCCCGCACACTAGGAAGCACTCCTAGCTCAAAGCAGAGAGGTAAAGCCCTCTCAAAGCCGAACGATAAAGCTTCTTCCCTAGGAAGAACTTCTAGGTCAAAATCAAAGACCGAGAGGTAAATCCCTCTCGGTTCATGTTGAAGGCCGAGCGGGAAATCCCTCTCGGTTCATGTTGAAGGACGAGCGGTAAATCTCTCTCAGTTAATGTCGAAGGTCGAGCGGTAAAACGATCTCGGTTAATGTTGAAGGCCGAGAGGTAAATCCCTCTCGGATCATGTTGAAGGACGAGAGGTAAATCCCTCTCGGTTCATGTTGAAGGACGAGAGGTATATCCCTCTCGGTTCATATTGAAGGCCGAGTGGTAAATCCCTCTCGGTTCATGTTGAAGGACGAGCGGTAAATCCCTCTCGGTTAATGTCGAAGGTCGAGCGGTAAATCCCTCTCGTTTATAGTTTTTCAATTGACATTCATATTATAAATTAAATACAAATAATTACTAACTTTAAAGAGATTCGTGGTATGTATATATATATATATATATATATATATATATATATATATATATATATATATATATATTATATTTATTAGATTATTAGATATTTTATATAAATATTTAATTTTAAATTAATTTGTTATTATTTTTTATTTGTAATTTTAGTTTAACTTATATTTTTTTTATTACAAATAAAATATCTATATATATATATATTGTATCGTATAAAATATTAATCGAGCGATTGGTGACTAAGACCGGTCGGTCCATCCACTCAGGTCAAAGATTGGGCCGCAATTGGGTTAGCACTTAAGCTATTGTTGGGTCAACAGTCCAGCAGATAATAAAATAATCAAAGAATATCTAATTAAAGATATTGATAAAGCAGGTTATAAACAACCAACCGAATTTTCAGGTAATCTGTTTATATCTTATTCTATTTATATATTATTGGGCTTATATCAGCTTAGGATCCATGACGTAAATTATAAATACAAAGTCAGGGCCGAAAGTCAGGTAGGTTCCACTTATCATTATTCACTCTACGCTACTTTCAAATACTCAATAGTGATAATCATTCACTAAATATTCAACTAAGAGCCGAGGCTCTTCAAATCACACGCCTAACTTGACCGTTGGAGTATCTTTTGCAGGTACATCCTCCCTCGTCAAGAAGGAGACCGATCGGTTTTTGCCAACACTGATAAGCCAATAGCAGGAGTTTGGAAGCGAGTGAGCGGCCCAGACACGTCAGCAGGTTAGTCTCTCGGTCCCAAAAATATCTACCGAAACATATATATATTCAATCCAAAAAAGATTAATGTTATATATAGTTTTTGTGATATTAAATAATTTACCTTCATGTGTATCTCTTACAGTTTATGAATAGCACATGTTTTACCTAGTTCATTTAAAAAGAACACACTCATAACAACGGCTAAATACTAGTTTTACTGACCTCGAAGAATATGCCCAATTGGCCTTCCAATTTGCATAGGAAGCATCTATTACCAGAGTTGTTCTCAGGTTTGTATGTCTTCTAGTAGCAAAGCATTGAAAGACAAGGCAAGCAGAAACACACTCTATAAGGCCTTGAATGAAGCCATTGTTCGCAACATTCAATCTATCTGCAAACTAAAACAACATACTAGTTGAAAATATACATTTTATAACTATCTTTTATACTTATCAAAATTCAGCCACTAGAGAAAGTGGTATAATGGCAATTTTGTAAATATAAAAATTCTTTATAGTCGTTAATTTTAGAAGAGGTATAAATTATTGATTTACACCAGTTAAATATTATATCAGGTATAGATTATTTTACATTTTCAGTTTGTTTTTCCCGCAATACTTTCTTTTCTGTGCAAAACTTCATTTCGATTACCATTGTTGTCTGTTCAGTCGTGTTGAGGTGGTTGGGTAAAGCTCTTGTTCCCATTTGAAGTTGCTCGTGTCTCTCATTCACTGTGCGTTTCTCGTCTTCTTTTTCGCGTTTAAAGTTGTTCACGTTTGGGTAAAGCAACATTTCTCAGCGTCGTCTTTTTCTCTTTCGCACATCAGAGAGCATTTCTCAGCGTCGTCTTCCTCACTTTCAGTGGCTCGAGAGCTCATCCTTCACCATCACAGAGCATCTTCCTCACTTTCAAGTTAGGGTTTTCTCCCGCACTTCCTCATCTTCCACCGATTATAATCTCATTCTACCAATTATAATCCCTTTCCACCGTTTAAAACCCCTTTTCCATCGATCAATCGGTCAATTCTAGGGTTCCTTGGTTCCTTCACGGTTTTGCATCGATTAAACAAGTTCTCCTGAGGGTCTGAGGCAAACATTTTGTATTTTAGTTTCTTTTTGCAGCTTCAATTTACGGTTAGAAGGTGGTCGTGAGCGTGTGCTGCCAGGGAACAACTCTTACAACTCAAAGAGGTATTTTTTATGTTATTGCTGCTTTAATGATATGGTTGATTAATTATACTTTTTCCTGAGAAAATATGTTTATTGCATCTACTGCCTAGATGTTATTCTTTTCCTTTTAATTTGAAAATTGTGGCTAATTAAAATTCTTTAATGTTTAGTGATTGGATTCTTCTGTGCGTATTGCTTTCCTTGATTACCCTGTAAACATGATTATAGATATCTAAATCCACTTCCATTCACATTTTCTAGATATATATGAATGATTTCTAGAAAGCAACGATATATATTTTAATAGTTTAGGAAAGGTTTAATTGCTTGCATTGTCCCTAGTTTGGCTGCAACGTGTCAAAGTAGTCCATTCTTTTAAAAAAATTTCAATTACGTACAAACTTGGTTTAAAAGTGTCAATTTCGTCCAAACGTATGTAAAATTTGCTTCAATCAAGTCCCTTCCGTTAAATTCACCAAAACGGACGTTAATTTTTTAGTTCTCTCTCCTCTGCTCCTCTGCTTCTCTGCTCTGCTCCTCTGCTTCTCTGCTCTGCTCCTTTGGACATTATAAAATAATATAATGATAATATAAAATATAAAATAATACATTAAGCAATTATTAGAAAATTTGAAGATGAATATTATTTTGTTGAAGATGTACTGACACGTTGATATGTTATTTTGTTAACAAATTGCGGCAGTAAAATAGATTTGATTAAATTGTTTTGATTCTTTATACATAATTACTTTAATATTTTTTTAAACTTCATCAAATACAATTCAATTTAAAATGAATATTACTTTTATTTTAAAATAAAATATTAAATTCGTGATAAAAATTATATTTCGCACAATATTTACAAACTATATTTATCATAAAAAAAAAATAAATACATGACAGTAAAATATTGCCACTTATATTATTATCTATGAATAAAAAACTAAATTAGTTAACTCATGGCTACAGTTATATCTTTCACGCAAAATATAAAAACTTTAAATTGTACATATTTACAAAAACATAGGTATTGATATCATCTTTCTCATTTATGAAAAAATCACACAAGATACAAAAATAATAATTACTCTCCAACCAAAACATTTAAAAACTCTAAAACTAAACATACTCTAATGCATATATGATTTAATAAATTTAACATAATTAGAAGTTTGTATTTTAAAAATCTAAAAAACTATCCATATAATTCATCTTGACTTCCTCTAATCATACAATCAGATGAATAAAATCATTCTACTTTTCCTATTTTGAATATTAAAAAATTATTCATATACTTATTAAATTTATTTCAATTAATATAAAGTTATTCACTTTAATAATTTTATATGTAATCATGTGTTTAAATAGTAAATAAAATATTTTTAATTAAATGCATTTTTTTCAAATATCGTTAAAATTAATTTATACACTTAATAATTTTACTTATATATCTTTATTCAAACAGTATAAAATACTACTTTCAATCACACATATTTTCTATAAACCAACGTGTCAGTACATCTTCAACAAAATAATATTCATCTTCAAATTTTCTAATAATTGCTTAATGTATTATTTTATATTTTATATTATCATTATATTATTTTATAATGTCCAGAGGAGCAGAGCAGAGAAGCATAGGAGCAGAGGAGAGAGAACTAAAAAATTAACGTCCGTTTTGGTGAATTTAACGGAAGGGACTTGATTGAAGCAAATTTTACATACGTTTGGACGAAATTGACACTTTTAAACCAAGTTTGTACGTAATTGAAATTTTTTTAAAAGAATGGACTACTTTGACACGTTGCAGCCAAACTAGGGACAATGCAAGCAATTAAACCTTTAGGAAATGAAGGTACCTTATATAGTTTGGTGGCACGAAATGCTTGAAGGTTGATTGTGGGAGTGTATGAAGATGTGCTATGCAGTGATGTAAGTGAAAGAAGTGATGAAGAGGAAAAGGAAGTAGGTGATGCGACACTAGAATTTAGGAGAAAAGATGAGTAAATAAAAGTGAATGGGTGAAGGTAAATATAGAAGAGAAAAATAAATTGCCTCTGTAAAAAAGGACAGTTTAAATATTTAAAAAAGTTTGAAAGTATATGAAAAAAAACTTCGAAGTACACGAAGAAAGTCCCAGAAAATAAATGTGTAGAAACCTTTCTATCTTCATATCCAACTGGCTTTTCATCTCAGAATACCTCTTTCCTCTGTTTTTTTTTTCACGTCCTTTGAGCATGGTACCCACACAATTCCATTTTTGCACGTATACTGTTTCACACCTATAATCCATATTTCCTCTGCCAAAAATTAAACAAATAATTAATTTGGCCAAAAATAAAAACCATAAAAAGATAACGTAAAAAAAACAGAAATTTAAAGAAAACTCATGTTAAAAGGCAAAGAATAGAAAATTCCAATAATTTAAGTGACTACTAATTAAATTCTTTTAACAAAATTTTTTCATAAGAATTATCTTATATCATTAGAAAATAAAATAAAAAAAGTATTTTTGCAAGCAAAATTAAGACTAGAAATCATCAAATTCATATAGGAGATCTTTATTTGAATTACAACTTACCATTTACTATAAAAATGTATTTATAGAAAAAAAAACACAAACATACAGGATTTATCACACATCACATTTCATACAATAGTTAAACAAATATCCTAAACATACCATGAACCTAAACTCAACCATCCGGATATATGTATTGATGTTAAACTATGATAAGTTTTTGCACTTGTAGTAGTGGAACAACTGCCCCCCTCTCCCAAGCTACCACACAAGGCTAATGTGTTTACCACCTATGGACAAAGAATATCAGACCATAAACTAGGACCTTCTGCTACTCCTCATCACATAATCCCCTTCTCTATCTGAGATGGAGCGATTAATATTAGACTGTTAGGATAAATTCCAAAACTGAGTCCCTACATCACTTTACTTGAAACCACCACCAACCATTTCACCCTACAATTCTTGTCCAATCACTCCTCAATTGCATACTCAACATCAAGTATAAAACATCAAACAATTCCATAATTACTTTTAAACAAACTTAAGTCCATACTATAGTTCATAATTACAAGAAATTAAAAGAAATAAAACTTCCAATCCACTTCTAAACAAGTTGCTCATTGTATGCATCACCCATTAAGACCAATTCCCCCTTGCTCAACGAGCCATCACCCAAGTTGCTCATTTTACCATGAATTTCCAAACTCACTCCAGCTAAAACACCACTCTCTAGTCCATAAATCAATCCCACTCATCTATCATCATAATTTGTTAGTTCAGACTCTAGAAAAGTCACAATTGACCCAAAACCAGATCCTAAACCCTAACTTTCATCACAAACCCTGTACTTTAAAATCTCACTAGTCAAAACCCCTAAAATGAGCCAAAAACCATACAAAATCACACCCTATTAACCACCAACCAATTCGACGTCAGATTTCTACTAATTTAAAGCTAGAACAAGCTTTAAATGACCCTAGAACAAACCCAAAAACTCAATTATTCCCATTCGACCCTTACTTCAAAATCTCACCTATCAAAATCTCCTCTTAAGGTTCAAAATCAACCTACAATTTAGCCTACTCTTTACTTCTCAATACAACATCAAATTTTTAACATTGCTCTTCAAAACCGATAGACGCACAAGATTAATCAAGTACAAATCAACATCATCCATGGCATCATAAATCAAATAACCAAGTACTATCATTAAAGAACCAATGACACTAAAACAATCATTGTATTTAAAACCAAATTAACATAACATCGTATCAACCACCACTCATACCTGTAAATTAAAATTATAAAAATCACTAGCTTCCCTCACCTGATTGGGAAAATTGTCACAGCTCTATACAACGTACTACCCCTACCTTAGCTCAAGAAACTCTAAAAACACCTACAAACCATATAATCATGATTACAACAAGTCCTTAGGACGTTTGATTGATAAGGAGCTAGAAATAAAGATAAGATGACACATGCATTCAAACTATTTGATGTGCGTTAAACATAAAAATTAAAGAAAAAAGGAGTAGAAACTAACTTACTCAATAGGAAAAACTGATTAGTAGATAATAGAGAACTCACTGTTGTGATCTCCTAGACACTTTATGATCATCAAATAAATTTCTCAGAAAGCTTATAGCGAAGGGAAAATAAATTCAAAGAATCAGTTAGAGAGACAACAGGTATTTCACATAATGAGACGCGTTTATGAAATCTTATTATATTATTGAATTATTTTAACATTAAAATATCCGATCTCATTATTTTAAGATACCTATAAATTCTAATACTCTATTTTCTAGGTTCTTACAAAAGTAAAGTAAAGAGACTAAAAATATGTCTTATACTAACGATTTTTTATTATATTATTGTATCCATAGACACTAGTTATTATGTTTAAATATTCTTATTTATAATTACATTGATAATCTTTCAATAAGTGTCTTTTTGTCCAATAAAAAATCGATTTAACCATGATATTTTTGTAATTGTTATTATATGGATATGTGAACCATTTATGACAAGAAAATTATTAAATCAAATTTAGAAATCCAAATAATTAGTCACTATATTAATTATGTAAATATTAATTAAAATATTTTGGTGTGTAAAATAGTCTTTTTTATAAATAAAAAATTATAATTAGTTAGTTAATTAGACTTTAAATTGGTTATTGTCATTAGTTTTAAAAGTTTTAGATATTTAATATTATTGATTTTAAATTAGTCTCAAATTTTAAATTAAAAACTAATTTAGTGACAAAAAATGTAATAATATTAGAAACCAATTTACACTCTAATTATTATGAATAATAATAATTTTTTTAGTTTATAAAATAGTATTTAAATTAGTTAATATAATGACTAATTATTATTCATTTCTTAAATTAATTATTATTTATAAAATAGTATTTAAATTTTTTTCTTTACGCTCCTAAAATTTTGTTTTCTATGTCATATATTTTCTATTAAATGGTGATATGCTGAATTAGAAAAATCACTAAGCCATCACGAAATACAGAATAATAAGAAAAATAAAGGATAAGGAAAAAGAATATAGATGAATACACCGGAGAGAAAAAAACATATTTTAATCTAAAATCTTTAGTTACTTTTTTTTTTCTGAGTCTTGGACGTTGATAGGAAAATGAGAGGATTCAGTTGAACCCCTAATGAGTTTCTGAATAAAGAGGCTTTGGGCCTAGCGTGGGCTGCCTCCTTTCTTCCTGTTGAGACGCATTTCCCATTCACACCCCCTTCTGTTGGGGTTTAAGCCCATTCCGCTTCTGCAAACAAAAAAGCGGGTTTGGGCATTGGACTCATTTTGCTTTTGGCACCTCCAACTTTGCTGCTACACCCCTATCTTGGGGCCTGGATAAGAAATTTCGAGTTGCACTCCTGGTTTTTATCTCTGCACTCCTATTCTTAATAGATTTCTTTGTTTTTATTATTTGTTTGATTATTTAGTTTTTACTGTATGTAACTCCTTGTATGATAACCCCCACTCCTATATCTGATGTTTTATTTTTATTTATTTATTGGGCTTGTTTTATTTGTTGCACTCTAAAAAAAAAAGGGAGAAAATAGATAGAAAAAATAATAACAAAAATAATGTTTTAAAGGTTAAGCACATGTGTGACCGCTCGCGTCGTCCTTGTGCTAGAAACCTTTTCTCTTTCTTATAAAAAATAACAAAAATAATGTTTTAAAGGTTAAGCACACGTGTGACCGCTCGCGTCGTCCTTGTGCTAGAAACCTTTTCTCTTTCTTATAAAAAATAACAAAAATAATGTTTTAAAGGTTAAGCACACGTGTGACTGCTCGCGTCGTCCTTGTGCTAGAAACCTTTTCTCTTTCTTATAAAAAAATAACAAAAATATGTTTTAAAGGTTAAGCACACGTGTGACCGCTCGCGTCGTCTTTGTGCTAAAAACACTTTTCTCTTTCTTATAAAAAAATAACGAAAATATGTCTTAAAGGTTAAGCACACGTGTGACCGCTCGCGTCGTCCTTGTGCTAAAAAACATTTTTCTCTTTCTTTTAATAAAAATAACAAAATATGTTTTAAAGGTTGAGCACTCGTGTGATCGTCCGCATCGTCCTAGTGTTCAATACCTTTCTCTCTTATTTAAATAATTAAATAATGATATAAGTACTCGTGTGATCGTCCGCATCAGCCTAGTACTTAATATCTTCAATCTAAAAATTAAATAATGGTATGAGTGCTCGTGCGATCGTCCGCATCAGCCTAGCACTCAATACTCTCAAGTCTTCCTAAATAAGTAGATAACGATATGAGTGCTCGTGTGATCGTTCGCATCGTCCTAGTGCTTAATACCGTTATTTCTCTTTTAAAAAAATAATTAAAAAATATTCAAATATCGTTCTGAAGGTATGAGTACTCGTGTGACCGTCTGCGTTGGCCTAGTACCCATTACCTTCTTTTTCTCAAAAATACCAAAAATATAAAATCTTCAAAAACTAAGAACATCCACATTTTCAAACAACAAAAACAATCTTTTACCCAAAACTACGTGATCCTTGATTCTCCATCAAAAGTGGAGATACGTAGGAGCAAGGTTAGCCCTTGTCAGGTTCACTTCCCCAAAAATTCAAATTTATCCATAATCAATTTCTCAAACAATTCATCAAACAAAATTTTCAAGTAGTTTCTAAAAGAACTACGTAACCCTGATTTCTCATTTTGAATGAGAATACGTAGGAGCAAGGTCAATCCTTGTCGGGCCCAAAAAACTAAAAAATATATTTTGTTCATTTAGAATTTTATTTTAGGGGATAGTTAAACATTTTGAAAACCACATCATATTCTCGCATTTAGTTAAAGGTACTGCCTTAGGGCAGGCGTTGTAGGGTGCTAACACCTTCCCTATGCGTAACCGACTCCCGAACCCAGAATATGGTTTTCGTGGACCGTGTCTTATTATTTTATGGTTTTTCCGTAGTTTTCCTTAATAAACTATGGTGGCGACTCCAAATCTCTTTTTAAAACCCGTTTCTTTTTTGGATCGTCATCCCGTCGCGATTCTGGTTGCGACACATACCAAAAACTAGATTATGACTTCAATCTCTTATGAACTAGAATGTCATTTTGGAGATGTCAACAAATTCGAGGTATGAGACTCGACCGATCATCCTCGACAACATGAATAACATAGGGATGTGATATCCTTCTTAACCACTTGAGTTATCCTTCAATGCATGAAGATAGAGAGGACAACACTGTGACATTCATCAACACGTGCTTGAGAAAGTGCAACCAACGATTATAAGAGTTCCTATGTCAGCCTCTAGAACAATGTTTAGTAACCACGACTTCAATTGCTCATATCCAAATTGCCTTAATATGTGTTCAGGTAGATGTTAGTGTACAATCAGATCCACTCTGATCCAACTAGAGAACATGCTGATTGACAAATGTAAATGATTAATTTGATGTGCTTCATATGAGGCCTAGATCATCCCATCATATATCAAGGCATCCGATTGTGCCATGGCGTCACGTAGACTGAAAATATTCCTCCTCATCACCTAACGTGCGACCTAAGGTGTATCTTCATCATAACTAGGCAACATATGCTTCTTCCCATCGTAGGAAAGTGCTCATATATCTAACTCTAAAAAAAAGTAAAAATGTTTTTCAATAATGAAACAATAAAGGAATCAAAGATTAATATATATATATATATATATATATATACACACACACACACACACACCTCTAAAATGCTTTGTCTCTACAAAGTTGGCACCAAACTGCTTGTATAGTACAAATGAGCCAATTTAGCAACTCCCTAGACATATCTACCACATGATAGTAGGTCTTTGAAGAACATCAAGTATGATATACGGATGAAAGTGGAGTTCTTATCTATAAAAATAGTGCATCCACAAGATGAAACAAGTAGGCCAGTGCGTCACATTGCCATTGCCAGTTGTCATAATAGTCCTTATATAGGTCTCTCAATCAGCCCAGTCTTACTTGGGGACCATGATATTACCTCAACTCATATGTATCGCTTGTGTAGTCCATGCCCAATAGGTCCATGAGAGTTTCCAAAGCCACTTCAAAGTCTAAGACTTCATTCAGAAAAAATGGTCTTACTATAGACAAATGTAGCAATGTGGACATGTCATCTAATGTGATAGTCATCTCACTAACAAGGACATGAAAAATGTTTATCTCTCTATTCCATCTCTCAGTGAACTCCAATCTCAACCTCTTATTGGTATAATCATAATAAATATTGCATAGAGGCATCAAACTAAAAATCATGACAAAAATTTGAACAACCAAATGACATGCTTCATATTTATTTACTTTTTTTTTCCGTGGAAGAACAACTTTTATCTCTCCTCGGTCATAGATAAAACAATTGCGTATAAAATTGAAATAACTAAACAATCATCAAAAGGAAAAAAATTCAACTACTTTATTAACTTGACCCTACCACAAACTGAAAATGAAACATAATCAACATAACTTGTCAACAATGATGTATCATGTGGACCTCCAAGAAATCTACCTACTTCATGTTCTTCTTAAACAATATCTATGTGTTACTCAACAACATTATACTGATCTTCATTAACATCCTCTTACTGCTTATCAAGATAAGAATGAGAAATATCGTCGCTTCTCCAAGACTACCCCTTCGACGAGCAAATGATGTAGATCTCCTTTTGTTTTCACCTTGTATAGAACTCTCACCAGAGTACGTAGAGACACCTCGAGTTATTGCCATTTTGATAACAAACAAATTAAGAAAAAAAATTAAAACCAATACGCATAACAAATAACTAAATTTAAAGAGAATAAATAAAAAAAACAACAACCCATATAAATCCTAAAACCATAACAAATAAACAAACCCTAAACCCTAAAGTATAAACTCTAACGAAGAACAGACAAAATCCATAAAATTAAAATAAATTAATAAAACCATAAGCCAATAAAAATAAATTAAAACAAAATTTAAAAAAAAATATTAAAATAAAAATTATATATATATATATATATATATATATATATATATATATATATTTAAATCCTTAACCCATCCCAAACTCTAAACAACAACCTATAAAATAAATAAAATTAAAAATTTAACAAAACCATAAGCAATTAAAAATAAAAAAAAAATCAAAGAAAAATTAAAATAATGATTATATATATATATATATCGGACTTTGAAATTTAGTCTAATTATTATCGAATTTAGAGATAATATCAGATTTTAAATAAGGAGTTCATTGGTTCTCAATGAAACATTTACAAATTTAGATAATAGTTTAGGAAACGAAGGTATACCTTATATAGTTTGGTGGCACGAAATGCTTGAAGGTTGATTGTGGGAGTGTATGAAGATGTGCTATGCAGTGATGTAAGTGAAAGAAGTGATGAAGAGGAAGAGGAAGTAGGTGATGCGACACTAGAATTTAGGAGAAAAGATGAGTAAATAAAAGTGAATGGGTGAAGGTAAATATACAAGAGAAAAATAAATTGCCTCTGTAAAAAGGACAGTTTAAATATTTAAAAAAGTTTGAAAGTATATGAAAAAAAACTTCGAATTACACGAAGAAAGTCCCAGAAAATAAATGTGTAGAAACCTTTCTATCTTCAAATCCAACTGCCTTTTCATCTCAGAATACCTCTTTCCTCTGTTTTTTGTTTCACGTCCTTTGAACATGGTACCCAAACAATCCTTCTAATTTTCAACAACAATTCCATTTTTGCACGTACACTCCTTCAGACCTATCATTCATATTTCCTCTGCCAAAAATTAAACAAATAATTAATTTGACCAAAAATAGAAACCATAAAAAGATAATGTAAAAAAACAGAAATTCAAAAAAAACTCATGTTAAAAGGCAAAGAATAGAAAACTCCAATAATTTGAGTGACTACTAATTAAATTCTTTTAGTTTTTTTTATACTTTGCAACAACAAATTTTTTTCATAAGAATTATCTTATATCATTAAAAAAGAAATATAAAAAAAGGAAGTATTTTTACAACCTCAAATAATCTAAGAGAGACTAGAATCATCTAATTCAATAGGAGATCTTTATTTGAATTACAACTTACCATTTACTATAAAAATGTATTTATAGAAAAAAAACACAACATACAGGATTTATCACACATCACATTTCATACAATAGTTAACACATCCTAAACATACCATGAACCTAAACCAACCATCCGGATATATGTATGATGTTAAAACTACACCCACAAGTAATAATGTGTTTACCACTTATGGACAAAGAATACCAGACCATAAACTAGGACCTTCTGCTACTCCTCATCACATAATCCCCTTCTCTATCTAAGATGGAGCGATTAATATTAGAGTGTTAGGATAAATTCCAAAACTGAGTCCCTACATCAATACATCACTTTACTTGAAACCACTACCAACCATTTCACCCTACAATTCTTGTCCAATCACTCCTCAATTGCATACTCAACATCAAGTATAAAACATCATACAATTCCATAATTACTTTTAAACAAACTTAAGTCCATACTATAGTTCATAATTACAAGAAATTAAAAGAAATAAAACTTCCAATCCACTTCTAAACAAGTTGCTCATTGTATGCATCACGCATTAAGACCAATTCCCCCTTGCTCAACGAGCCATCACTCGCTCTACGAATAGCAAAACAGAGGGTTCTCGTTGCTCAATGAGAACTCTCACTCAACCACTACTATACTCGTATTTTTCACCCAAACCAACTCGCCCAATCATATGGCTCGCTCTATGAATGCAAAAATAGAGAGAGTTGCTCGCTCAGCGAGCCTAGACTCGCTTAGCGAGTTTGCAGAATTATGCATAACCTGCACTCCTTAAACTGCACTCCTTAAACCTCACATATCCTAACTAATACACTTCTACAAACATCTACAACTTCCATATGATTTTTAAACCTCAATTGACCTATCCAAATGTGAATTATCCAACTTAAACCTTATTAAACTCATTTTACCATGAATTTTCAAACTCACTCCAACTAAAACACCACTCTATAGTCCATAAATCAATCCCACTCATCTATCATCATAATTTGTTAGTTCATACTCTAGAAAAGTCACAATTGACCCAAAACCAGATCCTAAACCCTCACTTTCATCACAAACCCTGTACTTTAAAATCTCACTAGTCAAAACCCCTAAAATGAGCCAAAAACCATACAAAATCACACCCTATTAACCACCAACCAATTCGACATCAGATTTCTACTAATTTAAAGCTAGAACAAGCTTTAAATGACCCTAGAACAAACCCAAAAACTCAATTCTTCCCATTCGACCCTTACTTCAAAATCTCACCTATGAAAACCTCCTCTTAAGGTTCAAAATCAACCTACAATTTAGCCTACTCTTTACTTCTCAATACAACATCAAATTTTTAACATTGCTCTTCAAAACCGATAGACGTACAAGATTAATCAAGTACAAATCAACATCATCCATGGCATCATACATCAAATAACCAAGTACTATCATTAAAGAACCAATGACACTAAAACAATCATTGCAATTAAAACCAAATTAACATAACATCGTATCAACCACCACTCATACCTGTAAATTAAATTTATAAAAATCACTAGCTTCCCTCACCTGATTGGGAAAACTGTCACAGCTCTATACAACGTACTACCCTTACCTTAGCTCAAGAAACTCTAAAAACACCTACAAACCATATAATCATGATTAGAGCAAGTCCTTAGGACGTTTGATCGATAAGGAGCTAGAAATAGAGATAAGATGACACAAGTGTTCAAACTATTTGATGTGCGTTAAACATAAAAATTAAAGAAAAAAGGAGTAGAAACTAACTTACTCAATAGGAAAAACTGATTAGTAGATAATAGAGAACTCACTGTTGTGATCTCCTAGACACTTTATGATCATCAAATAAATGTCTCAGAAAGCTTATAGAGAAGGAAAAATAAATTCAAAGAATGAGTTAGAGAGACAACAAGTATTTCACATAATGAGACGCGTTTATGAAATCTTATTTATATTATTGAATTATTTTAACATTAAAATGTTCGGTCTCATTATTTTAAGATACCTATAAATTCTAATACTCTATTTTCTAGGTTCTTACAAAAGTAAAGTAAAGAGACTAAAAATATATCGTATACTAACGATTTTTTATTATATTATTGTATCCATAGACACTAGTTATTATGTTTAAATATTCTTATTTATAATTACATTGATAATCTTTCAATAAGTTTCTTTTTGTCCAATAAAAAATCGATTTAACCATGATATTTTTCTAATTGTTATTATATGGATATGTGAACCATTTATGACAAGAAAATTATTAAATCAAATTTAGAAATCCAAATAATTAGTCACTATATTAATTATGTAAATATTAATTAAAATATTTTGGTGTGTAAAATAGTCTTTTTTATAAATAAAAAAATTATAATTAGTTAGTTAATTAGACTTTAAATTGGTTATTGTCATTAGTTTTAAAAGTTTTAGATATTTAATATTATTGATTTTAAATTAGTCTCAAATTTTAAATTAAAAACTAATTTAGTGACAAAAAATGTAATAATATTAAAAACCAATTTACACTCTAATTATTATGAATAATAATAATTTTTTTAGTTTATAAAATAGTATTTAAATTAGCTAATATAATGACTAATTATTATTCATTTCTTAAATTAATTATTATTTATAAAATAGTATTTAAATTTTGTTCTTTACGCTCCTAAAATTTTGTTTTCTATGTCATATATTTTCTATTAAATGGTGATATGCTGAATTAGAAAAATCACTAAGCCATCACGAAATACAGAATAATAAGAAAAATAAAGGATAAGGAAAAAGAATATGGATGAATACACTGGAGAGAAAAAACATATTTTAATCTAAAATCTTTAGTTACTTTTTTTTTTTTGAGATTCCATTTACAAGAATTATTTCAATATTGAAAAAAGTATACGAATATTGAAATTTACCATAAGAATGGTCAATATTGATCTTAATATAACAGGAAAGTAATTCCTATTATAAGGAATATGAAAATTATTTATTTAAAATAATAATAATAATCATAATAATAATAAGAAAAAAAAATCAAAATTTAAACACAAGTTTAAAATAATGTTACCTGCTTTAGTTTGTACCGGATCTTGAAAACTTTCACTATTGTCATGTCATAAAGAGCGTCTCCAAAATTATTTAAGAAGTTGAAATATGCATCACGCCAAGAATGTCTTATTAAGATTGAGCCAAACACTCCCCAAAAACTTATATTATGTCATTAATATAATATAAGCTTTTGGAGAAGATTCATTAATCACATGCAAGAGAGGAAGGTAGTAGAAAGGAAAAAAACACATAATGTATTAGTACAGAACATGACTCAAAAATCAATAATTATGTCATTTCCAACGTTTTGAAGATTCATCAAATTATTGTATGACTAACAACTTCACAATCATAATAGGCTTCCTGAACAACCATTACAAAATAAAAATGGAGAAGAAAGAAACATTTAAAGAAAATAAATGTTTAGAAATCTTCCTCAGTTATCGATATCCAGAGTACCTCTTTCCTCTCTTTTTTTTTGTCCTTTGAGCATGGTACCCTCACAATCATTCTAATCTTCAAATTCCATTTTCTCTGGCAAAAATTAAGCAAATTATATTAATTTCGCCTCAAATAGAAACAATAAAAAGATAACGTAAAAAAACAAATTCAAAACAAACTTATATTAAAAGGCAAAGGAATAGAAAACTCCAATAATTTAAGTTACTACTAATTACAACTTACCATTTATTATAAATAATGTATTTATAGAAATAATTATATCTATTATCCATGAAACTAATATTGCAATGTTTAAACATACAAAAGAAAAACCAACTTATTATGAGAATGTCAACAATTTTGAGACAAAATTGAAAGAGATAAAAAAAAGAGACTGAAAATATGTCTTATGCTAACGATTTTTTATTATTTTATTCTATCCATAGACATTAGTTATTATCTTTAAGTAATATTCTTATTTTCAATTACATTGTTAATATTTCATTAAATTTCTTTTTATCTAATAAAAAATCGATTTAACCATAATATTTTTGTAATTATTATTATTTGGAAATGTGAATCATTTATGACAAGAAACTCATTAATCAAATTTAGAAGTCAAAATAATTAATTATGTGGATATCAATTAGAAATTATAAGTATGTAAAATAGTCTTTTTTATAAATAAAAAATTATAATTAATTTGTTAATTAGACTTTAAATTGATCATTGTCATTAGCTATCAAAGTTTTACATATTTAATATTATTAATTTTAAATTAGTCTCTAATTTTAAATTAAAAAATAATTTAATGAAAAAAAAACTTAATAATTATAATAATAATAAAACAAAAAAAATCAAAATTTTAACACAAGGTTAAAATAATGTTACCTGTAGCTATGTTTTGTAGCAGATTTTGAAAACTTTCACTGTTGTCATGACATAACTTATTTAAGAACTTGAAATATGGATGACGCCAAGACTGTACTATTAAGATTGAGCCAAACACTCCCCAAAAACTTATAGCAAATCCAATTGTCATACTTATATAATATTCACGATTGAAAATCAAATTGTCATCCTCTTGAAATTTAATAATTGGTCCTTGTCTTGCCACTACATCAATGCACAATTCCTTTAATGGTGGTCCACAGAGATCAACATTATCTTCATATTTGGATGCATCGAAACTCTGTAATTGTGTGCCAGTAGGAATTTTTCCAGATAAATTATTATGTGACAAATCTAACCCAGTGAGTCGGTCAATTTGAGCAAGACTGGAAGGAATAGAACCAACAAGTTGGTTTCGTGACAAATCAAGAAATTCAAGTGATGTTAACTCTCCAACATTTGAAGGAATATTCCCTGTCAATTGGTTTCTTGATAGATTCAATGACACCAATCCAAATAAACCCTCAATTTCTTTTGGAATTTCTCCTGATAATTGATTGCTAGAGAGATCAATGCTATTTAAAAGTGATAATCCCATGTCTGTGAACATTTGTTCTGAACCTTTCCACATTAATAATGTATTCAAATTGTATGAAAAGTAAACTTTGATACCACTAGTGTTGACCATGTTGACCAAATATTGATGACCTCGATAATAATCTCTCAAAGAAGTCATTTGAGCCACTGAGAAGTTTTTTATGCATTTAGGAATTTGTCCAGATAGGTTGTTTAGCGAGAGATCTAAGAGTTGAATGCTTTTTAGATAACAAATTTCCAATGGTAAACTTCCATTCAAATAATTTCTTCTTAAGCTTAAAAATTGCAACTTTGATAATTCCTTCCCAATCCAATTTGGGATATATCCTGATAATCTATTTTCTGATATATCTACCATCACTAACTTTGTGCAGTTCCTTAGGGAGGAAGGGATTTCACCTATTAAGTTATTGCTTCTCAATAACAAAACTTGAAGTTCAAGGAGTGATCCCATTGAAGAAGGAATCTCTCCTGAAAACTTGTTTTGACTCATATTTAAGTAAGCCAATGACTTCAAATGGGTCCAACAGTTCGGAATTTTTCCAGAAAACTTATTATTTGAAAGGTCTAATTGGTGTAAAGATTCAGCTACACCATTAGAACATAAAAGTGAAAAAGAATTTGTGAATTTATTGTTTGATAGATCAAGAGATATTGAGCCTCGTAAAAATGGCGGAACATGACCTTCAAATTGATTTGATGCAAGACTAAGAGAATAATAATGATTCTCTATTGGCAAATTTGGAATCGTACCTTGTAAATTATTAGATGAAATATCAATACTTATCCAATTTGACAATCCAAATTTGGTCCAAAACCATTCTGGAACCGTACCTGATATTCCACTATTTGAAATGTCAAGGGAGTCAAATACATTTTGTGTCTCGAGCCATTTGGGAAATAATGAACCAAGCTTGCAAGACCTCAATTCAATAGTAACCAATTGAAAAGTTGAAGCCCAATTTTGAGTAACTTCTAAAGTAAGTAAGTTATCTGACAACATCAATATCCTTAACTTTGTCATATTAAAAAAATGAGAGTCAGTTAACACACCTTTCAAAGAGTTTGACTTCAAGGATAATTCCTCAAGTTGTGTTGGAAATCGAAGATCTTCAGAAATTGTCCCATTTAGCTTGTTATTATCAAGGTACAATTTTTTTAATGATGGGAACAATTTGAGGGTGTTAGGCAAAGTACCGCTAATTTGATTGATACTGAGATCCAACGTTTCCAACTTTGCAAATATTGAGAAATCAGGTAATGTGCCATTGATTTTATTTTGACCGAGATTTAGTTCTGGCAATGAGTATCTAGAACATCCAGACAAATGATTAAATATCACTGTGAGATCTTCACTCAACTTATTATGAGACAAATCCAATAACTCCAAAGTACATGTGCTCCCAAATGATTTTGGAACACCACCTTCTAAAGAGTTATATCCAATTGACAACTGCTCCAAATGAGATGGCAATCCAGTGCCTTCAGGTATCTTCCCACTCAATTGATTGTCAGAAAGATCCAACTTTTTTAAATTTGAAAATGCTGAAAAGTCAGGTACGGAGCCTCTGATTTGATTCGATTTCAAACTCAACTCTTGTAGTGAGTATCTAACACAACCACTGGAGAAATTATGAAGAATTGACGAAAGGTTTTCGATCATATTGTTTTCAGATATGTATAATGAACGTAGGGTGCATATATTCATTAATGATTTCAAATCCTCACCCTTCAAGAGGTTCCAACTAAGGTCAAGGTCAACAAGGTTGGAAGTGGTGTTTGACAGCCACGGGAATATCATCGGTTGTGTGAAGGAGTTACTAGAAAGATCAAGGACAGATAGAGAAGTAGAAAAATTGAAGTTGGAAGGGTTGAATGAAAGGAGGAAATGATCGGAAAGGCCACAATGAATTAAACTGAGTTCTCTTAGTTTTGGTAGCTTGGCAATGATTCGAAGGCAGCTAGGAGAACTGTTAAAATTAGATATGGAAATGAAGGAAAGATGGGTTAAAGAATTAAGATTAGATAACCATTGATCACTATTGACAATTTTTAGAGCACTATCATATCCTCCAAGATAGAGTTTATTCAAATTTGAAAGGTTTCCTAGTTGGAAAGGAATGTATCCTTCAAAAGAATTGTAGCTGAGATCAAGATACCGCAGCCGAGAGAGATTTCCGATCTGAGATGGCACACTTCCCTCAAAAGAATTGTAGCTGAGATCAAGATACCGCAGCCGAGAGAGATTTCCGATCTGAGATGGTACACTTCCCTCAAAAGAATTGTAGCTGAGATCAAGATACTCCAACCGAGAGAGATTTCCAAGTTCACGAGGTATTGAACCATTCAGATAATTATTATGAGCAAGATTCAAATATTTCAAATGAGAAAGAGAACTTATCTGAGTTGGAATTTGTCCGCTAAAATGACATGAAGAGAGATCAAGATATCTCAAGTTGGTAAGAGAGCCAAGAAACTCTGGAATATTAGTGTCTCCAAAATCATTGAAACTGAGGTTCAAATACTGTAACTGGCGCAACTCCATTAACGACTTGTGGATCTCTCCGCTGATGTAACGCCCAGAGACTGCATAATATTGGCCAAGATTAAAATATTTATAATAAATTTCTCCGTGAAGGTCCAGGCTTATAATATGAGCGGTGAGGTTGGTGCAGCGAATCCCCTTCCATTGGCAACAGTCGGGAATGGTCCAAGACGAGAGCATGCCGTAATCATGAACAATGGCAGCCTTGAATTGAAGGAGTGCTTCCCTCTCCTTTGGAAGGCATCTGATATGGTGTTGTCCAAAAGCAACCTGCAACACCACACTCACCACAAACATAAACATCATCACTTTCAGATTATTCATGATGATGAAATAGAGAGGGTGAATAGTATAGAATTAGATTGATATGTGTTCTGAATTTATCACTCCCAATACCCACATTTATACTCACACCAACTCCTTCATTACCTATACTGCTGTTCTAAGTCATCGTCGTGTTTGCCTGTTTTCCATTTTTTTGTTCATCATATCAACTAATTTTTGTGGTCCATTAATAATTTTATTATGCATTTAATGCATGCAAGATTTCAATATCAATTGACTACGAAGAAGGCTTGTGTATTTTCATTTTAAACGACAATATTATATGAAAATCAAAACATCAAACTCCTCCTTACAAATAATTAATGAATTGGAAGTTAATATTTGAAAACAAAATTAAGAAAGTGCTCTCAAAATTAAAAAAATTGTAAGTTCCACCAAATACTTAGAAAATATTTTAATAGTGAAAGCTCATGTCACCATTGTTATAAAATTTGAATATAGTATTACAGAATATCTTGTACAGAGGACGATGATGTTGTTCGGCAATATTTTCATTCCGTTTCTTTCGCAAGGATTGTATTTTTTTTTTTCTGTTCCCGCAAGGTTTGTGATTGAGTTGTTGAACACTTCCTTAAACCACGACGTATTTTCCTGGTTTAGTGGGCAAATTGACTCACTCCTAACTCTATAAATAAAGTCTTTCATTTTTAAAATATTAATTTTTTTTTCTTTTTCTAAAAATATTTTGGATTAATTTTTATTTTTTTTAAAAATTCTTGCTAGTTCGGCTTTTATTCCTAATCTTATTCTTTTTAATTTGGGGTATTGGGACAAAATGTAAAAAATATTGCCAAATTAAAAAGGAAACTTCAATACATCTTGTGATTATTGGAAAATTAGACATTGGTTTTTATTCAAATAAAATGACATGCATGGAAACGCCTCCACTTTTCCACCCTTGTCACTTTTCTCATTATCAATGGTGGGAAATTTTTTGGAACAATAATTCTATTCCAATCGATTGACTTATCCGAAGACTTGTGAAAAAGAAAGGTAACTAACATGAACTGAAAATTTTTAAATTAAACGACAATTTTATGTGAAAAATAATCGATCAAATGTTTCCTTAGGTAATCGTCTTTTAACTTTTAACAACTTCTAATATTTGCAATAGCTTCTTTTATGAATAGCAAGATGGTTAATTTGACATAGAAAGAGTTCAAATAAACAGTCCAACAGTTTACAAATGACTAAAAAAATAACGTTATTTATTTCCATGTAGAAATAAAACGTTATCTAAAATAAATACCATTAGGAAATTTATATTTTGTGTGATTTTTATTAAAATTTGTGAAATTATTTTTAATTTTTTTTTATAAATTTTTTAAGTTCTACGAAAAAAATGATTTAAATAATAAAAATCCAGATAGGTCATAAGTTAATTCATATGGAATCAACGTTGGCAGCAGCATCTGGGGCCGACAAAAGGAGCAGTGGAAGTGAAGGAATGATCAAGAGAGTAATGAGAAGAAAGGTTTTGCTAATTCGTTTTCAAACAATTGTTTCTTCAAATTAAAAGAAAAAAAAAACAATAACAAGCCGGATAAAATACTCGTTATTGTAATACAAACAGTTTATGTCACAACTTTTACCTCGGTTGAAAAAAAGTTAACAATTACATTAAAAATATATATATGGTGCAAAGTAATTTCCAAATTACATTTATAAAGAAGAATAAAAAGAAAAAGTGCATAGAAATAAAAGTAGAAATGAAAGTAATTTCACATTTTATTATGTTAAAGATTGACTTATATTTAAAGTATTATTTTTATATTATTTTTTTTCATTTTTTTTGTAACATCCCAACGACCTATCTTTGTAAAACTGATTTGTAGTATTATTAACATGTGATTATTCTATTATATAGTTTTATACTGTATTATTGGGATGTTACATTAATGATATCAGAACGGTTTTGTTACTACTAGACATGCCACCATGAGCGATGGAAAAAAGGGAGCAAATCCATAACTTCAAAAGGCGCTGAGAGCGCGTAAGAGCTTGGATAAAGGCGTCGTTAATGACATGGTGGTCGCTTGGTCGAGATGGTCAAAACCATGTGATCGTCGGTCGAAACTAGAACTTTGGTAGTGACAACGGTAGACGATGGCACCGACAACGGTAAATGGCGTCGTCGTTGTCGGCGATGGGTGTAGCGACAGAGGCAACTAGAATTTTTTTTTACTCAAAAGAACCTTAGGCTTTAGATACCATGTTCAATATAGTGAAAAATTATATATAGGATTAATCTCCCTTGTGTTCAATATACACATAGAGCTCTCTGTTTATAATAGAAAAAATATGGGCTAAACTCAAAATATAAATAAAAAATAATAACAAACAAACTAAAGATAAAAGATAAATATCACTAGTAAAAAATTGGGTTTTTACAGCGCACATTATGCCACGGTTCACTAGAAACCGCAGCATAATGGTGCGCGGTGGCAGTTTTGTAAATAAATCGAAGGAATATGCCGCGGTTCAGAGGGGAACCGCGGCATATACGCCAGTCAACCATCCCCTTTGACGCCACGTCTGAAAAAAAAATTAAATAACAGCCTATATGCCGCGGTTCTCTGGAAAACCGCGGCATATACCCCTGCCAATTTATTGCAGGGGCTGACTGAGTCAGAGAATTTCAGAAGTTACAGGGGTATATGCCGCGGTTCTGAGAGTAACCGCAACCTATTCTCCTACCTGAAATAAATTTAAAATGAATTTGAAATATTTAGAGGAATATACCGCGGTTGCCCTCCGAACCGCGGCATATAGTTTAAAAATAATTTCAAAAATGTCATCTTATACCACGGTTGCCGCCGAACCGCGGCATATAGTTTAAAAATAATTTCAAAAATGCCATCTTATACCGCAGTTGCCGCCGAACCGCGGCATATAGTTTAAAAATAGTTTCAAAAATGCCATCTTATACCGCGGTTAAGTAGTGAACCGCGGTAGATTCCCCAGTCAGAGTTAAAAAATAAAACTTTGGAACAGTATCGTCTTGTTCGCGCAGACCGCTCAACAACTTCGAGTTTTCTTCTCCCGCCGACCACCCATCTCAGTTCCCTCGTTTCTTCACCGTTTAAACTCAAAATTGTTCGGTCATTTCCCATTTTTGACGATAAAAAATAGTTTTAGCCGATCAAAATCGTTTGAAACGCCTGTCATTCCTCTCCGCTGCCATTCCCGTTTGTTGCACCAAGCTTTTTCGTCGCCCCTGTTCCAGGTATTTATGCCCTTTTGCATTCTTAACATGATTTCCTCATTAGTGGTAACTTTAACAAATTTTGATAACTTTAACAAATTTTGATTTTTTCCTAAATGTTGAATTCATATACACTAATTAATATGAATTGTCTTTTGCAGAGATTCAAGACACTACTATATGCAGGTCTGTTTTTGTGGTAGTGGATATCACAAAAACAGACCTGCAATTTTAAAAAACTGCAGGGGAATATGCCGCGGTTGTAACCCCAACCGCGGCATATAGTGGACAAAATTTTTTTTTTTAAAAAAAGGATTTAGGCAGCGGTTCTTTGGACAACCGCGGCATATTCCGCAACCTATATACCGCGGTCATAACCGCGGCCTAAAGTCTCTGACTTACTACCGCGGCTGAATATGCCGCGGTTCGTAAACCGCGACGTATAGTGAAAAATAACCGCGGTAAAAGCCCCTCGCTGCACTAGTGTATAAGATAAAAATAATATAGCTAACAATATTCATCACAAATTGAATCAATTGTTTTCTTTATAGTCAATTAAAATAATTTACATCATAAACTAGATTTGTTGTTTAATTTATATACTGAATTTAAATTCTTTATATTGATTATAAATTGGATCAATTTTTCATTTATACTAATTTATACTTAATTTATACTTAATTTAAATAATTTACTTGACTTGACGTCTAATTTCGAAACATACAGGAAAATTCTAAATAAAGTTGAAGCTGAACATACAACACATGATAAGTGTTGGCATATATGAAAGCAGAAGATGAAGAAGAGACTTATGATCATAATGGTTGGAATGTTGAATATTTGGATTGAAATAGTGTATTTTGACCAAGAAGATGAATCATGAATACATGAGCAGTTTCATTATTTAATTCAATGTCTCATGTTATTCACATGTGAAAAGGCTTGAAGGTGAGAGCACAGGTGGGAAAAAGAGGATTGAGAAAGTCTACACTGCCAAAGCATGAGAAACGTTGCTTAATTTGCTTTTATACAAAGAAGTCTATGAAAGACTAACAATTTCGTGCAATTCTTTTAGTTTCCATTTGATGTGATTGATGACTCAATTTTCTAAAACGTTAAAACCAGTTAGAAAAAAAAATTATAATGTCTGATCAATTATTGTATTTTTTCTATCATTTACTAATTTAAAAAATATAAAGTATGATAATAATAATATATAATAAGATAAATTAACTTAGATAAAAAAATAAAAAATAAAAACCTCAATTTTGAAAATAAACTTACCCAAATTTGGAAAATAATTACCTTTTCGGAAAAATCTTTTCCTTCCTTAAAACATTTTTGAAATGATTATTTTTTAATATAAACTAACAATCGGACTAAGAACTATTATACCTAATGACTAATTTTTTAGTGATACAAAATTTTACAAATGTAAGTATTTTATCTTTTAAGAGACCTTAACTGTAAGAAGTATTTCGCTTTATATGTTTTTATTCCATGTATTTATAATCATTCTCTACTTAATTAACCCCGTAATCAAGTACATATATACATTTAATTTCCTTAATTTAGGACTCGATATCCCTAGTATTTTGTTTTATCCTTCAATTCCTTGATTTGTTGAAATACTAGTGCATATATCCGTGTTTAATAAATCTAAATTTAATTTACTTCATTTTAATTTTTTAATATTTTAATCTGAGTTTATAATTGTTTTCTTAAAATAATATAATTATATGTGAAATTAAATTATTATTTTTTTCATAATAATTTCAATAGAAACTATTATATTATTATCGTTGTGTTATTATGAAAAAAAGTTTTTAAAGGTAATAGAATTTGTAACATCCCAAAATACAGTATAAAACGATACAATAGAATAATCACATATAATAATATTACAACTCAGTCTTTCAAAAGAGATTCAATAGAGATATGGCCGAACGGCCTTACAATATAACGGGAAGTTAAAACTGCACACTAGCTACAACTAGGCCGAACGGTTTACAAAAGAAAAAGGGGTAAAAAATGATCGAACGGTCATCGTACAATTAAACTAACTAATAACCGAACAGTTCTACAAAAGAAGTAGCCAAGAGAGGTACAAATGGTAATACAAAGAAAACCAACAGTTGACCGAACACTTCTACTGTTCGGTCATAACTTCCACCTCGACCAGATTTTCTTCTGCTAGCGCTTCTTCCAGCAACTCATCTCCTTCTGCTCACATCCACACGGATGATCATTGCAACAGGACAAACGACAGAACATACAAAACGGACAAGAAAGGAAAATAGGGTAAGCTTATGTAATTAAATTCAAGTATTAACATAGATTTCACACAATTTAATTAAATGAGCTAGTTCATTCACTTATACATGTAAAGCCTAATACTAGACTCTTACTGTCCGGACTGTATGAACTCTGTGTAGCTACGATGTTCGTGCACCCGGGTGATGTAGTAACTGGGAACCCTCAACAGCTGCCACCCGAGGTTAGTCCTATTTGTCCAAATTAACCATAAGGACTAGGACCTCCTGCCATTCCCACACATGACTTACCCTTCTTTACGTGAGAACGAGTAATCACGGAATATCAGGATGAACCGCCAGCTTAGCATGCCCACATTCATACTTTACCAATTCCAATATACATTCATGAGATATTCCTCCCTAGAATACTCGTTCATAACCATACTCATTTCTTCTACATCATATTCCTTCATCTTTCATTATAATTTAATATATATATATTATATTTTTATATTTTTTGTCATTTTATTTTAATTTTATTATAATATTTTATAAAAATATATTTTTTTAAATATTTGTGGGGTATTCGCCGGTATCCACGGATATCCGCGGGTTTTAAAATATCTGCGGATATTTTTTAAGCGGATATCCGTGTGGGTAGCGGGTCGGGTAGTGGGTGGATTTTTTTTTGTCGGGTCGGATTGCGGGTAGGCACTAGCTGTGCCCGACCTGACCCGTTGCCATCCCTATCTACGTGAGACGTCATCAACAAGATAAGTATGTTTTGAAATATTAATATTTCATAAAATATCTAATTAATAATAGATATTATAACAACTATTTTATATAGATATTTTAAATATATATAGTATAATCCATAATATATTATATGATATATGATATATTATATATAATATAGTATATAACTATAAATATAGTTATCTAATTATTATAACCGAAACATTTTTTGGCATGATTAAAATAGTCAAAGAAATTGTTGTGTTAGAGATAACTATCAACAACAATATTATAAAATCTCAAGACGATTTTGATACCTTGTTTATTATATATGTTATTTATTCGGTGCAATTCATAATATCTGGTAACCGAATCATTTATTATACGGTTATATACCATAATATATATCATCATGAGAATTTCAACAAGACAACATCTTGAAGAAATATATATAAAAATCCATGCCATCAACTATGCAAGTGCAGACTAAGATCTTGTCATAAACAGACTTCATGCTTAAAGTATCATGGAATTCAATTAACAAAGGGAAAGTCTCCTATTGCAAACACTGATTGCCAATTTCGTCAGCAAAGTTCATAATTAACGATCAAGTCCAAGACCGAGCGGTAAATCCCTTTCGGGAGAGAGGTAAAACCCTCTCCAAGCCGAACGGTAAAGTCCGTTCCCTAAGAAGCACTCCTAGGTCAAAGATCGAGCGGTAAATCCCTCTCGGGAGAGAGTTAAAGCCCTCTAAAAGCCGAACGGTAAATCCCGTTCACTAGGAAGCACTCCTAGCTCAAAGCAGAGAGGTAAAGCCCTCTCAAAGCTGAACGATAAAGCCCGTTCCCTAGGAAGCATTCCTAGGTCAAATACCGAGCGGTAAATCCCTCTCGGGAGAGAGGTAAAGCCCTCTCAAAGTCGAACGGTAAAGCCCGTTCACTAGGAAGCACTCCTAGCTCAAAGTAGAGAGGTAAAGCCCTCTCAAAGCTGAATGGTAAAGCCTGTTCCCTATGAAACACTTCTAAGTCAAAGTCAGAGCGGTAAATCCCTCTCGGGAGAGAGATAAAGCCCTCTCAAAGCCGAACGGTAAAGCCCGCACACTAGGAAGCACTCCTAGCTCAAAGCAGAGAGGTAAAGCCCTCTCAAAGCCGAACGATAAAGCTTCTTCCCTAGGAAGAACTTCTAGGTCAAAATCAAAGACCGAGAGGTAAATCCCTCTCGGTTCATGTTGAAGGCCGAGCGGGAAATCCCTCTCGGTTCATGTTGAAGGACGAGCGGTAAATCTCTCTCAGTTAATGTCGAAGGTCGAGCGGTAAAACGATCTCGGTTAATGTTGAAGGCCGAGAGGTAAATCCCTCTCGGATCATGTTGAAGGACGAGAGGTAAATCCCTCTCGGTTCATGTTGAAGGACGAGAGGTATATCCCTCTCGGTTCATATTGAAGGCCGAGTGGTAAATCCCTCTCGGTTCATGTTGAAGGACGAGCGGTAAATCCCTCTCGGTTAATGTCGAAGGTCGAGCGGTAAATCCCTCTCGTTTATAGTTTTTCAATTGACATTCATATTATAAATTAAATACAAATAATTACTAACTTTAAAGAGATTCGTGGTATGTATATATATATATATATATATATATATATATATATATATATATATATATATATATATATATATATATTATATTTATTAGATTATTAGATATTTTATATAAATATTTAATTTTAAATTAATTTGTTATTATTTTTTATTTGTAATTTTAGTTTAACTTATATTTTTTTTATTACAAATAAAATATCTATATATATATATATTGTATCGTATAAAATATTAATCGAGCGATTGGTGACTAAGACCGGTCGGTCCATCCACTCAGGTCAAAGATTGGGCCGCAATTGGGTTAGCACTTAAGCTATTGTTGGGTCAACAGTCCAGCAGATAATAAAATAATCAAAGAATATCTAATTAAAGATATTGATAAAGCAGGTTATAAACAACCAACCGAATTTTCAGGTAATCTGTTTATATCTTATTCTATTTATATATTATTGGGCTTATATCAGCTTAGGATCCATGACGTAAATTATAAATACAAAGTCAGGGCCGAAAGTCAGGTAGGTTCCACTTATCATTATTCACTCTACGCTACTTTCAAATACTCAATAGTGATAATCATTCACTAAATATTCAACTAAGAGCCGAGGCTCTTCAAATCACACGCCTAACTTGACCGTTGGAGTATCTTTTGCAGGTACATCCTCCCTCGTCAAGAAGGAGACCGATCGGTTTTTGCCAACACTGATAAGCCAATAGCAGGAGTTTGGAAGCGAGTGAGCGGCCCAGACACGTCAGCAGGTTAGTCTCTCGGTCCCAAAAATATCTACCGAAACATATATATATTCAATCCAAAAAAGATTAATGTTATATATAGTTTTTGTGATATTAAATAATTTACCTTCATGTGTATCTCTTACAGTTTATGAATAGCACATGTTTTACCTAGTTCATTTAAAAAGAACACACTCATAACAACGGCTAAATACTAGTTTTACTGACCTCGAAGAATATGCCCAATTGGCCTTCCAATTTGCATAGGAAGCATCTATTACCAGAGTTGTTCTCAGGTTTGTATGTCTTCTAGTAGCAAAGCATTGAAAGACAAGGCAAGCAGAAACACACTCTATAAGGCCTTGAATGAAGCCATTGTTCGCAACATTCAATCTATCTGCAAACTAAAACAACATACTAGTTGAAAATATACATTTTATAACTATCTTTTATACTTATCAAAATTCAGCCACTAGAGAAAGTGGTATAATGGCAATTTTGTAAATATAAAAATTCTTTATAGTCGTTAATTTTAGAAGAGGTATAAATTATTGATTTACACCAGTTAAATATTATATCAGGTATAGATTATTTTACATTTTCAGTTTGTTTTTCCCGCAATACTTTCTTTTCTGTGCAAAACTTCATTTCGATTACCATTGTTGTCTGTTCAGTCGTGTTGAGGTGGTTGGGTAAAGCTCTTGTTCCCATTTGAAGTTGCTCGTGTCTCTCATTCACTGTGCGTTTCTCGTCTTCTTTTTCGCGTTTAAAGTTGTTCACGTTTGGGTAAAGCAACATTTCTCAGCGTCGTCTTTTTCTCTTTCGCACATCAGAGAGCATTTCTCAGCGTCGTCTTCCTCACTTTCAGTGGCTCGAGAGCTCATCCTTCACCATCACAGAGCATCTTCCTCACTTTCAAGTTAGGGTTTCTCCCGCACTTCCTCATCTTCCACCGATTATAATCTCATTCTACCAATTATAATCCCTTTCCACCGTTTAAAACCCCTTTTCCATCGATCAATCGGTCAATTCTAGGGTTCCTTGGTTCCTTCACGGTTTTGCATCGATTAAACAAGTTCTCCTGAGGGTCTGAGGCAAACATTTTGTATTTTAGTTTCTTTTTGCAGCTTCAATTTACGGTTAGAAGGTGGTCGTGAGCGTGTGCTGCCAGGGAACAACTCTTACAACTCAAAGAGGTATTTTTTATGTTATTGCTGCTTTAATGATATGGTTGATTAATTATACTTTTTCCTGAGAAAATATGTTTATTGCATCTACTGCCTAGATGTTATTCTTTTCCTTTTAATTTGAAAATTGTGGCTAATTAAAATTCTTTAATGTTTAGTGATTGGATTCTTCTGTGCGTATTGCTTTCCTTGATTACCCTGTAAACATGATTATAGATATCTAAATCCACTTCCATTCACATTTTCTAGATATATATGAATGATTTCTAGAAAGCAACGATATATATTTTAATAGTTTAGGAAAGGTTTAATTGCTTGCATTGTCCCTAGTTTGGCTGCAACGTGTCAAAGTAGTCCATTCTTTTAAAAAAATTTCAATTACGTACAAACTTGGTTTAAAAGTGTCAATTTCGTCCAAACGTATGTAAAATTTGCTTCAATCAAGTCCCTTCCGTTAAATTCACCAAAACGGACGTTAATTTTTTAGTTCTCTCTCCTCTGCTCCTCTGCTTCTCTGCTCTGCTCCTCTGCTTCTCTGCTCTGCTCCTTTGGACATTATAAAATAATATAATGATAATATAAAATATAAAATAATACATTAAGCAATTATTAGAAAATTTGAAGATGAATATTATTTTGTTGAAGATGTACTGACACGTTGATATGTTATTTTGTTAACAAATTGCGGCAGTAAAATAGATTTGATTAAATTGTTTTGATTCTTTATACATAATTACTTTAATATTTTTTTAAACTTCATCAAATACAATTCAATTTAAAATGAATATTACTTTTATTTTAAAATAAAATATTAAATTCGTGATAAAAATTATATTTCGCACAATATTTACAAACTATATTTATCATAAAAAAAAAATAAATACATGACAGTAAAATATTGCCACTTATATTATTATCTATGAATAAAAAACTAAATTAGTTAACTCATGGCTACAGTTATATCTTTCACGCAAAATATAAAAACTTTAAATTGTACATATTTACAAAAACATAGGTATTGATATCATCTTTCTCATTTATGAAAAAATCACACAAGATACAAAAATAATAATTACTCTCCAACCAAAACATTTAAAAACTCTAAAACTAAACATACTCTAATGCATATATGATTTAATAAATTTAACATAATTAGAAGTTTGTATTTTAAAAATCTAAAAAACTATCCATATAATTCATCTTGACTTCCTCTAATCATACAATCAGATGAATAAAATCATTCTACTTTTCCTATTTTGAATATTAAAAAATTATTCATATACTTATTAAATTTATTTCAATTAATATAAAGTTATTCACTTTAATAATTTTATATGTAATCATGTGTTTAAATAGTAAATAAAATATTTTTAATTAAATGCATTTTTTTCAAATATCGTTAAAATTAATTTATACACTTAATAATTTTACTTATATATCTTTATTCAAACAGTATAAAATACTACTTTCAATCACACATATTTTCTATAAACCAACGTGTCAGTACATCTTCAACAAAATAATATTCATCTTCAAATTTTCTAATAATTGCTTAATGTATTATTTTATATTTTATATTATCATTATATTATTTTATAATGTCCAGAGGAGCAGAGCAGAGAAGCATAGGAGCAGAGGAGAGAGAACTAAAAAATTAACGTCCGTTTTGGTGAATTTAACGGAAGGGACTTGATTGAAGCAAATTTTACATACGTTTGGACGAAATTGACACTTTTAAACCAAGTTTGTACGTAATTGAAATTTTTTTAAAAGAATGGACTACTTTGACACGTTGCAGCCAAACTAGGGACAATGCAAGCAATTAAACCTTTAGGAAATGAAGGTACCTTATATAGTTTGGTGGCACGAAATGCTTGAAGGTTGATTGTGGGAGTGTATGAAGATGTGCTATGCAGTGATGTAAGTGAAAGAAGTGATGAAGAGGAAAAGGAAGTAGGTGATGCGACACTAGAATTTAGGAGAAAAGATGAGTAAATAAAAGTGAATGGGTGAAGGTAAATATAGAAGAGAAAAATAAATTGCCTCTGTAAAAAAGGACAGTTTAAATATTTAAAAAAGTTTGAAAGTATATGAAAAAAAACTTCGAAGTACACGAAGAAAGTCCCAGAAAATAAATGTGTAGAAACCTTTCTATCTTCATATCCAACTGGCTTTTCATCTCAGAATACCTCTTTCCTCTGTTTTTTTTTTCACGTCCTTTGAGCATGGTACCCACACAATTCCATTTTTGCACGTATACTGTTTCACACCTATAATCCATATTTCCTCTGCCAAAAATTAAACAAATAATTAATTTGGCCAAAAATAAAAACCATAAAAAGATAACGTAAAAAAAACAGAAATTTAAAGAAAACTCATGTTAAAAGGCAAAGAATAGAAAATTCCAATAATTTAAGTGACTACTAATTAAATTCTTTTAACAAAATTTTTTCATAAGAATTATCTTATATCATTAGAAAATAAAATAAAAAAAGTATTTTTGCAAGCAAAATTAAGACTAGAAATCATCAAATTCATATAGGAGATCTTTATTTGAATTACAACTTACCATTTACTATAAAAATGTATTTATAGAAAAAAAAACACAAACATACAGGATTTATCACACATCACATTTCATACAATAGTTAAACAAATATCCTAAACATACCATGAACCTAAACTCAACCATCCGGATATATGTATTGATGTTAAACTATGATAAGTTTTTGCACTTGTAGTAGTGGAACAACTGCCCCCCTCTCCCAAGCTACCACACAAGGCTAATGTGTTTACCACCTATGGACAAAGAATATCAGACCATAAACTAGGACCTTCTGCTACTCCTCATCACATAATCCCCTTCTCTATCTGAGATGGAGCGATTAATATTAGACTGTTAGGATAAATTCCAAAACTGAGTCCCTACATCACTTTACTTGAAACCACCACCAACCATTTCACCCTACAATTCTTGTCCAATCACTCCTCAATTGCATACTCAACATCAAGTATAAAACATCAAACAATTCCATAATTACTTTTAAACAAACTTAAGTCCATACTATAGTTCATAATTACAAGAAATTAAAAGAAATAAAACTTCCAATCCACTTCTAAACAAGTTGCTCATTGTATGCATCACCCATTAAGACCAATTCCCCCTTGCTCAACGAGCCATCACCCAAGTTGCTCATTTTACCATGAATTTCCAAACTCACTCCAGCTAAAACACCACTCTCTAGTCCATAAATCAATCCCACTCATCTATCATCATAATTTGTTAGTTCAGACTCTAGAAAAGTCACAATTGACCCAAAACCAGATCCTAAACCCTAACTTTCATCACAAACCCTGTACTTTAAAATCTCACTAGTCAAAACCCCTAAAATGAGCCAAAAACCATACAAAATCACACCCTATTAACCACCAACCAATTCGACGTCAGATTTCTACTAATTTAAAGCTAGAACAAGCTTTAAATGACCCTAGAACAAACCCAAAAACTCAATTATTCCCATTCGACCCTTACTTCAAAATCTCACCTATCAAAATCTCCTCTTAAGGTTCAAAATCAACCTACAATTTAGCCTACTCTTTACTTCTCAATACAACATCAAATTTTTAACATTGCTCTTCAAAACCGATAGACGCACAAGATTAATCAAGTACAAATCAACATCATCCATGGCATCATAAATCAAATAACCAAGTACTATCATTAAAGAACCAATGACACTAAAACAATCATTGTATTTAAAACCAAATTAACATAACATCGTATCAACCACCACTCATACCTGTAAATTAAAATTATAAAAATCACTAGCTTCCCTCACCTGATTGGGAAAATTGTCACAGCTCTATACAACGTACTACCCCTACCTTAGCTCAAGAAACTCTAAAAACACCTACAAACCATATAATCATGATTACAACAAGTCCTTAGGACGTTTGATTGATAAGGAGCTAGAAATAAAGATAAGATGACACATGCATTCAAACTATTTGATGTGCGTTAAACATAAAAATTAAAGAAAAAAGGAGTAGAAACTAACTTACTCAATAGGAAAAACTGATTAGTAGATAATAGAGAACTCACTGTTGTGATCTCCTAGACACTTTATGATCATCAAATAAATTTCTCAGAAAGCTTATAGCGAAGGGAAAATAAATTCAAAGAATCAGTTAGAGAGACAACAGGTATTTCACATAATGAGACGCGTTTATGAAATCTTATTATATTATTGAATTATTTTAACATTAAAATATCCGATCTCATTATTTTAAGATACCTATAAATTCTAATACTCTATTTTCTAGGTTCTTACAAAAGTAAAGTAAAGAGACTAAAAATATGTCTTATACTAACGATTTTTTATTATATTATTGTATCCATAGACACTAGTTATTATGTTTAAATATTCTTATTTATAATTACATTGATAATCTTTCAATAAGTGTCTTTTTGTCCAATAAAAAATCGATTTAACCATGATATTTTTGTAATTGTTATTATATGGATATGTGAACCATTTATGACAAGAAAATTATTAAATCAAATTTAGAAATCCAAATAATTAGTCACTATATTAATTATGTAAATATTAATTAAAATATTTTGGTGTGTAAAATAGTCTTTTTTATAAATAAAAATATTATAATTAGTTAGTTAATTAGACTTTAAATTGGTTATTGTCATTAGTTTTAAAAGTTTTAGATATTTAATATTATTGATTTTAAATTAGTCTCAAATTTTAAATTAAAAACTAATTTAGTGACAAAAAATGTAATAATATTAGAAACCAATTTACACTCTAATTATTATGAATAATAATAATTTTTTTAGTTTATAAAATAGTATTTAAATTAGTTAATATAATGACTAATTATTATTCATTTCTTAAATTAATTATTATTTATAAAATAGTATTTAAATTTTTTTCTTTACGCTCCTAAAATTTTGTTTTCTATGTCATATATTTTCTATTAAATGGTGATATGCTGAATTAGAAAAATCACTAAGCCATCACGAAATACAGAATAATAAGAAAAATAAAGGATAAGGAAAAAGAATATAGATGAATACACCGGAGAGAAAAAAACATATTTTAATCTAAAATCTTTAGTTACTTTTTTTTTTCTGAGTCTTGGACGTTGATAGGAAAATGAGAGGATTCAGTTGAACCCCTAATGAGTTTCTGAATAAAGAGGCTTTGGGCCTAGCGTGGGCTGCCTCCTTTCTTCCTGTTGAGACGCATTTCCCATTCACACCCCCTTCTGTTGGGGTTTAAGCCCATTCCGCTTCTGCAAACAAAAAAGCGGGTTTGGGCATTGGACTCATTTTGCTTTTGGCACCTCCAACTTTGCTGCTACACCCCTATCTTGGGGCCTGGATAAGAAATTTCGAGTTGCACTCCTGGTTTTTATCTCTGCACTCCTATTCTTAATAGATTTCTTTGTTTTTATTATTTGTTTGATTATTTAGTTTTTACTGTATGTAACTCCTTGTATGATAACCCCCACTCCTATATCTGATGTTTTATTTTTATTTATTTATTGGGCTTGTTTTATTTGTTGCACTCTAAAAAAAAAAGGGAGAAAATAGATAGAAAAAATAATAACAAAAATAATGTTTTAAAGGTTAAGCACATGTGTGACCGCTCGCGTCGTCCTTGTGCTAGAAACCTTTTCTCTTTCTTATAAAAAATAACAAAAATAATGTTTTAAAGGTTAAGCACACGTGTGACCGCTCGCGTCGTCCTTGTGCTAGAAACCTTTTCTCTTTCTTATAAAAAATAACAAAAATAATGTTTTAAAGGTTAAGCACACGTGTGACTGCTCGCGTCGTCCTTGTGCTAGAAACCTTTTCTCTTTCTTATAAAAAAATAACAAAAATATGTTTTAAAGGTTAAGCACACGTGTGACCGCTCGCGTCGTCTTTGTGCTAAAAACACTTTTCTCTTTCTTATAAAAAAATAACGAAAATATGTCTTAAAGGTTAAGCACACGTGTGACCGCTCGCGTCGTCCTTGTGCTAAAAAACATTTTCTCTTTCTTTTAATAAAAATAACAAAATATGTTTTAAAGGTTGAGCACTCGTGTGATCGTCCGCATCGTCCTAGTGTTCAATACCTTTCTCTCTTATTTAAATAATTAAATAATGATATAAGTACTCGTGTGATCGTCCGCATCAGCCTAGTACTTAATATCTTCAATCTAAAAATTAAATAATGGTATGAGTGCTCGTGCGATCGTCCGCATCAGCCTAGCACTCAATACTCTCAAGTCTTCCTAAATAAGTAGATAACGATATGAGTGCTCGTGTGATCGTTCGCATCGTCCTAGTGCTTAATACCGTTATTTCTCTTTTAAAAAAATAATTAAAAAATATTCAAATATCGTTCTGAAGGTATGAGTACTCGTGTGACCGTCTGCGTTGGCCTAGTACCCATTACCTTCTTTTTCTCAAAAATACCAAAAATATAAAATCTTCAAAAACTAAGAACATCCACATTTTCAAACAACAAAAACAATCTTTTACCCAAAACTACGTGATCCTTGATTCTCCATCAAAAGTGGAGATACGTAGGAGCAAGGTTAGCCCTTGTCAGGTTCACTTCCCCAAAAATTCAAATTTATCCATAATCAATTTCTCAAACAATTCATCAAACAAAATTTTCAAGTAGTTTCTAAAAGAACTACGTAACCCTGATTTCTCATTTTGAATGAGAATACGTAGGAGCAAGGTCAATCCTTGTCGGGCCCAAAAAACTAAAAAATATATTTTGTTCATTTAGAATTTTATTTTAGGGGATAGTTAAACATTTTGAAAACCACATCATATTCTCGCATTTAGTTAAAGGTACTGCCTTAGGGCAGGCGTTGTAGGGTGCTAACACCTTCCCTATGCGTAACCGACTCCCGAACCCAGAATATGGTTTTCGTGGACCGTGTCTTATTATTTTATGGTTTTTCCGTAGTTTTCCTTAATAAACTATGGTGGCGACTCCAAATCTCTTTTTAAAACCCGTTTCTTTTTTGGATCGTCATCCCGTCGCGATTCTGGTTGCGACACATACCAAAAACTAGATTATGACTTCAATCTCTTATGAACTAGAATGTCATTTTGGAGATGTCAACAAATTCGAGGTATGAGACTCGACCGATCATCCTCGACAACATGAATAACATAGGGATGTGATATCCTTCTTAACCACTTGAGTTATCCTTCAATGCATGAAGATAGAGAGGACAACACTGTGACATTCATCAACACGTGCTTGAGAAAGTGCAACCAACGATTATAAGAGTTCCTATGTCAGCCTCTAGAACAATGTTTAGTAACCACGACTTCAATTGCTCATATCCAAATTGCCTTAATATGTGTTCAGGTAGATGTTAGTGTACAATCAGATCCACTCTGATCCAACTAGAGAACATGCTGATTGACAAATGTAAATGATTAATTTGATGTGCTTCATATGAGGCCTAGATCATCCCATCATATATCAAGGCATCCGATTGTGCCATGGCGTCACGTAGACTGAAAATATTCCTCCTCATCACCTAACGTGCGACCTAAGGTGTATCTTCATCATAACTAGGCAACATATGCTTCTTCCCATCGTAGGAAAGTGCTCATATATCTAACTCTAAAAAAAAGTAAAAATGTTTTTCAATAATGAAACAATAAAGGAATCAAAGATTAATATATATATATATATATATATATATACACACACACACACACACACCTCTAAAATGCTTTGTCTCTACAAAGTTGGCACCAAACTGCTTGTATAGTACAAATGAGCCAATTTAGCAACTCCCTAGACATATCTACCACATGATAGTAGGTCTTTGAAGAACATCAAGTATGATATACGGATGAAAGTGGAGTTCTTATCTATAAAAATAGTGCATCCACAAGATGAAACAAGTAGGCCAGTGCGTCACATTGCCATTGCCAGTTGTCATAATAGTCCTTATATAGGTCTCTCAATCAGCCCAGTCTTACTTGGGGACCATGATATTACCTCAACTCATATGTATCGCTTGTGTAGTCCATGCCCAATAGGTCCATGAGAGTTTCCAAAGCCACTTCAAAGTCTAAGACTTCATTCAGAAAAAATGGTCTTACTATAGACAAATGTAGCAATGTGGACATGTCATCTAATGTGATAGTCATCTCACTAACAAGGACATGAAAAATGTTTATCTCTCTATTCCATCTCTCAGTGAACTCCAATCTCAACCTCTTATTGGTATAATCATAATAAATATTGCATAGAGGCATCAAACTAAAAATCATGACAAAAATTTGAACAACCAAATGACATGCTTCATATTTATTTACTTTTTTTTTCCGTGGAAGAACAACTTTTATCTCTCCTCGGTCATAGATAAAACAATTGCGTATAAAATTGAAATAACTAAACAATCATCAAAAGGAAAAAAATTCAACTACTTTATTAACTTGACCCTACCACAAACTGAAAATGAAACATAATCAACATAACTTGTCAACAATGATGTATCATGTGGACCTCCAAGAAATCTACCTACTTCATGTTCTTCTTAAACAATATCTATGTGTTACTCAACAACATTATACTGATCTTCATTAACATCCTCTTACTGCTTATCAAGATAAGAATGAGAAATATCGTCGCTTCTCCAAGACTACCCCTTCGACGAGCAAATGATGTAGATCTCCTTTTGTTTTCACCTTGTATAGAACTCTCACCAGAGTACGTAGAGACACCTCGAGTTATTGCCATTTTGATAACAAACAAATTAAGAAAAAAAATTAAAACCAATACGCATAACAAATAACTAAATTTAAAGAGAATAAATAAAAAAAACAACAACCCATATAAATCCTAAAACCATAACAAATAAACAAACCCTAAACCCTAAAGTATAAACTCTAACGAAGAACAGACAAAATCCATAAAATTAAAATAAATTAATAAAACCATAAGCCAATAAAAATAAATTAAAACAAAATTTAAAAAAAAATATTAAAATAAAAATTATATATATATATATATATATATATATATATATATATATTTAAATCCTTAACCCATCCCAAACTCTAAACAACAACCTATAAAATAAATAAAATTAAAAATTTAACAAAACCATAAGCAATTAAAAATAAAAAAAAAATCAAAGAAAAATTAAAATAATGATTATATATATATATATATCGGACTTTGAAATTTAGTCTAATTATTATCGAATTTAGAGATAATATCAGATTTTAAATAAGGAGTTCATTGGTTCTCAATGAAACATTTACAAATTTAGATAATAGTTTAGGAAACGAAGGTATACCTTATATAGTTTGGTGGCACGAAATGCTTGAAGGTTGATTGTGGGAGTGTATGAAGATGTGCTATGCAGTGATGTAAGTGAAAGAAGTGATGAAGAGGAAGAGGAAGTAGGTGATGCGACACTAGAATTTAGGAGAAAAGATGAGTAAATAAAAGTGAATGGGTGAAGGTAAATATACAAGAGAAAAATAAATTGCCTCTGTAAAAAGGACAGTTTAAATATTTAAAAAAGTTTGAAAGTATATGAAAAAAAACTTCGAATTACACGAAGAAAGTCCCAGAAAATAAATGTGTAGAAACCTTTCTATCTTCAAATCCAACTGCCTTTTCATCTCAGAATACCTCTTTCCTCTGTTTTTTGTTTCACGTCCTTTGAACATGGTACCCAAACAATCCTTCTAATTTTCAACAACAATTCCATTTTTGCACGTACACTCCTTCAGACCTATCATTCATATTTCCTCTGCCAAAAATTAAACAAATAATTAATTTGACCAAAAATAGAAACCATAAAAAGATAATGTAAAAAAACAGAAATTCAAAAAAAACTCATGTTAAAAGGCAAAGAATAGAAAACTCCAATAATTTGAGTGACTACTAATTAAATTCTTTTAGTTTTTTTTATACTTTGCAACAACAAATTTTTTTCATAAGAATTATCTTATATCATTAAAAAAGAAAATAAAAAAGTATTTTTACAAGCAAAATTAAGACTAGAAATCATCTAATTCATATCGGAGATCTTTATTTGAATTACAACTTACCATTTACTATAAAAATGTATTTATAGAAAAAAAACAAACATACAGGATTTATCACACATCACATTTCATACAATAGTTAAACAAATATCCTAAACATACCATGAACCTAAACCCAACCATCCGGATATATGTATTGATGTTAAACTACCACACAAGGCTAATGTGTTTACCACTTATGGACAAAGAATACCAGACCATAAACTAGGACCTTCTGCTACTCCTCATCACATAATCCCCTTCTCTATCTGAGATGGAGCGATTAATATTAGAGTGTTAGGATAAATTCCAAAACTGAGTCCCTACATCAATACATCACTTTACTTGAAACCACTACCAACCATTTCACCCTACAATTCTTGTCCAATCACTCCTCAATTGCATACTCAACATCAAGTATAAAACATCATACAATTCCATAATTACTTTTAAACAAACTTAAGTCCATACTATAGTTCATAATTACAAGAAATTAAAAGAAATAAAACTTCCAATCCACTTCTAAACAAGTTGCTCATTGTATGCATCACCCATTAAGACCAATTCCCCCTTGCTCAACGAGCCATCACTCGCTCTACGAATAGCAAAACAGAGGGTTCTCGTTGCTCAATGAGAACTCTCACTCAACCACTCCTATACTCGTATTTTTCACCCAAACCAACTCGCCCAATCATATGGCTCGCTCTATGAATGCAAAAATAGAGAGAGTTGCTCGCTCAGCGAGCCTAGACTCGCTTAGCGAGTTTGCAGAATTATGCAGAACCTGCACTCCTTAAACCTCACATATCCTAACTTATACACTTCTACAAACATCTACAACTTCCATATGATATTTTAAACCTCAATTGACCTATCCAAATGTGCATTATCCAACTTAAACCTTATTAAACTCATTTTACCATGAATTTTCAAACTCACTCCAACTAAAACACCACTCTATAGTCCATAAATCAATCCCACTCATCTATCATCATAATTTGTTAGTTCATACTCTAGAAAAGTCACAATTGACCCAAAACCAGATCCTAAACCCTCACTTTCATCACAAACCCTGTACTTTAAAATCTCACCAATCAAAACCCCTAAAATGAGCCAAAAACCATACAAAATCACACCCTATTAACCACCAACCAATTCGACATCAGATTTCTACTAATTTAAAGCTAGAACAAGCTTTAAATGACCCTAGAATAAACCCAAAAACTCAATTCTTCCCATTCGACCCTTACTTCAAAATCTCACCTATGAAAACCTCCTCTTAAGGTTCAAAATCAACCTACAATTTAGCCTACTCTTTACTTCTCAATACAACATCAAATTTTTAACATTGCTCTTCAAAACCGATAGACGTACAAGATTAATCAAGTACAAATCAACATCATCCATGGCATCATACATCAAATAACCAAGTACTATCATTAAAGAACCAATGACACTAAAACAATCATTGTAATTAAAACCAAATTAACATAACATCGTATCAACCACCACTCATACCTGTAAATTAAATTTATAAAAATCACTAGCTTCCCTCACCTGATTGGGAAAACTGTCACAGCTCTATACAACGTACTACCCTTACCTTAGCTCAAGAAACTCTAAAAACACCTACAAACCATATAATCATGATTACAGCAAGTCCTTAGGACGTTTGATCGATAAGGAGCTAGAAATAGAGATAAGATGACACATGCATTCAAACTATTTGATGTGCGTTAAACATAAAAATTAAAGAAAAAAGGAGTAGAAACTAACTTACTCAATAGGAAAAACTGATTAGTAGATAATAGAGAACTCACTGTTGTGATCTCCTAGACACTTTATGATCATCAAATAAATGTCTCAGAAAGCTTATAGAGAAGGAAAAATAAATTCAAAGAATGAGTTAGAGAGACAACAGGTATTTCACATAATGAGACGCGTTTATGAAATCTTATTTATATTATTGAATTATTTTAACATTAAAATGTTCGATCTCATTATTTTAAGATACCTATAAATTCTAATACTCTATTTTCTAGGTTCTTACAAAAGTAAAGTAAAGAGACTAAAAATATATCGTATACTAACGATTTTTTATTATATTATTGTATCCATAGACACTAGTTATTATGTTTAAATATTCTTATTTATAATTACATTGATAATCTTTCAATAAGTTTCTTTTTGTCCAATAAAAAATCGATTTAACCATGATATTTTTCTAATTGTTATTATATGGATATGTGAACCATTTATGACAAGAAAATTATTAAATCAAATTTAGAAATCCAAATAATTAGTCACTATATTAATTATGTAAATATTAATTAAAATATTTTGGTGTGTAAAATAGTCTTTTTTATAAATAAAAAAATTATAATTAGTTAGTTAATTAGACTTTAAATTGGTTATTGTCATTAGTTTTAAAAGTTTTAGATATTTAATATTATTGATTTTAAATTAGTCTCAAATTTTAAATTAAAAACTAATTTAGTGACAAAAAATGTAATAATATTAAAAACCAATTTACACTCTAATTATTATGAATAATAATAATTTTTTTAGTTTATAAAATAGTATTTAAATTAGTTAATATAATGACTAATTATTATTCATTTCTTAAATTAATTATTATTTATAAAATAGTATTTTAATTTTTTTCTTTACGCTCCTAAAATTTTGTTTTCTATGTCATATATTTTCTATTAAATGGTGATATGCTGAATTAGAAAAATCACTAAGCCATCACGAAATACAGAATAATAAGAAAAATAAAGGATAAGGAAAAAGAATATGGATGAATACACTGGAGAGAAAAAACATATTTTAATCTAAAATCTTTAGTTACTTTTTTTTTTTTTGAGATTCCATTTACAAGAATTATTTCTATATTGAAAAAAGTATACGAATATTGAAATTTACCATAAGAATGGTCAATATTGATCTTAATATCACAGGAAAGTAATTCCTATTATAAGGAATATAAAAATTATTTATTTAAAATAATAATAATAAGAAAAAAAATCAAAATTTAAACACAAGTTTAAAATAATGTTACCGCTGCTTTAGTTTGTACCAGATCTTGAAAACTTTCACTATTGTCATGTCATAAAGAGTGTCTCCCAAATTATTTAAGAACTTGAAATATGCATCACGCCAAGAAATGTCTTATTAAGATTGCGCCAAACACTCCCCAAAAGCTTATATAATATAATATAAGCTTTTGGGGAAGATTCATTAATCACATGCAAGAGAGGAAGGTAATAGAAAGGAAAAAAACACATAATGTATTAGTACAGAACATGACTCAAAAATCAATAATTATGTCATTTCCAACGTTTTGAAGATTCATCAAATTATTGTATGACTAACAACTTCACAATCATAATAGGCTTCCTGAACAACCATTACAAAATAAAAATGGAGAAGAAAGAAACATTTAAAGAAAATAAATGTTTAGAAATCTTCCTCAGTTATCGATATCCAGAGTACCTCTTTCCTCTCTTTTTTTTGTCCTTTGAGCATGGTACCCTCACAATCATTCTAATCTTCAAATTCCATTTTCTCTGGCAAAAATTAAGCAAATTATATTAATTTTGCCTCAAATAAAAACAATAAAAAGATAACGTAAAAAAACAAATTCAAAACAAACTTATATTAAAAGGCAAAGGAATAGAAAACTCCAATAATTTAATATACTACTAATTACAACTTACCATTTATTATAAATAATGTATTTATAGAAATAATTATATCTATTATCCATGAAACTAATATTGCAATGTTTAAACATACAAAAGAAAAACCAACTTATTATGAGAATGTCAACAATTTTGAGACAAAATTGAAAGAGATAAAAATAAAGAGACTGAAAATATGTCTTATGCTAACGATTTTTTATTATTTTATTCTATCCATAGACATTAGTTATTATCTTTAAGTAATATTCTTATTTTCAATTACATTGTTAATCTTTCATTAAATTTCTTTTTATCTAATAAAAAATCGATTTAACCATAATATTTTTGTAATTGTTATTATTTGGAAATGTGAATCATTTATGACAAAGAAACTCATTAATCAAATTTAGAAATCAAAATAATTAATTATGTGGATATCAATTAGAAATTATTAGTATGTAAAATAGTCTTTTTTATAAATAAAAAATTATAATTAATTTGTTAATTAGACTTTAAATTGATCATTGTCATTAGCTATCAAAGTTTTACATATTTAATATTATTAATTTAAAATTAGTCTCTAATTTTAAATTAAAAACTAATTTAATGAAAAAAAAACTTAATAATTATAATAATAATAAAACAAAAAAAAAAATCAAAATTTTAACACAAGGTTAAAATAATGTTACCTGTAGCTATGTTTTGTAGCAGATTTTGAAAACTTTCACTGTTGTCATGACATAAAGAGTGTCTCCTAAATTATTTAAGAACTTGAAATATGCATGACGCCAAGAATGTAGTATTAAGATTGAGCCAAACACTCCCCAAAAGCTTATAGCAAATCCAATTGTCATACTTATATAATATTCACGATTGAAAATCAAATTGTCATCCTCTTGAAATTTAATAATTGGTCCTTGTCTTGCCACTCCATCAATGCACAATTCCTTTAATGGTGGTCCACAGAGATCAACATTATCTTCATATTTCGATGCATCGAAACTCTGTAATTGTGTGCCAGTTGGAATTTTTCCAGATAAATTATTATGTGACAAATCTAACATACTGAGTCGGTCAATTTGAGCAAGACTCGAAGGAATAGAACCAACAAGTTGGTTTCGTGACAAATCAAGAAATTCAAGTGATGTTAACTCTCCAACATTTGAAGGAATTTTCCCTGTCAATTGGTTTCTTGATAGATTCAATGACACCAATCCAAGTAAACCCTCAATTTCTTTTGGAATTTCTCCTGATAATTGATTGCTTGAGAGATCAATGCTATTTAAAAGTGATAATCCCATATTTGTGAACATTTGTTCTGAACCTTTCCACATTAATAATGTATTCAAATTGTATGAAAAGTAAACTTTGATACCACTAGTGTTGACCAAATATTGATGAGCTTGATAATAATCTCTCAAAGAAGTCATTTGAGCCATTGAGAAAAAGTTTTTTATGCATTTAGGAATTTGTCCAGATAGATTGTTTAGCGAGAGATCTAAGAGTTGAATATTTTTGAGATAACATATTTGCAATGGTAAATTTCCAGAGAAATAATTGCTTTTCAAGCTTAAAAATTGCAACTTTAATAATTCCTTCCCAATCCAATTTGGAATAGATCCTGATAATCTATTTTCTGCTATGTCTACCATCACCAACTGTGTGCAATTCTTCAAGAAGGAAGGAATTTTACCTGTTAAATTATTGCTTCTCAATAACAAAACTTGAAGTTCAAGGAGTGATCCCATTGAAGAAGGAATCTCTCCTGAAAACTTGTTCTGACTCATATTTAAGTAAGCCAATGACTTCAAATGGGTCCAACAGTCTGGAATTTGTCCAGAAAACTTATTATTTGAAAGGTCTAATTGGTATAAAGATTCAGCTACACCATTAGAACATAAAAATGAAAAAGAATTTGTGAATTTATTGTTTGATAGATCAAGAGATATTGAGCCTCGTAAAAATGGCGGAACATGACCTTCAAATTGATTTGATGCAAGTCTAAGAAAATAATAATGATTTTCTATTGGCAAATTTGGAATCGTACCTTGTAAATTATTGTGTGAAATATCAATACTCATCCAATTTGACAATCCAAATTTGGTCCAAAACCATTTTGGAATGGTACCTAATATTTCATTATTTGAAATGTCAAGATAAATAAATTCATTTTGTTTCTCTAGCCATTTGGGAAACAATGGACCAAGCTTGCAAGACCTCAATTCAATACTATATAATTGAAAAGTTGAAGCCCAATTTTGAGTAAAAGTAAGTAAGTTATCTGACAACATCAATACCCTTAACTTTGTCATATTAAAAAAATGAGAGTCAGTTAACACACCTTTCAAAGAGTTTGACTTCAAGGATAATACCTCAAGTTCTGTTGGAAATCGAAGATCTTCAGAAATTGTCCCATTTAGCTTGTTACTATCAAGGTACAATTCTTTTAATGATGGGAACATTGTTGCGAGGTTGCGAGGCAAAGTACCCCTAATTTGATTCATGCCTAGATCTAAACTTTGCAATGATGAGGATAAGTGATGCATTATTGTTGGAAGGTTTTCACTTAAACTGTTACTAAATAGGTTCAATGAACGCAAAACAGTACCATTGTGAAGTAATTTTGGAACTCCATCCAATCGATTTCCTGATATATCCAACGTTTCCAACTTTGAAAATATTGAAAAATCAGGTAATGTGCCATTGAATTTATTCTGACGGAGATATAAATTTCGCAATGAGTATCTAGAACATCCAGACAAATGATTAAATATCACTGTGAGATCTTCACTCAACTTATTATCAGACAAATCTAATAACTCTAAAGTACATGTGCTCCCAAATGATTTTGGAACACCACCTTCTAAAGAGTTAGATCCAATTGACAACTGCTCTAAATGAGATGGCAATCTAGTGCCTTCAGGTATCTTCCCACTCAATTGATTGTCAGAAAGATCCAACTTTTTTAAATTTGAAAATGCTGAAAGGTCAGGTACGGAGTCTCTGATTTGATTCGATTTCAAACTCAACTCTTGTAGTGAGTATCTAACACAAGCACTGGAGAAATTATAAAGAATTGACGAAAGGTCTTCGGTAATATTGTTTCCAAACATGTCTAATGAACTTAGGGTGCATATATTCATGAATGATTTCAAATCTTCACCCTTGAACACATTATTGGAGAGGTCAAGGTGCTCAAGCGAATTCATGGCCAAGCCAAAATGATTTGATGTCAAACCCTTCAAGAGGTTCGAACTAAGGTCAAGCTCAACAAGGTTGGAAGTGGTGTTTGACAGCCACGGGAATATCATCGGTTGTGTGAAGGAGTTACGAGAAAGATCGAGGACAGATAGAGAAGTAGAAAAATTGAAGTTGGAAGGGTTGAATGAAAGGAGGAAATGATCGGAAAGGCCACATTCAATTAAACTCAGTTCTCTTAGTTTTGGTAGGTTGGCAATGGTTCGAAGGCAGCTAGGAGAAGTGTTAAAATTAGATATGGAAATGAAGGAAAGATGGGTTAAAGAATTAAGATTAGATAACCATTGATCTCTACTGACAATTTTGAGAGCACTATCATATCCTCCAAGATAGAGTTTATTCAAATTTGAAAGGTTTCCAAGTTGGGAAGGAATGTATCCTTCAAAAGAATTGTAGCTGAGATCAAGATATTGCAGCCCAGAGAGATTTCCAAGTTGGGAAGGAATGAATCCTTCAAAAGAATTGCACCTGAGATCAAGATACTCCAATCGAGAGAGATTTCCAAGTTGAGGAGGAATTGGACCCTCCAAATAATTATCAGCAAGATTCAAATATTTCAAATGAGAAAGAGAACTTATCTGAGTTGGAATTTGTCCGCTAAAAAAACATGAAGAGAGATCAAGATATCTCAAGTTGGTAAGAGAGCCAAGAAACTCTGGAATATTAGTGTGTCGAAAAGAATTGAAACTGAGGTTCAAATACTGTAAGTGTCGTAACTCCATTAACGACTTGTGGATCTCTCCGCTGATGTAACGCTGAGAAGAGACTTCATAATAACCACCAAGAGAAGGAGATTCATTATATTGTCCAGGAAGGTGGAGGCTTATAATATGAGCGGTGAGGTTACTGCAGCGAATCCCCTCCCATTGGCAACAGTCAGGAGTGGTCCAAGAGGAGAGCATGCCGTAACGATCGACAATGGCAGCCTTGAATTGAAGGAGTGCTTCCCTCTCCTTTGGAAGGCATCTGATATGGTGTTGTCCAAAAGCAACCTGCAACACCACACTCACCACAAACATAAACATCATTACTTTCAGAATATTCATCATCAAACAGAGAGAGTGAATAGTATAGAATTAGATTGATATGTGTTCTGAATTTAGCACTCCCAATACCCACATTTATACTCACACCAACTCCTTCATTACCTATTCTTCTCACTCTTCTGCATTTCAATAATATCAATTGACTACGAAGAAGACTTGTGTATTTTCATTTTAAACGACAATATTATATGAAAATCAAAACATCAAACTCCTCCTTACAAATAATTAATGAATTGCAAGTTAATATTTGAAAACAAAATTAAGAAAGTGCTCTCAAAATTAAAAAAATTGTAAGTTCCACTAAATACTTAGAAAATATTTTAATAGTGAAAGCTTATGTCACCATTGTTATAAATTTGAAAATGCTGAAAAGTCAGGTACGGAGCCTCTGATTTGATTCGATTTCAAACTCAACTCTTGTAGTGAGTATCTAACACAACCACTGGAGAAATTATGAAGAATTGACGAAAGGTTTTCGATCATATTGTTTTCAGATATGTATAATGAACGTAGGGTGCATATATTCATTAATGATTTCAAATCCTCACCCTTCAAGAGGTTCCAACTAAGGTCAAGGTCAACAAGGTTGGAAGTGGTGTTTGACAGCCACGGGAATATCATCGGTTGTGTGAAGGAGTTACTAGAAAGATCAAGGACAGATAGAGAAGTAGAAAAATTGAAGTTGGAAGGGTTGAATGAAAGGAGGAAATGATCGGAAAGGCCACAATGAATTAAACTGAGTTCTCTTAGTTTTGGTAGCTTGGCAATGATTCGAAGGCAGCTAGGAGAACTGTTAAAATTAGATATGGAAATGAAGGAAAGATGGGTTAAAGAATTAAGATTAGATAACCATTGATCACTATTGACAATTTTTAGAGCACTATCATATCCTCCAAGATAGAGTTTATTCAAATTTGAAAGGTTTCCTAGTTGGAAAGGAATGTATCCTTCAAAAGAATTGTAGCTGAGATCAAGATACCGCAGCCGAGAGAGATTTCCGATCTGAGATGGCACACTTCCCTCAAAAGAATTGTAGCTGAGATCAAGATACCGCAGCCGAGAGAGATTTCCGATCTGAGATGGTACACTTCCCTCAAAAGAATTGTAGCTGAGATCAAGATACTCCAACCGAGAGAGATTTCCAAGTTCACGAGGTATTGAACCATTCAGATAATTATTATGAGCAAGATTCAAATATTTCAAATGAGAAAGAGAACTTATCTGAGTTGGAATTTGTCCGCTAAAATGACATGAAGAGAGATCAAGATATCTCAAGTTGGTAAGAGAGCCAAGAAACTCTGGAATATTAGTGTCTCCAAAATCATTGAAACTGAGGTTCAAATACTGTAACTGGCGCAACTCCATTAACGACTTGTGGATCTCTCCGCTGATGTAACGCCCAGAGACTGCATAATATTGGCCAAGATTAAAATATTTATAATAAATTTCTCCGTGAAGGTCCAGGCTTATAATATGAGCGGTGAGGTTGGTGCAGCGAATCCCCTTCCATTGGCAACAGTCGGGAATGGTCCAAGACGAGAGCATGCCGTAATCATGAACAATGGCAGCCTTGAATTGAAGGAGTGCTTCCCTCTCCTTTGGAAGGCATCTGATATGGTGTTGTCCAAAAGCAACCTGCAACACCACACTCACCACAAACATAAACATCATCACTTTCAGATTATTCATGATGATGAAATAGAGAGGGTGAATAGTATAGAATTAGATTGATATGTGTTCTGAATTTATCACTCCCAATACCCACATTTATACTCACACCAACTCCTTCATTACCTATACTGCTGTTCTAAGTCATCGTCGTGTTTGCCTGTTTTCCATTTTTTTGTTCATCATATCAACTAATTTTTGTGGTCCATTAATAATTTTATTATGCATTTAATGCATGCAAGATTTCAATATCAATTGACTACGAAGAAGGCTTGTGTATTTTCATTTTAAACGACAATATTATATGAAAATCAAAACATCAAACTCCTCCTTACAAATAATTAATGAATTGGAAGTTAATATTTGAAAACAAAATTAAGAAAGTGCTCTCAAAATTAAAAAAATTGTAAGTTCCACCAAATACTTAGAAAATATTTTAATAGTGAAAGCTCATGTCACCATTGTTATAAAATTTGAATATAGTATTACAGAATATCTTGTACAGAGGACGATGATGTTGTTCGGCAATATTTTCATTCCGTTTCTTTCGCAAGGATTGTATTTTTTATTTTTCTGTTCCCGCAAGGTTTGTGATTGAGTTGTTGAACACTTCCTTAAACCACGACGTATTTTCCTGGTTTAGTGGGCAAATTGACTCACTCCTAACTCTATAAATAAAGTCTTTCATTTTTAAAATATTAATTTTTTTTTCTTTTTCTAAAAATATTTTGGATTAATTTTTATTTTTTTTAAAAATTCTTGCTAGTTCGGCTTTTATTCCTAATCTTATTCTTTTTAATTTGGGGTATTGGGACAAAATGTAAAAAATATTGCCAAATTAAAAAGGAAACTTCAATACATCTTGTGATTATTGGAAAATTAGACATTGGTTTTTATTCAAATAAAATGACATGCATGGAAACGCCTCCACTTTTCCACCCTTGTCACTTTTCTCATTATCAATGGTGGGAAATTTTTTGGAACAATAATTCTATTCCAATCGATTGACTTATCCGAAGACTTGTGAAAAAGAAAGGTAACTAACATGAACTGAAAATTTTTAAATTAAACGACAATTTTATGTGAAAAATAATCGATCAAATGTTTCCTTAGGTAATCGTCTTTTAACTTTTAACAACTTCTAATATTTGCAATAGCTTCTTTTATGAATAGCAAGATGGTTAATTTGACATAGAAAGAGTTCAAATAAACAGTCCAACAGTTTACAAATGACTAAAAAAATAACGTTATTTATTTCCATGTAGAAATAAAACGTTATCTAAAATAAATACCATTAGGAAATTTATATTTTGTGTGATTTTTATTAAAATTTGTGAAATTATTTTTAATTTTTTTTTATAAATTTTTTAAGTTCTACGAAAAAAATGATTTAAATAATAAAAATCCAGATAGGTCATAAGTTAATTCATATGGAATCAACGTTGGCAGCAGCATCTGGGGCCGACAAAAGGAGCAGTGGAAGTGAAGGAATGATCAAGAGAGTAATGAGAAGAAAGGTTTTGCTAATTCGTTTTCAAACAATTGTTTCTTCAAATTAAAAGAAAAAAAAAACAATAACAAGCCGGATAAAATACTCGTTATTGTAATACAAACAGTTTATGTCACAACTTTTACCTCGGTTGAAAAAAAGTTAACAATTACATTAAAAATATATATATGGTGCAAAGTAATTTCCAAATTACATTTATAAAGAAGAATAAAAAGAAAAAGTGCATAGAAATAAAAGTAGAAATGAAAGTAATTTCACATTTTATTATGTTAAAGATTGACTTATATTTTAAGTATTATTTTTTATATTATTTTTTTTCATTTTTTTTGTAACATCCCAACGACCTATCTTTGTAAAACTGATTTGTAGTATTATTAACATGTGATTATTCTATTATATAGTTTTATACTGTATTATTGGGATGTTACATTAATGATATCAGAACGGTTTTGTTACTACTAGACATGCCACCATGAGCGATGGAAAAAAGGGAGCAAATCCATAACTTCAAAAGGCGCTGAGAGCGCGTAAGAGCTTGGATAAAGGCGTCGTTAATGACATGGTGGTCGCTTGGTCGAGATGGTCAAAACCATGTGATCGTCGGTCGAAACTAGAACTTTGGTAGTGACAACGGTAGACGATGGCACCGACAACGGTAAATGGCGTCGTCGTTGTCGGCGATGGGTGTAGCGACAGAGGCAACTAGAATTTTTTTTTACTCAAAAGAACCTTAGGCTTTAGATACCATGTTCAATATAGTGAAAAATTATATATAGGATTAATCTCCCTTGTGTTCAATATACACATAGAGCTCTCTGTTTATAATAGAAAAAATATGGGCTAAACTCAAAATATAAATAAAAAATAATAACAAACAAACTAAAGATAAAAGATAAATATCACTAGTAAAAAATTGGGTTTTTACAGCGCACATTATGCCACGGTTCACTAGAAACCGCAGCATAATGGTGCGCGGTGGCAGTTTTGTAAATAAATCGAAGGAATATGCCGCGGTTCAGAGGGGAACCGCGGCATATACGCCAGTCAACCATCCCCTTTGACGCCACGTCTGAAAAAAAAATTAAATAACAGCCTATATGCCGCGGTTCTCTGGAAAACCGCGGCATATACCCCTGCCAATTTATTGCAGGGGCTGACTGAGTCAGAGAATTTCAGAAGTTACAGGGGTATATGCCGCGGTTCTGAGAGTAACCGCAACCTATTCTCCTACCTGAAATAAATTTAAAATGAATTTGAAATATTTAGAGGAATATACCGCGGTTGCCCTCCGAACCGCGGCATATAGTTTAAAAATAATTTCAAAAATGTCATCTTATACCACGGTTGCCGCCGAACCGCGGCATATAGTTTAAAAATAATTTCAAAAATGCCATCTTATACCGCAGTTGCCGCCGAACCGCGGCATATAGTTTAAAAATAGTTTCAAAAATGCCATCTTATACCGCGGTTAAGTAGTGAACCGCGGTAGATTCCCCAGTCAGAGTTAAAAAATAAAACTTTGGAACAGTATCGTCTTGTTCGCGCAGACGCTCAACAACTTCGAGTTTTCTTCTCCCGCCGACCACCCATCTCAGTTCCCTCGTTTCTTCACCGTTTAAACTCAAAATTGTTCGGTCATTTCCCATTTTTGACGATAAAAAATAGTTTTAGCCGATCAAAATCGTTTGAAACGCCTGTCATTCCTCTCCGCTGCCATTCCCGTTTGTTGCACCAAGCTTTTTCGTCGCCCCTGTTCCAGGTATTTATGCCCTTTTGCATTCTTAACATGATTTCCTCATTAGTGGTAACTTTAACAAATTTTGATAACTTTAACAAATTTTGATTTTTTCCTAAATGTTGAATTCATATACACTAATTAATATGAATTGTCTTTTGCAGAGATTCAAGACACTACTATATGCAGGTCTGTTTTTGTGGTAGTGGATATCACAAAAACAGACCTGCAATTTTAAAAAACTGCAGGGGAATATGCCGCGGTTGTAACCCCAACCGCGGCATATAGTGGACAAAATTTTTTTTTTTAAAAAAAGGATTTAGGCAGCGGTTCTTTGGACAACCGCGGCATATTCCGCAACCTATATACCGCGGTCATAACCGCGGCCTAAAGTCTCTGACTTACTACCGCGGCTGAATATGCCGCGGTTCGTAAACCGCGACGTATAGTGAAAAATAACCGCGGTAAAAGCCCCTCGCTGCACTAGTGTATAAGATAAAAATAATATAGCTAACAATATTCATCACAAATTGAATCAATTGTTTTCTTTATAGTCAATTAAAATAATTTACATCATAAACTAGATTTGTTGTTTAATTTATATACTGAATTTAAATTCTTTATATTGATTATAAATTGGATCAATTTTTCATTTATACTAATTTATACTTAATTTATACTTAATTTAAATAATTTACTTGACTTGACGTCTAATTTCGAAACATACAGGAAAATTCTAAATAAAGTTGAAGCTGAACATACAACACATGATAAGTGTTGGCATATATGAAAGCAGAAGATGAAGAAGAGACTTATGATCATAATGGTTGGAATGTTGAATATTTGGATTGAAATAGTGTATTTTGACCAAGAAGATGAATCATGAATACATGAGCAGTTTCATTATTTAATTCAATGTCTCATGTTATTCACATGTGAAAAGGCTTGAAGGTGAGAGCACAGGTGGGAAAAAGAGGATTGAGAAAGTCTACACTGCCAAAGCATGAGAAACGTTGCTTAATTTGCTTTTATACAAAGAAGTCTATGAAAGACTAACAATTTCGTGCAATTCTTTTAGTTTCCATTTGATGTGATTGATGACTCAATTTTCTAAAACGTTAAAACCAGTTAGAAAAAAAAATTATAATGTCTGATCAATTATTGTATTTTTTCTATCATTTACTAATTTAAAAAAATATAAAGTATGATAATAATAATATATAATAAGATAAATTAACTTAGATAAAAAAATAAAAAATAAAAACCTCAATTTTGAAAATAAACTTACCCAAATTTGGAAAATAATTACCTTTTCGGAAAAATCTTTTCCTTCCTTAAAACATTTTTGAAATGATTATTTTTTAATATAAACTAACAATCGGACTAAGAACTATTATACCTAATGACTAATTTTTTAGTGATACAAAATTTTACAAATGTAAGTATTTTATCTTTTAAGAGACCTTAACTGTAAGAAGTATTTCGCTTTATATGTTTTTATTCCATGTATTTATAATCATTCTCTACTTAATTAACCCCGTAATCAAGTACATATATACATTTAATTTCCTTAATTTAGGACTCGATATCCCTAGTATTTTGTTTTATCCTTCAATTCCTTGATTTGTTGAAATACTAGTGCATATATCCGTGTTTAATAAATCTAAATTTAATTTACTTCATTTTAATTTTTTAATATTTTAATCTGAGTTTATAATTGTTTTCTTAAAATAATATAATTATATGTGAAATTAAATTATTATTTTTTTCATAATAATTTCAATAGAAACTATTATATTATTATCGTTGTGTTATTATGAAAAAAAGTTTTTAAAGGTAATAGAATTTGTAACATCCCAAAATACAGTATAAAACGATACAATAGAATAATCACATATAATAATATTACAACTCAGTCTTTCAAAAGAGATTCAATAGAGATATGGCCGAACGGCCTTACAATATAACGGGAAGTTAAAACTGCACACTAGCTACAACTAGGCCGAACGGTTTACAAAAGAAAAAGGGGTAAAAAATGATCGAACGGTCATCGTACAATTAAACTAACTAATAACCGAACAGTTCTACAAAAGAAGTAGCCAAGAGAGGTACAAATGGTAATACAAAGAAAACCAACAGTTGACCGAACACTTCTACTGTTCGGTCATAACTTCCACCTCGACCAGATTTTCTTCTGCTAGCGCTTCTTCCAGCAACTCATCTCCTTCTGCTCACATCCACACGGATGATCATTGCAACAGGACAAACGACAGAACATACAAAACGGACAAGAAAGGAAAATAGGGTAAGCTTATGTAATTAAATTCAAGTATTAACATAGATTTCACACAATTTAATTAAATGAGCTAGTTCATTCACTTATACATGTAAAGCCTAATACTAGACTCTTACTGTCCGGACTGTATGAACTCTGTGTAGCTACGATGTTCGTGCACCCGGGTGATGTAGTAACTGGGAACCCTCAACAGCTGCCACCCGAGGTTAGTCCTATTTGTCCAAATTAACCATAAGGACTAGGACCTCCTGCCATTCCCACACATGACTTACCCTTCTTTACGTGAGAACGAGTAATCACGGAATATCAGGATGAACCGCCAGCTTAGCATGCCCACATTCATACTTTACCAATTCCAATATACATTCATGAGATATTCCTCCCTAGAATACTCGTTCATAACCATACTCATTTCTTCTACATCATATTCCTTCATCTTTCATTATAATTTAATATATATATATTATATTTTATATATTTTTTGTCATTTTATTTTAATTTTATTATAATATTTTATAAAAATATATTTTTTTAAATATTTGTGGGGTATTCGCCGGTATCCACGGATATCCGCGGGTTTTAAAATATCTGCGGATATTTTTTAAGCGGATATCCGTGTGGGTAGCGGGTCGGGTAGTGGGTGGATTTTTTTTTGTCGGGTCGGATTGCGGGTAGGCACTAGCTGTGCCCGACCTGACCCGTTGCCATCCCTATCTACGTGAGACGTCATCAACAAGATAAGTATGTTTTGAAATATTAATATTTCATAAAATATCTAATTAATAATAGATATTATAACAACTATTTTATATAGATATTTTAAATATATATAGTATAATCCATAATATATTATATGATATATGATATATTATATATAATATAGTATATAACTATAAATATAGTTATCTAATTATTATAACCGAAACATTTTTTGGCATGATTAAAATAGTCAAAGAAATTGTTGTGTTAGAGATAACTATCAACAACAATATTATAAAATCTCAAGACGATTTTGATACCTTGTTTATTATATATGTTATTTATTCGGTGCAATTCATAATATCTGGTAACCGAATCATTTATTATACGGTTATATACCATAATATATATCATCATGAGAATTTCAACAAGACAACATCTTGAAGAAATATATATAAAAATCCATGCCATCAACTATGCAAGTGCAGACTAAGATCTTGTCATAAACAGACTTCATGCTTAAAGTATCATGGAATTCAATTAACAAAGGGAAAGTCTCCTATTGCAAACACTGATTGCCAATTTCGTCAGCAAAGTTCATAATTAACGATCAAGTCCAAGACCGAGCGGTAAATCCCTTTCGGGAGAGAGGTAAAACCCTCTCCAAGCCGAACGGTAAAGTCCGTTCCCTAAGAAGCACTCCTAGGTCAAAGATCGAGCGGTAAATCCCTCTCGGGAGAGAGTTAAAGCCCTCTAAAAGCCGAACGGTAAATCCCGTTCACTAGGAAGCACTCCTAGCTCAAAGCAGAGAGGTAAAGCCCTCTCAAAGCTGAACGATAAAGCCCGTTCCCTAGGAAGCATTCCTAGGTCAAATACCGAGCGGTAAATCCCTCTCGGGAGAGAGGTAAAGCCCTCTCAAAGTCGAACGGTAAAGCCCGTTCACTAGGAAGCACTCCTAGCTCAAAGTAGAGAGGTAAAGCCCTCTCAAAGCTGAATGGTAAAGCCTGTTCCCTATGAAACACTTCTAAGTCAAAGTCAGAGCGGTAAATCCCTCTCGGGAGAGAGATAAAGCCCTCTCAAAGCCGAACGGTAAAGCCCGCACACTAGGAAGCACTCCTAGCTCAAAGCAGAGAGGTAAAGCCCTCTCAAAGCCGAACGATAAAGCTTCTTCCCTAGGAAGAACTTCTAGGTCAAAATCAAAGACCGAGAGGTAAATCCCTCTCGGTTCATGTTGAAGGCCGAGCGGGAAATCCCTCTCGGTTCATGTTGAAGGACGAGCGGTAAATCTCTCTCAGTTAATGTCGAAGGTCGAGCGGTAAAACGATCTCGGTTAATGTTGAAGGCCGAGAGGTAAATCCCTCTCGGATCATGTTGAAGGACGAGAGGTAAATCCCTCTCGGTTCATGTTGAAGGACGAGAGGTATATCCCTCTCGGTTCATATTGAAGGCCGAGTGGTAAATCCCTCTCGGTTCATGTTGAAGGACGAGCGGTAAATCCCTCTCGGTTAATGTCGAAGGTCGAGCGGTAAATCCCTCTCGTTTATAGTTTTTCAATTGACATTCATATTATAAATTAAATACAAATAATTACTAACTTTAAAGAGATTCGTGGTATATATATATATATATATATATATATATATATATATATATATATATATATATATATATTATATTTATTAGATTATTAGATATTTTATATAAATATTTAATTTTAAATTAATTTGTTATTATTTTTTATTTGTAATTTTAGTTTAACTTATATTTTTTTTATTACAAATAAAATATCTATATATATATATATTGTATCGTATAAAATATTAATCGAGCGATTGGTGACTAAGACCGGTCGGTCCATCCACTCAGGTCAAAGATTGGGCCGCAATTGGGTTAGCACTTAAGCTATTGTTGGGTCAACAGTCCAGCAGATAATAAAATAATCAAAGAATATCTAATTAAAGATATTGATAAAGCAGGTTATAAACAACCAACCGAATTTTCAGGTAATCTGTTTATATCTTATTCTATTTATATATTATTGGGCTTATATCAGCTTAGGATCCATGACGTAAATTATAAATACAAAGTCAGGGCCGAAAGTCAGGTAGGTTCCACTTATCATTATTCACTCTACGCTACTTTCAAATACTCAATAGTGATAATCATTCACTAAATATTCAACTAAGAGCCGAGGCTCTTCAAATCACACGCCTAACTTGACCGTTGGAGTATCTTTTGCAGGTACATCCTCCCTCGTCAAGAAGGAGACCGATCGGTTTTTGCCAACACTGATAAGCCAATAGCAGGAGTTTGGAAGCGAGTGAGCGGCCCAGACACGTCAGCAGGTTAGTCTCTCGGTCCCAAAAATATCTACCGAAACATATATATATTCAATCCAAAAAAGATTAATGTTATATATAGTTTTTGTGATATTAAATAATTTACCTTCATGTGTATCTCTTACAGTTTATGAATAGCACATGTTTTACCTAGTTCATTTAAAAAGAACACACTCATAACAACGGCTAAATACTAGTTTTACTGACCTCGAAGAATATGCCCAATTGGCCTTCCAATTTGCATAGGAAGCATCTATTACCAGAGTTGTTCTCAGGTTTGTATGTCTTCTAGTAGCAAAGCATTGAAAGACAAGGCAAGCAGAAACACACTCTATAAGGCCTTGAATGAAGCCATTGTTCGCAACATTCAATCTATCTGCAAACTAAAACAACATACTAGTTGAAAATATACATTTTATAACTATCTTTTATACTTATCAAAATTCAGCCACTAGAGAAAGTGGTATAATGGCAATTTTGTAAATATAAAAATTCTTTATAGTCGTTAATTTTAGAAGAGGTATAAATTATTGATTTACACCAGTTAAATATTATATCAGGTATAGATTATTTTACATTTTCAGTTTGTTTTTCCCGCAATACTTTCTTTTCTGTGCAAAACTTCATTTCGATTACCATTGTTGTCTGTTCAGTCGTGTTGAGGTGGTTGGGTAAAGCTCTTGTTCCCATTTGAAGTTGCTCGTGTCTCTCATTCACTGTGCGTTTCTCGTCTTCTTTTTCGCGTTTAAAGTTGTTCACGTTTGGGTAAAGCAACATTTCTCAGCGTCGTCTTTTTCTCTTTCGCACATCAGAGAGCATTTCTCAGCGTCGTCTTCCTCACTTTCAGTGGCTCGAGAGCTCATCCTTCACCATCACAGAGCATCTTCCTCACTTTCAAGTTAGGGTTTCTCCCGCACTTCCTCATCTTCCACCGATTATAATCTCATTCTACCAATTATAATCCCTTTCCACCGTTTAAAACCCCTTTTCCATCGATCAATCGGTCAATTCTGGGGTTCCTTGGTTCCTTCACGGTTTTGCATCGATTAAACAAGTTCTCCTGAGGGTCTGAGGCAAACATTTTGTATTTTAGTTTCTTTTTGCAGCTTCAATTTACGGTTAGAAGGTGGTCGTGAGCGTGTGCTGCCAGGGAACAACTCTTACAACTCAAAGAGGTATTTTTTATGTTATTGCTGCTTTAATGATATGGTTGATTAATTATACTTTTTCCTGAGAAAATATGTTTATTGCATCTACTGCCTAGATGTTATTCTTTTCCTTTTAATTTGAAAATTGTGGCTAATTAAAATTCTTTAATGTTTAGTGATTGGATTCTTCTGTGCGTATTGCTTTCCTTGATTACCCTGTAAACATGATTATAGATATCTAAATCCACTTCCATTCACATTTTCTAGATATATATGAATGATTTCTAGAAAGCAACGATATATATTTTAATAGTTTAGGAAAGGTTTAATTGCTTGCATTGTCCCTAGTTTGGCTGCAACGTGTCAAAGTAGTCCATTCTTTTAAAAAAATTTCAATTACGTACAAACTTGGTTTAAAAGTGTCAATTTCGTCCAAACGTATGTAAAATTTGCTTCAATCAAGTCCCTTCCGTTAAATTCACCAAAACGGACGTTAATTTTTTAGTTCTCTCTCCTCTGCTCCTCTGCTTCTCTGCTCTGCTCCTCTGCTTCTCTGCTCTGCTCCTTTGGACATTATAAAATAATATAATGATAATATAAAATATAAAATAATACATTAAGCAATTATTAGAAAATTTGAAGATGAATATTATTTTGTTGAAGATGTACTGACACGTTGATATGTTATTTTGTTAACAAATTGCGGCAGTAAAATAGATTTGATTAAATTGTTTTGATTCTTTATACATAATTACTTTAATATTTTTTTAAACTTCATCAAATACAATTCAATTTAAAATGAATATTACTTTTATTTTAAAATAAAATATTAAATTCGTGATAAAAATTATATTTCGCACAATATTTACAAACTATATTTATCATAAAAAAAAAATAAATACATGACAGTAAAATATTGCCACTTATATTATTATCTATGAATAAAAAACTAAATTAGTTAACTCATGGCTACAGTTATATCTTTCACGCAAAATATAAAAACTTTAAATTGTACATATTTACAAAAACATAGGTATTGATATCATCTTTCTCATTTATGAAAAAATCACACAAGATACAAAAATAATAATTACTCTCCAACCAAAACATTTAAAAACTCTAAAACTAAACATACTCTAATGCATATATGATTTAATAAATTTAACATAATTAGAAGTTTGTATTTTAAAAATCTAAAAAACTATCCATATAATTCATCTTGACTTCCTCTAATCATACAATCAGATGAATAAAATCATTCTACTTTTCCTATTTTGAATATTAAAAAATTATTCATATACTTATTAAATTTATTTCAATTAATATAAAGTTATTCACTTTAATAATTTTATATGTAATCATGTGTTTAAATAGTAAATAAAATATTTTTAATTAAATGCATTTTTTTCAAATATCGTTAAAATTAATTTATACACTTAATAATTTTACTTATATATCTTTATTCAAACAGTATAAAATACTACTTTCAATCACACATATTTTCTATAAACCAACGTGTCAGTACATCTTCAACAAAATAATATTCATCTTCAAATTTTCTAATAATTGCTTAATGTATTATTTTATATTTTATATTATCATTATATTATTTTATAATGTCCAGAGGAGCAGAGCAGAGAAGCATAGGAGCAGAGGAGAGAGAACTAAAAAATTAACGTCCGTTTTGGTGAATTTAACGGAAGGGACTTGATTGAAGCAAATTTTACATACGTTTGGACGAAATTGACACTTTTAAACCAAGTTTGTACGTAATTGAAATTTTTTTAAAAGAATGGACTACTTTGACACGTTGCAGCCAAACTAGGGACAATGCAAGCAATTAAACCTTTAGGAAATGAAGGTACCTTATATAGTTTGGTGGCACGAAATGCTTGAAGGTTGATTGTGGGAGTGTATGAAGATGTGCTATGCAGTGATGTAAGTGAAAGAAGTGATGAAGAGGAAAAGGAAGTAGGTGATGCGACACTAGAATTTAGGAGAAAAGATGAGTAAATAAAAGTGAATGGGTGAAGGTAAATATAGAAGAGAAAAATAAATTGCCTCTGTAAAAAAGGACAGTTTAAATATTTAAAAAAGTTTGAAAGTATATGAAAAAAAACTTCGAAGTACACGAAGAAAGTCCCAGAAAATAAATGTGTAGAAACCTTTCTATCTTCATATCCAACTGGCTTTTCATCTCAGAATACCTCTTTCCTCTGTTTTTTTTTTCACGTCCTTTGAGCATGGTACCCACACAATTCCATTTTTGCACGTATACTGTTTCACACCTATAATCCATATTTCCTCTGCCAAAAATTAAACAAATAATTAATTTGGCCAAAAATAAAAACCATAAAAAGATAACGTAAAAAAAACAGAAATTTAAAGAAAACTCATGTTAAAAGGCAAAGAATAGAAAATTCCAATAATTTAAGTGACTACTAATTAAATTCTTTTAACAAAATTTTTTCATAAGAATTATCTTATATCATTAGAAAATAAAATAAAAAAAGTATTTTTGCAAGCAAAATTAAGACTAGAAATCATCAAATTCATATAGGAGATCTTTATTTGAATTACAACTTACCATTTACTATAAAAATGTATTTATAGAAAAAAAAACACAAACATACAGGATTTATCACACATCACATTTCATACAATAGTTAAACAAATATCCTAAACATACCATGAACCTAAACTCAACCATCCGGATATATGTATTGATGTTAAACTATGATAAGTTTTTGCACTTGTAGTAGTGGAACAACTGCCCCCCTCTCCCAAGCTACCACACAAGGCTAATGTGTTTACCACCTATGGACAAAGAATATCAGACCATAAACTAGGACCTTCTGCTACTCCTCATCACATAATCCCCTTCTCTATCTGAGATGGAGCGATTAATATTAGACTGTTAGGATAAATTCCAAAACTGAGTCCCTACATCACTTTACTTGAAACCACCACCAACCATTTCACCCTACAATTCTTGTCCAATCACTCCTCAATTGCATACTCAACATCAAGTATAAAACATCAAACAATTCCATAATTACTTTTAAACAAACTTAAGTCCATACTATAGTTCATAATTACAAGAAATTAAAAGAAATAAAACTTCCAATCCACTTCTAAACAAGTTGCTCATTGTATGCATCACCCATTAAGACCAATTCCCCCTTGCTCAACGAGCCATCACCCAAGTTGCTCATTTTACCATGAATTTCCAAACTCACTCCAGCTAAAACACCACTCTCTAGTCCATAAATCAATCCCACTCATCTATCATCATAATTTGTTAGTTCAGACTCTAGAAAAGTCACAATTGACCCAAAACCAGATCCTAAACCCTAACTTTCATCACAAACCCTGTACTTTAAAATCTCACTAGTCAAAACCCCTAAAATGAGCCAAAAACCATACAAAATCACACCCTATTAACCACCAACCAATTCGACGTCAGATTTCTACTAATTTAAAGCTAGAACAAGCTTTAAATGACCCTAGAACAAACCCAAAAACTCAATTATTCCCATTCGACCCTTACTTCAAAATCTCACCTATCAAAATCTCCTCTTAAGGTTCAAAATCAACCTACAATTTAGCCTACTCTTTACTTCTCAATACAACATCAAATTTTTAACATTGCTCTTCAAAACCGATAGACGCACAAGATTAATCAAGTACAAATCAACATCATCCATGGCATCATAAATCAAATAACCAAGTACTATCATTAAAGAACCAATGACACTAAAACAATCATTGTATTTAAAACCAAATTAACATAACATCGTATCAACCACCACTCATACCTGTAAATTAAAATTATAAAAATCACTAGCTTCCCTCACCTGATTGGGAAAATTGTCACAGCTCTATACAACGTACTACCCCTACCTTAGCTCAAGAAACTCTAAAAACACCTACAAACCATATAATCATGATTACAACAAGTCCTTAGGACGTTTGATTGATAAGGAGCTAGAAATAAAGATAAGATGACACATGCATTCAAACTATTTGATGTGCGTTAAACATAAAAATTAAAGAAAAAAGGAGTAGAAACTAACTTACTCAATAGGAAAAACTGATTAGTAGATAATAGAGAACTCACTGTTGTGATCTCCTAGACACTTTATGATCATCAAATAAATTTCTCAGAAAGCTTATAGCGAAGGGAAAATAAATTCAAAGAATCAGTTAGAGAGACAACAGGTATTTCACATAATGAGACGCGTTTATGAAATCTTATTATATTATTGAATTATTTTAACATTAAAATATCCGATCTCATTATTTTAAGATACCTATAAATTCTAATACTCTATTTTCTAGGTTCTTACAAAAGTAAAGTAAAGAGACTAAAAATATGTCTTATACTAACGATTTTTTATTATATTATTGTATCCATAGACACTAGTTATTATGTTTAAATATTCTTATTTATAATTACATTGATAATCTTTCAATAAGTGTCTTTTTGTCCAATAAAAAATCGATTTAACCATGATATTTTTGTAATTGTTATTATATGGATATGTGAACCATTTATGACAAGAAAATTATTAAATCAAATTTAGAAATCCAAATAATTAGTCACTATATTAATTATGTAAATATTAATTAAAATATTTTGGTGTGTAAAATAGTCTTTTTTATAAATAAAAAAATTATAATTAGTTAGTTAATTAGACTTTAAATTGGTTATTGTCATTAGTTTTAAAAGTTTTAGATATTTAATATTATTGATTTTAAATTAGTCTCAAATTTTAAATTAAAAACTAATTTAGTGACAAAAAATGTAATAATATTAGAAACCAATTTACACTCTAATTATTATGAATAATAATAATTTTTTTAGTTTATAAAATAGTATTTAAATTAGTTAATATAATGACTAATTATTATTCATTTCTTAAATTAATTATTATTTATAAAATAGTATTTAAATTTTTTTCTTTACGCTCCTAAAATTTTGTTTTCTATGTCATATATTTTCTATTAAATGGTGATATGCTGAATTAGAAAAATCACTAAGCCATCACGAAATACAGAATAATAAGAAAAATAAAGGATAAGGAAAAAGAATATAGATGAATACACCGGAGAGAAAAAAACATATTTTAATCTAAAATCTTTAGTTACTTTTTTTTTTCTGAGTCTTGGACGTTGATAGGAAAATGAGAGGATTCAGTTGAACCCCTAATGAGTTTCTGAATAAAGAGGCTTTGGGCCTAGCGTGGGCTGCCTCCTTTCTTCCTGTTGAGACGCATTTCCCATTCACACCCCCTTCTGTTGGGGTTTAAGCCCATTCCGCTTCTGCAAACAAAAAAGCGGGTTTGGGCATTGGACTCATTTTGCTTTTGGCACCTCCAACTTTGCTGCTACACCCCTATCTTGGGGCCTGGATAAGAAATTTCGAGTTGCACTCCTGGTTTTTATCTCTGCACTCCTATTCTTAATAGATTTCTTTGTTTTTATTATTTGTTTGATTATTTAGTTTTTACTGTATGTAACTCCTTGTATGATAACCCCCACTCCTATATCTGATGTTTTATTTTTATTTATTTATTGGGCTTGTTTTATTTGTTGCACTCTAAAAAAAAAAGGGAGAAAATAGATAGAAAAAATAATAACAAAAATAATGTTTTAAAGGTTAAGCACATGTGTGACCGCTCGCGTCGTCCTTGTGCTAGAAACCTTTTCTCTTTCTTATAAAAAATAACAAAAATAATGTTTTAAAGGTTAAGCACACGTGTGACCGCTCGCGTCGTCCTTGTGCTAGAAACCTTTTCTCTTTCTTATAAAAAATAACAAAAATAATGTTTTAAAGGTTAAGCACACGTGTGACTGCTCGCGTCGTCCTTGTGCTAGAAACCTTTTCTCTTTCTTATAAAAAAATAACAAAAATATGTTTTAAAGGTTAAGCACACGTGTGACCGCTCGCGTCGTCTTTGTGCTAAAAACACTTTTCTCTTTCTTATAAAAAAATAACGAAAATATGTCTTAAAGGTTAAGCACACGTGTGACCGCTCGCGTCGTCCTTGTGCTAAAAAACATTTTTCTCTTTCTTTTAATAAAAATAACAAAATATGTTTTAAAGGTTGAGCACTCGTGTGATCGTCCGCATCGTCCTAGTGTTCAATACCTTTCTCTCTTATTTAAATAATTAAATAATGATATAAGTACTCGTGTGATCGTCCGCATCAGCCTAGTACTTAATATCTTCAATCTAAAAATTAAATAATGGTATGAGTGCTCGTGCGATCGTCCGCATCAGCCTAGCACTCAATACTCTCAAGTCTTCCTAAATAAGTAGATAACGATATGAGTGCTCGTGTGATCGTTCGCATCGTCCTAGTGCTTAATACCGTTATTTCTCTTTTAAAAAAATAATTAAAAAATATTCAAATATCGTTCTGAAGGTATGAGTACTCGTGTGACCGTCTGCGTTGGCCTAGTACCCATTACCTTCTTTTTCTCAAAAATACCAAAAATATAAAATCTTCAAAAACTAAGAACATCCACATTTTCAAACAACAAAAACAATCTTTTACCCAAAACTACGTGATCCTTGATTCTCCATCAAAAGTGGAGATACGTAGGAGCAAGGTTAGCCCTTGTCAGGTTCACTTCCCCAAAAATTCAAATTTATCCATAATCAATTTCTCAAACAATTCATCAAACAAAATTTTCAAGTAGTTTCTAAAAGAACTACGTAACCCTGATTTCTCATTTTGAATGAGAATACGTAGGAGCAAGGTCAATCCTTGTCGGGCCCAAAAAACTAAAAAATATATTTTGTTCATTTAGAATTTTATTTTAGGGGATAGTTAAACATTTTGAAAACCACATCATATTCTCGCATTTAGTTAAAGGTACTGCCTTAGGGCAGGCGTTGTAGGGTGCTAACACCTTCCCTATGCGTAACCGACTCCCGAACCCAGAATATGGTTTTCGTGGACCGTGTCTTATTATTTTATGGTTTTTCCGTAGTTTTCCTTAATAAACTATGGTGGCGACTCCAAATCTCTTTTTAAAACCCGTTTCTTTTTTGGATCGTCATCCCGTCGCGATTCTGGTTGCGACACATACCAAAAACTAGATTATGACTTCAATCTCTTATGAACTAGAATGTCATTTTGGAGATGTCAACAAATTCGAGGTATGAGACTCGACCGATCATCCTCGACAACATGAATAACATAGGGATGTGATATCCTTCTTAACCACTTGAGTTATCCTTCAATGCATGAAGATAGAGAGGACAACACTGTGACATTCATCAACACGTGCTTGAGAAAGTGCAACCAACGATTATAAGAGTTCCTATGTCAGCCTCTAGAACAATGTTTAGTAACCACGACTTCAATTGCTCATATCCAAATTGCCTTAATATGTGTTCAGGTAGATGTTAGTGTACAATCAGATCCACTCTGATCCAACTAGAGAACATGCTGATTGACAAATGTAAATGATTAATTTGATGTGCTTCATATGAGGCCTAGATCATCCCATCATATATCAAGGCATCCGATTGTGCCATGGCGTCACGTAGACTGAAAATATTCCTCCTCATCACCTAACGTGCGACCTAAGGTGTATCTTCATCATAACTAGGCAACATATGCTTCTTCCCATCGTAGGAAAGTGCTCATATATCTAACTCTAAAAAAAAGTAAAAATGTTTTTCAATAATGAAACAATAAAGGAATCAAAGATTAATATATATATATATATATATATATATATATATACACACACACACACACACACCTCTAAAATGCTTTGTCTCTACAAAGTTGGCACCAAACTGCTTGTATAGTACAAATGAGCCAATTTAGCAACTCCCTAGACATATCTACCACATGATAGTAGGTCTTTGAAGAACATCAAGTATGATATACGGATGAAAGTGGAGTTCTTATCTATAAAAATAGTGCATCCACAAGATGAAACAAGTAGGCCAGTGCGTCACATTGCCATTGCCAGTTGTCATAATAGTCCTTATATAGGTCTCTCAATCAGCCCAGTCTTACTTGGGGACCATGATATTACCTCAACTCATATGTATCGCTTGTGTAGTCCATGCCCAATAGGTCCATGAGAGTTTCCAAAGCCACTTCAAAGTCTAAGACTTCATTCAGAAAAAATGGTCTTACTATAGACAAATGTAGCAATGTGGACATGTCATCTAATGTGATAGTCATCTCACTAACAAGGACATGAAAAATGTTTATCTCTCTATTCCATCTCTCAGTGAACTCCAATCTCAACCTCTTATTGGTATAATCATAATAAATATTGCATAGAGGCATCAAACTAAAAATCATGACAAAAATTTGAACAGCCAAATGACATGCTTCATATTTATTTACTTTTTTTTTCCGTGGAAGAACAACTTTTATCTCTCCTCGGTCATAGATAAAACAATTGCGTATAAAATTGAAATAACTAAACAATCATCAAAAGGAAAAAAATTCAACTACTTTATTAACTTGACCCTACCACAAACTGAAAATGAAACATAATCAACATAACTTGTCAACAATGATGTATCATGTGGACCTCCAAGAAATCTACCTACTTCATGTTCTTCTTAAACAATATCTATGTGTTACTCAACAACATTATACTGATCTTCATTAACATCCTCTTACTGCTTATCAAGATAAGAATGAGAAATATCGTCGCTTCTCCAAGACTACCCCTTCGACGAGCAAATGATGTAGATCTCCTTTTGTTTTCACCTTGTATAGAACTCTCACCAGAGTACGTAGAGACACCTCGAGTTATTGCCATTTTGATAACAAACAAATTAAGAAAAAAAATTAAAACCAATACGCATAACAAATAACTAAATTTAAAGAGAATAAATAAAAAAAACAACAACCCATATAAATCCTAAAACCATAACAAATAAACAAACCCTAAACCCTAAAGTATAAACTCTAACGAAGAACAGACAAAATCCATAAAATTAAAATAAATTAATAAAACCATAAGCCAATAAAAATAAATTAAAACAAAATTTAAAAAAAAATATTAAAATAAAAATTATATATATATATATATATATATATATATATATATATATATATATATATATATATATATTTAAATCCTTAACCCATCCCAAACTCTAAACAACAACCTATAAAATAAATAAAATTAAAAATTTAACAAAACCATAAGCAATTAAAAATAAAAAAAAAATCAAAGAAAAATTAAAATAATGATTATATATATATATATATCGGACTTTGAAATTTAGTCTAATTATTATCGAATTTAGAGATAATATCAGATTTTAAATAAGGAGTTCATTGGTTCTCAATGAAACATTTACAAATTTAGATAATAGTTTAGGAAACGAAGGTATACCTTATATAGTTTGGTGGCACGAAATGCTTGAAGGTTGATTGTGGGAGTGTATGAAGATGTGCTATGCAGTGATGTAAGTGAAAGAAGTGATGAAGAGGAAGAGGAAGTAGGTGATGCGACACTAGAATTTAGGAGAAAAGATGAGTAAATAAAAGTGAATGGGTGAAGGTAAATATACAAGAGAAAAATAAATTGCCTCTGTAAAAAGGACAGTTTAAATATTTAAAAAAGTTTGAAAGTATATGAAAAAAAACTTCGAATTACACGAAGAAAGTCCCAGAAAATAAATGTGTAGAAACCTTTCTATCTTCAAATCCAACTGCCTTTTCATCTCAGAATACCTCTTTCCTCTGTTTTTTGTTTCACGTCCTTTGAACATGGTACCCAAACAATCCTTCTAATTTTCAACAACAATTCCATTTTTGCACGTACACTCCTTCAGACCTATCATTCATATTTCCTCTGCCAAAAATTAAACAAATAATTAATTTGACCAAAAATAGAAACCATAAAAAGATAATGTAAAAAAACAGAAATTCAAAAAAAACTCATGTTAAAAGGCAAAGAATAGAAAACTCCAATAATTTGAGTGACTACTAATTAAATTCTTTTAGTTTTTTTTATACTTTGCAACAACAAATTTTTTTCATAAGAATTATCTTATATCATTAAAAAAGAAAATAAAAAAGTATTTTTACAAGCAAAATTAAGACTAGAAATCATCTAATTCATATCGGAGATCTTTATTTGAATTACAACTTACCATTTACTATAAAAATGTATTTATAGAAAAAAAACAAACATACAGGATTTATCACACATCACATTTCATACAATAGTTAAACAAATATCCTAAACATACCATGAACCTAAACCCAACCATCCGGATATATGTATTGATGTTAAACTACCACACAAGGCTAATGTGTTTACCACTTATGGACAAAGAATACCAGACCATAAACTAGGACCTTCTGCTACTCCTCATCACATAATCCCCTTCTCTATCTGAGATGGAGCGATTAATATTAGAGTGTTAGGATAAATTCCAAAACTGAGTCCCTACATCAATACATCACTTTACTTGAAACCACTACCAACCATTTCACCCTACAATTCTTGTCCAATCACTCCTCAATTGCATACTCAACATCAAGTATAAAACATCATACAATTCCATAATTACTTTTAAACAAACTTAAGTCCATACTATAGTTCATAATTACAAGAAATTAAAAGAAATAAAACTTCCAATCCACTTCTAAACAAGTTGCTCATTGTATGCATCACCCATTAAGACCAATTCCCCCTTGCTCAACGAGCCATCACTCGCTCTACGAATAGCAAAACAGAGGGTTCTCGTTGCTCAATGAGAACTCTCACTCAACCACTCCTATACTCGTATTTTTCACCCAAACCAACTCGCCCAATCATATGGCTCGCTCTATGAATGCAAAAATAGAGAGAGTTGCTCGCTCAGCGAGCCTAGACTCGCTTAGCGAGTTTGCAGAATTATGCAGAACCTGCACTCCTTAAACCTCACATATCCTAACTTATACACTTCTACAAACATCTACAACTTCCATATGATATTTTAAACCTCAATTGACCTATCCAAATGTGCATTATCCAACTTAAACCTTATTAAACTCATTTTACCATGAATTTTCAAACTCACTCCAACTAAAACACCACTCTATAGTCCATAAATCAATCCCACTCATCTATCATCATAATTTGTTAGTTCATACTCTAGAAAAGTCACAATTGACCCAAAACCAGATCCTAAACCCTCACTTTCATCACAAACCCTGTACTTTAAAATCTCACCAATCAAAACCCCTAAAATGAGCCAAAAACCATACAAAATCACACCCTATTAACCACCAACCAATTCGACATCAGATTTCTACTAATTTAAAGCTAGAACAAGCTTTAAATGACCCTAGAATAAACCCAAAAACTCAATTCTTCCCATTCGACCCTTACTTCAAAATCTCACCTATGAAAACCTCCTCTTAAGGTTCAAAATCAACCTACAATTTAGCCTACTCTTTACTTCTCAATACAACATCAAATTTTTAACATTGCTCTTCAAAACTGATAGACGTACAAGATTAATCAAGTACAAATCAACATCATCCATGGCATCATACATCAAATAACCAAGTACTATCATTAAAGAACCAATGACACTAAAACAATCATTGTAATTAAAACCAAATTAACATAACATCGTATCAACCACCACTCATACCTGTAAATTAAATTTATAAAAATCACTAGCTTCCCTCACCTGATTGGGAAAACTGTCACAGCTCTATACAACGTACTACCCTTACCTTAGCTCAAGAAACTCTAAAAACACCTACAAACCATATAATCATGATTACAGCAAGTCCTTAGGACGTTTGATCGATAAGGAGCTAGAAATAGAGATAAGATGACACATGCATTCAAACTATTTGATGTGCGTTAAACATAAAAATTAAAGAAAAAAGGAGTAGAAACTAACTTACTCAATAGGAAAAACTGATTAGTAGATAATAGAGAACTCACTGTTGTGATCTCCTAGACACTTTATGATCATCAAATAAATGTCTCAGAAAGCTTATAGAGAAGGAAAAATAAATTCAAAGAATGAGTTAGAGAGACAACAGGTATTTCACATAATGAGACGCGTTTATGAAATCTTATTTATATTATTGAATTATTTTAACATTAAAATGTTCGATCTCATTATTTTAAGATACCTATAAATTCTAATACTCTATTTTCTAGGTTCTTACAAAAGTAAAGTAAAGAGACTAAAAATATATCGTATACTAACGATTTTTTATTATATTATTGTATCCATAGACACTAGTTATTATGTTTAAATATTCTTATTTATAATTACATTGATAATCTTTCAATAAGTTTCTTTTTGTCCAATAAAAAATCGATTTAACCATGATATTTTTCTAATTGTTATTATATGGATATGTGAACCATTTATGACAAGAAAATTATTAAATCAAATTTAGAAATCCAAATAATTAGTCACTATATTAATTATGTAAATATTAATTAAAATATTTTGGTGTGTAAAATAGTCTTTTTTATAAATAAAAAAATTATAATTAGTTAGTTAATTAGACTTTAAATTGGTTATTGTCATTAGTTTTAAAAGTTTTAGATATTTAATATTATTGATTTTAAATTAGTCTCAAATTTTAAATTAAAAACTAATTTAGTGACAAAAAATGTAATAATATTAAAAACCAATTTACACTCTAATTATTATGAATAATAATAATTTTTTTAGTTTATAAAATAGTATTTAAATTAGTTAATATAATGACTAATTATTATTCATTTCTTAAATTAATTATTATTTATAAAATAGTATTTAAATTTTTTTCTTTACGCTCCTAAAATTTTGTTTTCTATGTCATATATTTTCTATTAAATGGTGATATGCTGAATTAGAAAAATCACTAAGCCATCACGAAATACAGAATAATAAGAAAAATAAAGGATAAGGAAAAAGAATATGGATGAATACACTGGAGAGAAAAAACATATTTTAATCTAAAATCTTTAGTTACTTTTTTTTTTTTTGAGATTCCATTTACAAGAATTATTTCTATATTGAAAAAAGTATACGAATATTGAAATTTACCATAAGAATGGTCAATATTGATCTTAATATCACAGGAAAGTAATTCCTATTATAAGGAATATAAAAATTATTTATTTAAAATAATAATAATAAGAAAAAAAATCAAAATTTAAACACAAGTTTAAAATAATGTTACCGCTGCTTTAGTTTGTACCAGATCTTGAAAACTTTCACTATTGTCATGTCATAAAGAGTGTCTCCCAAATTATTTAAGAACTTGAAATATGCATCACGCCAAGAAATGTCTTATTAAGATTGCGCCAAACACTCCCCAAAAGCTTATATAATATAATATAAGCTTTTGGGGAAGATTCATTAATCACATGCAAGAGAGGAAGGTAATAGAAAGGAAAAAAACACATAATGTATTAGTACAGAACATGACTCAAAAATCAATAATTATGTCATTTCCAACGTTTTGAAGATTCATCAAATTATTGTATGACTAACAACTTCACAATCATAATAGGCTTCCTGAACAACCATTACAAAATAAAAATGGAGAAGAAAGAAACATTTAAAGAAAATAAATGTTTAGAAATCTTCCTCAGTTATCGATATCCAGAGTACCTCTTTCCTCTCTTTTTTTTGTCCTTTGAGCATGGTACCCTCACAATCATTCTAATCTTCAAATTCCATTTTCTCTGGCAAAAATTAAGCAAATTATATTAATTTTGCCTCAAATAAAAACAATAAAAAGATAACGTAAAAAAACAAATTCAAAACAAACTTATATTAAAAGGCAAAGGAATAGAAAACTCCAATAATTTAATATACTACTAATTACAACTTACCATTTATTATAAATAATGTATTTATAGAAATAATTATATCTATTATCCATGAAACTAATATTGCAATGTTTAAACATACAAAAGAAAAACCAACTTATTATGAGAATGTCAACAATTTTGAGACAAAATTGAAAGAGATAAAAATAAAGAGACTGAAAATATGTCTTATGCTAACGATTTTTTATTATTTTATTCTATCCATAGACATTAGTTATTATCTTTAAGTAATATTCTTATTTTCAATTACATTGTTAATCTTTCATTAAATTTCTTTTTATCTAATAAAAAATCGATTTAACCATAATATTTTTGTAATTGTTATTATTTGGAAATGTGAATCATTTATGACAAAGAAACTCATTAATCAAATTTAGAAATCAAAATAATTAATTATGTGGATATCAATTAGAAATTATTAGTATGTAAAATAGTCTTTTTTATAAATAAAAAATTATAATTAATTTGTTAATTAGACTTTAAATTGATCATTGTCATTAGCTATCAAAGTTTTACATATTTAATATTATTAATTTAAAATTAGTCTCTAATTTTAAATTAAAAACTAATTTAATGAAAAAAAAACTTAATAATTATAATAATAATAAAACAAAAAAAAAAATCAAAATTTTAACACAAGGTTAAAATAATGTTACCTGTAGCTATGTTTTGTAGCAGATTTTGAAAACTTTCACTGTTGTCATGACATAAAGAGTGTCTCCTAAATTATTTAAGAACTTGAAATATGCATGACGCCAAGAATGTAGTATTAAGATTGAGCCAAACACTCCCCAAAAGCTTATAGCAAATCCAATTGTCATACTTATATAATATTCACGATTGAAAATCAAATTGTCATCCTCTTGAAATTTAATAATTGGTCCTTGTCTTGCCACTCCATCAATGCACAATTCCTTTAATGGTGGTCCACAGAGATCAACATTATCTTCATATTTCGATGCATCGAAACTCTGTAATTGTGTGCCAGTTGGAATTTTTCCAGATAAATTATTATGTGACAAATCTAACATACTGAGTCGGTCAATTTGAGCAAGACTCGAAGGAATAGAACCAACAAGTTGGTTTCGTGACAAATCAAGAAATTCAAGTGATGTTAACTCTCCAACATTTGAAGGAATTTTCCCTGTCAATTGGTTTCTTGATAGATTCAATGACACCAATCCAAGTAAACCCTCAATTTCTTTTGGAATTTCTCCTGATAATTGATTGCTTGAGAGATCAATGCTATTTAAAAGTGATAATCCCATATTTGTGAACATTTGTTCTGAACCTTTCCACATTAATAATGTATTCAAATTGTATGAAAAGTAAACTTTGATACCACTAGTGTTGACCAAATATTGATGAGCTTGATAATAATCTCTCAAAGAAGTCATTTGAGCCATTGAGAAAAAGTTTTTTATGCATTTAGGAATTTGTCCAGATAGATTGTTTAGCGAGAGATCTAAGAGTTGAATATTTTTGAGATAACATATTTGCAATGGTAAATTTCCAGAGAAATAATTGCTTTTCAAGCTTAAAAATTGCAACTTTAATAATTCCTTCCCAATCCAATTTGGAATAGATCCTGATAATCTATTTTCTGCTATGTCTACCATCACCAACTGTGTGCAATTCTTCAAGAAGGAAGGAATTTTACCTGTTAAATTATTGCTTCTCAATAACAAAACTTGAAGTTCAAGGAGTGATCCCATTGAAGAAGGAATCTCTCCTGAAAACTTGTTCTGACTCATATTTAAGTAAGCCAATGACTTCAAATGGGTCCAACAGTCTGGAATTTGTCCAGAAAACTTATTATTTGAAAGGTCTAATTGGTATAAAGATTCAGCTACACCATTAGAACATAAAAATGAAAAAGAATTTGTGAATTTATTGTTTGATAGATCAAGAGATATTGAGCCTCGTAAAAATGGCGGAACATGACCTTCAAATTGATTTGATGCAAGTCTAAGAAAATAATAATGATTTTCTATTGGCAAATTTGGAATCGTACCTTGTAAATTATTGTGTGAAATATCAATACTCATCCAATTTGACAATCCAAATTTGGTCCAAAACCATTTTGGAATGGTACCTAATATTTCATTATTTGAAATGTCAAGATAAATAAATTCATTTTGTTTCTCTAGCCATTTGGGAAACAATGGACCAAGCTTGCAAGACCTCAATTCAATACTATATAATTGAAAAGTTGAAGCCCAATTTTGAGTAAAAGTAAGTAAGTTATCTGACAACATCAATACCCTTAACTTTGTCATATTAAAAAAATGAGAGTCAGTTAACACACCTTTCAAAGAGTTTGACTTCAAGGATAATACCTCAAGTTCTGTTGGAAATCGAAGATCTTCAGAAATTGTCCCATTTAGCTTGTTACTATCAAGGTACAATTCTTTTAATGATGGGAACATTGTTGCGAGGTTGCGAGGCAAAGTACCCCTAATTTGATTCATGCCTAGATCTAAACTTTGCAATGATGAGGATAAGTGATGCATTATTGTTGGAAGGTTTTCACTTAAACTGTTACTAAATAGGTTCAATGAACGCAAAACAGTACCATTGTGAAGTAATTTTGGAACTCCATCCAATCGATTTCCTGATATATCCAACGTTTCCAACTTTGAAAATATTGAAAAATCAGGTAATGTGCCATTGAATTTATTCTGACGGAGATATAAATTTCGCAATGAGTATCTAGAACATCCAGACAAATGATTAAATATCACTGTGAGATCTTCACTCAACTTATTATCAGACAAATCTAATAACTCTAAAGTACATGTGCTCCCAAATGATTTTGGAACACCACCTTCTAAAGAGTTAGATCCAATTGACAACTGCTCTAAATGAGATGGCAATCTAGTGCCTTCAGGTATCTTCCCACTCAATTGATTGTCAGAAAGATCCAACTTTTTTAAATTTGAAAATGCTGAAAGGTCAGGTACGGAGTCTCTGATTTGATTCGATTTCAAACTCAACTCTTGTAGTGAGTATCTAACACAAGCACTGGAGAAATTATAAAGAATTGACGAAAGGTCTTCGGTAATATTGTTTCCAAACATGTCTAATGAACTTAGGGTGCATATATTCATGAATGATTTCAAATCTTCACCCTTGAACACATTATTGGAGAGGTCAAGGTGCTCAAGCGAATTCATGGCCAAGCCAAAATGATTTGATGTCAAACCCTTCAAGAGGTTCGAACTAAGGTCAAGCTCAACAAGGTTGGAAGTGGTGTTTGACAGCCACGGGAATATCATCGGTTGTGTGAAGGAGTTACGAGAAAGATCGAGGACAGATAGAGAAGTAGAAAAATTGAAGTTGGAAGGGTTGAATGAAAGGAGGAAATGATCGGAAAGGCCACATTCAATTAAACTCAGTTCTCTTAGTTTTGGTAGGTTGGCAATGGTTCGAAGGCAGCTAGGAGAAGTGTTAAAATTAGATATGGAAATGAAGGAAAGATGGGTTAAAGAATTAAGATTAGATAACCATTGATCTCTACTGACAATTTTGAGAGCACTATCATATCCTCCAAGATAGAGTTTATTCAAATTTGAAAGGTTTCCAAGTTGGGAAGGAATGTATCCTTCAAAAGAATTGTAGCTGAGATCAAGATATTGCAGCCCAGAGAGATTTCCAAGTTGGGAAGGAATGAATCCTTCAAAAGAATTGCACCTGAGATCAAGATACTCCAATCGAGAGAGATTTCCAAGTTGAGGAGGAATTGGACCCTCCAAATAATTATCAGCAAGATTCAAATATTTCAAATGAGAAAGAGAACTTATCTGAGTTGGAATTTGTCCGCTAAAAAAACATGAAGAGAGATCAAGATATCTCAAGTTGGTAAGAGAGCCAAGAAACTCTGGAATATTAGTGTGTCGAAAAGAATTGAAACTGAGGTTCAAATACTGTAAGTGTCGTAACTCCATTAACGACTTGTGGATCTCTCCGCTGATGTAACGCTGAGAAGAGACTTCATAATAACCACCAAGAGAAGGAGATTCATTATATTGTCCAGGAAGGTGGAGGCTTATAATATGAGCGGTGAGGTTACTGCAGCGAATCCCCTCCCATTGGCAACAGTCAGGAGTGGTCCAAGAGGAGAGCATGCCGTAACGATCGACAATGGCAGCCTTGAATTGAAGGAGTGCTTCCCTCTCCTTTGGAAGGCATCTGATATGGTGTTGTCCAAAAGCAACCTGCAACACCACACTCACCACAAACATAAACATCATTACTTTCAGAATATTCATCATCAAACAGAGAGAGTGAATAGTATAGAATTAGATTGATATGTGTTCTGAATTTAGCACTCCCAATACCCACATTTATACTCACACCAACTCCTTCATTACCTATTCTTCTCACTCTTCTGCATTTCAATAATATCAATTGACTACGAAGAAGACTTGTGTATTTTCATTTTAAACGACAATATTATATGAAAATCAAAACATCAAACTCCTCCTTACAAATAATTAATGAATTGCAAGTTAATATTTGAAAACAAAATTAAGAAAGTGCTCTCAAAATTAAAAAAATTGTAAGTTCCACTAAATACTTAGAAAATATTTTAATAGTGAAAGCTTATGTCACCATTGTTATAAATTTGAAAATGCTGAAAAGTCAGGTACGGAGCCTCTGATTTGATTCGATTTCAAACTCAACTCTTGTAGTGAGTATCTAACACAACCACTGGAGAAATTATGAAGAATTGACGAAAGGTTTTCGATCATATTGTTTTCAGATATGTATAATGAACGTAGGGTGCATATATTCATTAATGATTTCAAATCCTCACCCTTCAAGAGGTTCCAACTAAGGTCAAGGTCAACAAGGTTGGAAGTGGTGTTTGACAGCCACGGGAATATCATCGGTTGTGTGAAGGAGTTACTAGAAAGATCAAGGACAGATAGAGAAGTAGAAAAATTGAAGTTGGAAGGGTTGAATGAAAGGAGGAAATGATCGGAAAGGCCACAATGAATTAAACTGAGTTCTCTTAGTTTTGGTAGCTTGGCAATGATTCGAAGGCAGCTAGGAGAACTGTTAAAATTAGATATGGAAATGAAGGAAAGATGGGTTAAAGAATTAAGATTAGATAACCATTGATCACTATTGACAATTTTTAGAGCACTATCATATCCTCCAAGATAGAGTTTATTCAAATTTGAAAGGTTTCCTAGTTGGAAAGGAATGTATCCTTCAAAAGAATTGTAGCTGAGATCAAGATACCGCAGCCGAGAGAGATTTCCGATCTGAGATGGCACACTTCCCTCAAAAGAATTGTAGCTGAGATCAAGATACCGCAGCCGAGAGAGATTTCCGATCTGAGATGGTACACTTCCCTCAAAAGAATTGTAGCTGAGATCAAGATACTCCAACCGAGAGAGATTTCCAAGTTCACGAGGTATTGAACCATTCAGATAATTATTATGAGCAAGATTCAAATATTTCAAATGAGAAAGAGAACTTATCTGAGTTGGAATTTGTCCGCTAAAATGACATGAAGAGAGATCAAGATATCTCAAGTTGGTAAGAGAGCCAAGAAACTCTGGAATATTAGTGTCTCCAAAATCATTGAAACTGAGGTTCAAATACTGTAACTGGCGCAACTCCATTAACGACTTGTGGATCTCTCCGCTGATGTAACGCCCAGAGACTGCATAATATTGGCCAAGATTAAAATATTTATAATAAATTTCTCCGTGAAGGTCCAGGCTTATAATATGAGCGGTGAGGTTGGTGCAGCGAATCCCCTTCCATTGGCAACAGTCGGGAATGGTCCAAGACGAGAGCATGCCGTAATCATGAACAATGGCAGCCTTGAATTGAAGGAGTGCTTCCCTCTCCTTTGGAAGGCATCTGATATGGTGTTGTCCAAAAGCAACCTGCAACACCACACTCACCACAAACATAAACATCATCACTTTCAGATTATTCATGATGATGAAATAGAGAGGGTGAATAGTATAGAATTAGATTGATATGTGTTCTGAATTTATCACTCCCAATACCCACATTTATACTCACACCAACTCCTTCATTACCTATACTGCTGTTCTAAGTCATCGTCGTGTTTGCCTGTTTTCCATTTTTTTGTTCATCATATCAACTAATTTTTGTGGTCCATTAATAATTTTATTATGCATTTAATGCATGCAAGATTTCAATATCAATTGACTACGAAGAAGGCTTGTGTATTTTCATTTTAAACGACAATATTATATGAAAATCAAAACATCAAACTCCTCCTTACAAATAATTAATGAATTGGAAGTTAATATTTGAAAACAAAATTAAGAAAGTGCTCTCAAAATTAAAAAAATTGTAAGTTCCACCAAATACTTAGAAAATATTTTAATAGTGAAAGCTCATGTCACCATTGTTATAAAATTTGAATATAGTATTACAGAATATCTTGTACAGAGGACGATGATGTTGTTCGGCAATATTTTCATTCCGTTTCTTTCGCAAGGATTGTATTTTTTATTTTTCTGTTCCCGCAAGGTTTGTGATTGAGTTGTTGAACACTTCCTTAAACCACGACGTATTTTCCTGGTTTAGTGGGCAAATTGACTCACTCCTAACTCTATAAATAAAGTCTTTCATTTTTAAAATATTAATTTTTTTTTCTTTTTCTAAAAATATTTTGGATTAATTTTTATTTTTTTTAAAAATTCTTGCTAGTTCGGCTTTTATTCCTAATCTTATTCTTTTTAATTTGGGGTATTGGGACAAAATGTAAAAAATATTGCCAAATTAAAAAGGAAACTTCAATACATCTTGTGATTATTGGAAAATTAGACATTGGTTTTTATTCAAATAAAATGACATGCATGGAAACGCCTCCACTTTTCCACCCTTGTCACTTTTCTCATTATCAATGGTGGGAAATTTTTTGGAACAATAATTCTATTCCAATCGATTGACTTATCCGAAGACTTGTGAAAAAGAAAGGTAACTAACATGAACTGAAAATTTTTAAATTAAACGACAATTTTATGTGAAAAATAATCGATCAAATGTTTCCTTAGGTAATCGTCTTTTAACTTTTAACAACTTCTAATATTTGCAATAGCTTCTTTTATGAATAGCAAGATGGTTAATTTGACATAGAAAGAGTTCAAATAAACAGTCCAACAGTTTACAAATGACTAAAAAAATAACGTTATTTATTTCCATGTAGAAATAAAACGTTATCTAAAATAAATACCATTAGGAAATTTATATTTTGTGTGATTTTTATTAAAATTTGTGAAATTATTTTTAATTTTTTTTTATAAATTTTTTAAGTTCTACGAAAAAAATGATTTAAATAATAAAAATCCAGATAGGTCATAAGTTAATTCATATGGAATCAACGTTGGCAGCAGCATCTGGGGCCGACAAAAGGAGCAGTGGAAGTGAAGGAATGATCAAGAGAGTAATGAGAAGAAAGGTTTTGCTAATTCGTTTTCAAACAATTGTTTCTTCAAATTAAAAGAAAAAAAAAACAATAACAAGCCGGATAAAATACTCGTTATTGTAATACAAACAGTTTATGTCACAACTTTTACCTCGGTTGAAAAAAAGTTAACAATTACATTAAAAATATATATATGGTGCAAAGTAATTTCCAAATTACATTTATAAAGAAGAATAAAAAGAAAAAGTGCATAGAAATAAAAGTAGAAATGAAAGTAATTTCACATTTTATTATGTTAAAGATTGACTTATATTTTAAGTATTATTTTTTATATTATTTTTTTCATTTTTTTTTGTAACATCCCAATAATATAGTATAAAACTATATAATAGAATAATCTCATGTTAATAAAACTACATATCAGTCTTACAAAAGATAGGTCGTACGCTTATGACTGAACGACCTATCTTTGTAAGACTGATTTGTAGTATTATTAACATGTGATTGATGGAAAAAAGGAAGCAAATCCATAACTTCAAAAGGCGCTGAGAGCGCGTAAGAGCTTTGATAAAGGCGTCGTTAATGGTATGGTGGTTGCTTGGTCGAGACGGTCAAAATCATGTGATCGTCGGTCGAAACTAGAACTTTGGTAGTGACAACGGTAGATGATGGCGCCGACAACGGTAAATGGGGTCGTCGTTGTCGGCGACGGGTGTAGCGACAGAGGCAACTAGAATTTTTTTTTTTACTCAAAAGAACCTTAGGCTTTAGATACCATGTTCAATATAGTGAAAAACTATATATATAAGATAAAGATAATATAGCTAACAATATTCATCACAAATTGGATCAATTGTTTTCTTTATAGTCAATTGAAATAATTTACAATCATAAATTAGATTTGTTGTTTAATTTATATACTGAATTTAAATTCTTTATATTCATTATAAATTGGATAATTTTTCATTTATACTAAATTAAACAATTTATACTTAATTTAAATAATTTACTTGACTTGACGTCTAATTTCGAAACATACAGGAAAATTCTTCATAAAGTTGAAGCTGAACATACAACACATGATAAGTGTTGGCATATATGAAAGCAGAAGATGAAGAAGAGACTTATGATCATAATGGTTGGAATGTTGAATATTTGGATTGAAATAGTGTATTTTCTAAAACGTTAAAACCAGTTAGAAAAACAAATTATAATGTCTGATCAATTATTGTATTTTTTCTATCATTTACTAATTTTAAAAAAATATAAAGTATGATAATAATAATATATAAAGATAAATTAACTTAGATAAAAAAATAAAAAATAAAAACCTCAATTTTGAAAATAAACTTACCCAAATTTGGAAAAAAATAACCTTTTCGGAAAAATCTTTTCCTTCCTTAAAACATTTTTGAAATGATTATTTTTTAATATAAACTAACAATCGGACTAAGAACTATTATACCTAATGACTAATTTTTTAGTGATACAAAATTTTACAAATGTAAGTATTTTATCTTTTAAGAGACCTTAACTGTAAGAAGTATTTCGCTTTATATGTTTTTATTCCATGTATTTATAATCATTCTCTACTTAATTAACCCCGTAATCAAGTACATATATACATTTAATTTCCTTAATTTAGGACTCGATATCCCTAGTATTTGTTTTATCCTTCAATTCCTTGATTTGTTGAAATACTAGTGCATATATCCGTGTTTAATAAATCTAAATTTAATTTACTTCATTTTAATTTTTTAATATTTTAATCTGAGTTTATAATTGTTTTCTTAACAATATAATTATATGTCAAATTAAATTATTATTTTTTTCATAATAATTTCAATAGAAACTATTATATTATTATCGTTGTGTTATTATGAAAAAAAGTTTTTAAAGGTAATAAAATTTGTAACATCCCAAAATACAGTATAAAACGATACAATAGAATAATCACATCTAATAATATTACAACTCAATCTTTCAAAAGAGATTCAGTACAGATATGGCTGAATGGCCTTACAATATAACGGGAAGTTAAAACTGCACACTAGCTACAACTAGGCCGAACGGTTTACAAAAGAAAAAAGGGTAAAAAATGATCGAACGATCATCGTACAATTAAACTAACTAATGACCGAACAGTTCTACAAAAGAAGTAGCCAAGAGAGGTACAAACGGTAATACAAAGAAAACCAACAGCTGACCGAACACTTATACTGTTCGGTCTTAACTTCCACCTCGACCAGATTTTCTTCTACTAGCGCTTCTTCCAGCAACTCATCTCCTTCTGCTCACATCCACACGGATGATCATTGCAACAGGACAAACGACCGAACGTACAAAACGGGCAAGACAGGAAAATAGGGTAAGCTTATGTAATTCAATTCAAGTATCAACATAGATTTCACAAAATTTAATTAAACGACCTAGTTCATTCACTTATACATGCAAAGCCTAATACTAGACTCTGACTGTCCGGACTGTATGAACTCTGTGTAGCTACGACGTTCGTGCACCTGGGTGATGTAGTAACTGGGATACCCTCAACAGTTGCCACCCGAGGTTAGTCCTATCTATCCAAATTAACCATAAGGACTAGGACCTCCTGCCATTCTCACACATGACTTACCCTTCTTTACGTGAGAACGAGTAATCATGGAATATCAGGATGAACCGCCAACTTAGCATGCCCACATTCATACTTTACCAATTCCAATATACATTCATGAGATATTCCTCCCAGGAATACTCGTTCATAACCATACTCATTTCTTCTACATCATATTCCATCATCTTTCATTATAATTTAATATATATATATATATATATATATATATTATATTTTATATATTTTTTTGTAATTTTATTTAAATTTTATTATAATATTTTATAAAAATATATTTTTTTAGATATTTGTGGGGTATCCGTGGGTATCCACGGATATCCGCAGGTTTTAAAATATCTGCAGATATTTTTTAAGCGGATATCCGTGCGGGCAGCGGGTGGATTTTTTTTTGTCGGGTCGGATTGCGGGTAGGCACTATCCGTGCCCGACCCGACCCGTTGCCATCCCTATCTACGTGAGACGTCATCAACAAGATAAGTATGTTTTGAAATATGAATATTTCATAAAATATCTAATTAATAATAGATATTATAACAACTATTTTATATAGATATTTTAAATATATATAGTATAATCCATAATATCACTAGTGCAGGAAAAGGATACGACACCGGTTAATTTCACTTATAGGCATCGGTTTTTGAACCGAGACATATTTAGGCGAGGCAAAAAGTGATAGCCTTTTTGCCTCGGTTCCAAACCGAGTTATTTTGTCTGTCTCTACGGCCTCGGTTAGAACGAACCGAGTTATTTTGTCTGTCTCTACGGCCTCGGTTAGAACCTAAACCGAGGTAGTAGGATTTTTTTTTTCTAATTCTAATTTCAAACTCCAGAACCCCAAACTGAAAAACGTTAAAAATGAAACAGAAAGCCAGAGATGAAACTCAGAGATGAAACAGCAAATTACATACTCAGATGAAACAACAATATTACATACTCAGATGAAATAACAATATTACATACTCAGATGAAACAACAATATTACAAGACACAATATTACAGCATCCAATGTCAAAATTCTCTCTACAGAAGCAGCAAAATTACATACTCAGAAGCAATATTACAACAACAGAAGAAACTCAAAGATGAAACAGAAAGCCAAAGAAGCCAAATTTCTTCCTCTTCGCACATGGTGAAACAGAAAGCCAAGTTTCTCTATTCTTCCCCCAACAGCGTGGTCAGAGGTCCAAAGGTTTGTAAAATACAAAAGCCTGAGATTTACTGTGTGAGCTTTTGCTCCTCCAAACCCCAACTACCGCAGGCCCGCCGTCCCTCCACCTCCTGCCCCGCCACCCCAACGAAGCCTTCACCGGCTTCTGTCCCGCATGCCTCTGCAAACGCCTCGTCCTCCTCGACCCCAACAACAACAGCCTCGCCATTTCTCGCAAACCTCCATCCACTGCCGCCGTCGCCGACCTTAAAGCCCTCTTCCGCCCTAAAAACCCTAGAAGAAAAAGGAAACTTATTATGGACCGATTGATCGGTGTAAATCAAAGTTTAATCGATGGAAAAAGTTCCTAACGGTGAAAATAAGCTTTTAATCAGTGGAATCGAAGGGAAATGGTGAAAAGGAGAAGAAACCCTAACGGAGGGTTTAGATCTATGAATGTTTGGTGGAAAATGAAGGATAAAAGAAATGGACATGATTCTGTGAGTGTAGAAGGCTTACCGTGACGATGAAAGGCTTGCGATGAGGAGATCCCTCTCTCGAGCATCGTGGAACGGCAGCGGCCGACGGCGTGGTTGAACGACGGCTTGCGGCAAGGGATGAACGCGGCTTGCGGCAAGGGTTGAACGACGGCTTGCGGCGTGCCCTGATGTTGGGGTTTGGTGGAGAAGAGAAATTGGAGGCGAGAGGTGATAGGTGTAAACTTTACTTGTTTTTGTTACTTAAAATGTTGTGCTTTTGAGTGAGTTTTAGTGTTAATTCTCATGTCCAGCGAACGGACGCTCGCCAAGAAGCCCAGCAAGTGGACGTTCGCCCAGCGAACGGACGCTCGTCGCCCAGCGAGAACGCTCGTCCAGCGAACAGTGGACGTTCGTCCAGCGAGTGCACGCCCGTGACCCAACAGTTGACGCTCGCTCAGCGACGGACGCTCGCCCAGCGAACGTACGTTCGTCGCCCAGCAAGCGTACGTTCGTCGCCCAGCGAGAAATCACTTAAGGCCCTTCTCTTTAAAAACGCGATCCAGAGGCAGAAACCAGGGAGGCTGGAGGGGAGGAGACCAGAGGACGCTGCAGAGCTCGTCTTGGGTGCTTCCAAGGTGGAAAATCACCAATTTCCACCGTTCAATCCATGCTTTATCGCTTCTATGATGTATATGTGTAGCTAGAACTCCATTTCACTGGGGTTGAGAGTACATTTTTGAAACTCTTTGTAATTTCTATATTAATGCATGATCTTGTATGAATTTTGTGTTCTATCTTTTATTATTCATGCCTATGATGAGAATCTGAGCTATTTGAACGGTTAAATCATTGAGAAATGTATGAGACCGCAGACCTAGGATAGAACTGCTTAAGGATTTCGAGTCCTGGACATAGGAGGAAATTTTTAGTCATCTGTGACATTGTGATTAAGGCAAATCTGATAACTGAATTATCTAAGAGATTAGGATTTAGTTTGAATGATTATGAACTGTCATCTGAGAGATCAAGACTGCATGTGCCTAGGATGTTGATGCTTAATTTTGAGGAATTGTGTTAGTAGAAAAATTACTTGAGTGATGAACTTGAAAATCAACCCAGTGAACTTTAATTCATCTGTTTTTACCACTTTAATTTCATCTGTATGCAAATCTTACTTGTGTTGTAAAATTAATCGCTAAATTAGTAAACTTTAATCAATCTGTGAATCAAAACAAATCTCTTGGGAAAACGATTTCCGGACTTACCGGTTTATTACTTGTACAATTCGGTACACTTGCCGAGGTCTCAACAAGAGGGCGAGAGGGCAGAAGGGAGATGAGAGTGAGACGAGGAAAGAACGAGAGGGGAGATGAGAGTGAGATGAGAGTGTCAGAGGAAAGAAGAGGAAAAAAAATGAAAAAACGGGTCAGGTGTGGTGTGAGTGATTTGACCGGGTAATAGGTCTCGGTTCTACCTTTAACCGAGTCAATAGAGAGGGGTTCAGACTTTTCAGTGACCAGTAGAGGTGTATAGGCTTCGGTCTCATTCCAAATAAAGCAATGGGAAGGGGTTTAGGCACCGGTTTCGTAGCAAACCGAGGGAGTAGTTACGTGTCAGACTTTTTAGACAGCGCAACAGAGGTGTACAGGCACCGGTTTTGTGTTAACCGAAGCAATATAGCTTTTGAATCTCGAGTTGAATGGGGACCGAGGTATATAACCTTGTAAGCTTCGGTTTCTCAATAACCGAAGCGTATATGGGGCGTCAAAATCCGCTTTTTTTACATGTGTATATTATATGATATATGACATATTATATATAATAAAGTATATAACTATAAATATAGTTATCTAATTATTATAGACGAAACATTTTTTGGCTTGATTAAAATAATCAAAGAAATTGTTGTGTTAGAGATAACTATCAATAGCAATATTATAAAATCTCAAGACGGTTTTGAGACCTTGTTTATTATATATGTTATTTATTCGGTGCAATTCATAATATTTGGTAACCGAATCATTTATTATACGGTTATATACCATAATATATATCATCATGAGAATTTCAGCTAGACAACATCTTGAAGAAATATATATCAAAATCCACGCCATCAACTATGCAAGTGCATACTAAGATCTTGTCATATTGTCATAAACGGACTTCATGCTTAAAGTATCATGGAATTCAATTAACGAAGGGGAAGTCTCCTATTGCAAACACTGATTGCCAATTTCGTCAGCAAAGTTCATAATTAACGATCAAGTCCAAGACCGAGCGGTAATCCCTCTCGGGAGAGAGGTAAAACCCTCTCAAAGTCGAACGGTAAAGTTCGTTCCCTAAGACGCACTCCTAGGTCAAAGATCGAGCGGTAAATCCCTCTCGGGAGAGAGGTAAAGCCCTCTCAAAGCCGAACGGTAAAGCCCGTTCACTGGGTGTTGAGACTTTGGCAAGTGTACCAAATCGTTCTAAGTAATAAAACCGGTAAGACCGGATATCGTTTCCCAAGATACTCGTGTCACCAGACAATCGTATAATTTCCAACTAACTTAGACTAAAGAATGCTTCATAATTTGTGTTTTTGTGAAATTAAAGTAAGCATGAAACATAATTGATAAAAGTGATCTTAGATACTCAAACACTTGGAAATAGAAAGATTAGAAATGATATGGAATGGTATTGTTGGGGGTATGATTTCACCTACTTCACTCTTATGTATAGAAAATCACTTCCTCTTCATTAATATGCCAATGTGAATCTACTAAATTACTCAAACCCAATCCCTTGGTAGAGAGAGCCTAGACTTACTTCTTAAACTCCAATCCCTTGGAAAACCTAACAAGTTCATCCGCTTTAAGAACTGAGATTCAAGACAACCAAAGGTCCTAGTTCTATCCCTAGATACAATTTCCTTTAGGTGTTTAATCCAGTTCTAGATTCACCCAATATTTCCCAATATCAAGTGATAATGCTAAATTTTACCATATTTTAAGCATCATTTTAGTAGCAAAATCAACTCCTTTCTAACTTATAACTTGCTTAATCCTCTTGTTTTGTCTTGTTTTCTATATATTTGAGTTTTTGGCTACTTTGATGTACTTTCATCAATAATCCCTTATTTTGTAGCTAAAAATGAGCTTGGAAGAGTCTCCAACAATGTATAGAGCAAACCAAAGCAAGCACATGCGAGAGGACGCTCGTCGCCAGAGAGAACGCTCGTCCTCGTCCAGAAAAAGAGAAAATAGGACGCTCGTCCAGAGTGGAAGAGCGGACGCTCGTCCAAGGCAGAAGAGCGGACGCTCGTCCAGGCAGAAATGAACGCTCGTCCAAGCCAGGCAGAAGAGGACGCTCGTCCAAGCCAGGAAGGACGCTCGTCCACCGGAGAGAGAATTGGACGCTCGTCCAGCCAGGCAAGGACGCACGAGAGGACGCTCGTCCAGAGAGGCAGAAGTGGACGCTCGTCCAGCCAGGCAGAAGAAGACGCTCGTCAAGCCAGGCAGGAAAGGACGCTCGTCTTGAGAGATGCGTAGTGGACGCTCGTCTAGAGAAGAGAAGAGCGGACGCTCGTCCGGCGAAGTCAGAAGTGGACGCTCGTCCTGTAAGCAAAAGAGGACGCTCGTCCAGGACGTTATGAAGAGGACGCTCGTCCAGAAGACGCGATAAGAGGACGCTCGTCCAAGATTTAGGATGCTCGTCCAGGAGAAGAGGACGCTCGTCCACTTTCGATTTTTCCAGTGAGTTTCACGCCCGGGCGCGATTGAGAGGGCGCTCGAGCGCGACTTTTCCAGAGAGACCCGCGCCCGGGCACAACTGACAGAGGGCGCCGGGCGCGACTTTTGCTGATGTGTCTGACAGTCTATTTAACCCTAAAACGCGAAGGGGTTTGGGTCTTTGGTTCTTTGGAGGTGCGATTTCACGGCTGGAGCTCATGGAGGGCGTGAGGAGCTTGTGGGAACATCTCCTCCTCTTCCCTTGGGTCTCCTTCTTCTTCCATCTTCCATGTTTGTAAGCTTTAGGGTTCTCCATGGAAATGGAGAACCAAACCCATCTTTGTTGGGATTAGTTGTAGCCTTTGAATTCTCGTGTAATTGTTGAATGATTTGAATATATATATATATATATATATATATATATATATATATATATATATGCCTTTTCTATCAATTGCTAGTATTCTTGTTTCCAATCTTAAAGCTTGCATGTAATGGGAACGTTCATGACTTGATTTTGGGGTTTTATGGATTATGGGAACGTAAGATGAAACCCGGAACTGAAATAGGAGTCCTTGTGGGTCATTGATTCTGGGAATGGAAGATGATTCACATGTTGTCTTAGATCCCAGCTCTTTAATGCGGGTTTTGCTTGTTAGATTGCCAAGGAATTGGGGTTTGATAAGGAAAACCTAGGCTCTTTCACCTAAGGAATTAAGGCTAGAGTGTTTTAGTGGATTGACTTTAGTAAATTGATAGAGAGGAGACGAAATTGGTCATACACAAGAGTGCATTGGTGAAAACTAGCCTTAACAATGTCATTTCATATCATTTATAGTCTTTTCCATTTCCAAGTGCCTTCAATACCAAAGTCCAACCTTGTAATTATGTATGAATTTATCTTTCTGCACTTGTTTGTAAATTGATGTTATGTTCTTGAGTCTATATGAGTTGTTAATCGCACAATTCTCTAGTATTACGAGTCTCTTGGGAAAACGATACCCGGTCTTACCGGTTTATTACTTGAACGATTCGGTACGCTTGCCGAAATCGAGCCCAACAAGTTTTGGACTATCAAGTTTTTGGCGCCGTTGCCGGGGACTCGTGTCAATACTAGGCTTTTGTGAGGTTTCTAACTTATGTAGACTTGATTTTGTATATAGAACTAACTCTTTTGTTGTAAATAGATATTCAGTTTTGTATGGGCTAATTTGTGGCTTTAGCCTAGTTGTGTCTAAGTGTATGCAGGGAAATGGTCACATAAGGAGGACTGCAGCCTCAAAAGCATCATGAAGACCCTGAGTTTGAAGGAAATTATAGGACACAAGGAGACAACTATGTTGAGCATCACAAGCTGCCCCAAATTCTTCCTCCCTTGAAGATGCTCCAAGTGCTAAGTGAAAGATGAAGAAGAAAAGGAGAAAGAAAAGAGAAAGACTAGTCACCACCACCCTTTGAAGAGAGACAAGGAGCTCAAGCCTAGCAAGCCAAAGTTGATCAAGAGGATTGAGTATTTAAAGATGTCAAGGTAGTGGAAGGGCTAAAAAGAAGAATTCAAGCTTTGAGAGTTGATTTGGTGGCTAGAAAGTGGTTCAAGAAGAGTTGGTGGAAGGAGCACACCAACAACAACATTTGCGCTTCAATGAGTAATCCGTCAAGCTAATGACGTTAAACAAGCGCTTTTGGGAGGCAACCCAATTTTCTTACCCTTTTTACTAGTGTTTGTGTGATTTTTGTGTTATGTGCTTTAGTAGCTTATGTTTTGTATGTTTGTGTAGTTTTGCATTGTTGTGATTTTTGAGTTTTGATGTTGTTTTTATGGTTTGTATAAGTGTATTAGGTTAGTTTTAGCTTGTTTGGTGTGTGAGTGCATTGAATGAAGGTCTAGAACCAAAAATCACATGGTGAGTGGCCAATTTCGCAGAAATCTGCATTATGCAGAAAACTGATATGGCGCCCAAGCCCCCCTGCTGAGGGGCGCCCGGGCGCGAGCTGCACCAGGGCCTCTGCACCCAACTGACTGAGTGGCGCCCAAGCCCCCCCTGTTGAGGGGCGCCCGGGCGCGAGCTGCACCAGGGCTATCCTGCACCAAATTGACTGAGTGGCGCCCAAGCCCCCCTTGCACCAGGGGCGCCCGGGCGCGAACTGCACCAGGGGCGCCCAGCACCAAAAATTTTGGTTCTGCACTTTTGTTTTTCTTGATTTATGATGAGTTTCCCATTCTTTTGCACTCTTCCACACACTCCTTTTGATGTGTTTTTATACCTTTTTGTGTTGTTGTACCTTTGGGAAGCTTAATTCTAAGACTTCCCTCTTTGTTCATGTACTTTTGTCTTTGTTTGTTTTGCCTTTCATTGTCTTGTTTCTTTGCTTTATTTTGCATATTTCTTTTAGTTTGTTGTATGGATTCTTCTCTTCAGTTGTTGACTATGGGATACTAATTTTGCTTTGAGCTTTCTTTTTACAGTATAAGATCTTCCTTAGGACTTAACAATTTTGAAACCACCACTGGCCAACCTTTGAGCCAAGTGTGAGCTGAGCAACCATAGGACTTGAAGATTTTGCTGCTCGTGTAGCATGGCTTGGGGGCCAGGCCCCTACTGATGGGGGAGGTGGAGCAGTTGCGGAGTATAAGCTACTGTTGGAGGAAGATGTTGCAGATGAAAGTGAAGCTAGTGTCTTACACTGCTGGAGCTGCAAAGAGTCCATTTTAAATCGGTTTTTCAGTTTTAATTTCTTGTTTTATCTGTTTTCAGCTTATGTGATTTGGATTTCTTTTTGACTTGCCTAGTGGATAGTTCTTGCGCAATTGGTTTGGTGATTTGAGTGAATCATTTTCTATGCTTGAATTGAATACAAATTTGTTGTTCTTGCTCTTTATCCATGAGAATTGTTTTGAAAATCTGATTGAGATTATGTGGTTAAGCTTGTTGAACAGAGATTGTGGTTGCTTGTATATGTTTAGATATATGCTTGGTTTTAATATTGATCAATATTCTTGGCATGATGTTTATCAAATTTTGGAACCCTGAGTAAACCTGTGAGATGTTGTGCCTTAGAGTTTATTGATGAATGTTATTACTTTGGAATCACAGTTGATTTTGCCTAAGTTTCTCTACTTGAACTATTTGCTTGCTTGTTACAAATGATCAAGGCCATCTTGTTCTTCCACCTCTTCTACATTTTGAGCCTAAAAGCCAATGTATAACCTTTGAACCTTAAAGAAAACTTTCTCATTCCCGAAACCTTAAGCCTATTAAAAAATCCTTAACCTCCTTACCTTGAGTTGAGATGAACATATATGTTAGGATGAGGAGAATGGTTTAAGTTTGGGGGAGTTCTTATTATCAAAAGGGGAGCATTGAGAAAAACAATAAGTTGAGTTAAAAAGAAAGAAAAAGAAAGGAGAAGAAGAAAAATCAAAAATGAATTCAATGAAAAGAGTTGGGAAATAAGTTGAGAGTGGTTTATTCAATTTTGGAGCAAAAGAGAGACTATGATACATCATGAATTAAATTGTTTGGTCTCTTATCTCAAGGTACTTTGTTGTCCAGAAAAACCAAGTTTTCTTCTTAGCCCAGCCACAATACAAGCCTCAAAAAGTCCTTGTGATGTAACTTGTTTGTTAATGTGTTTGATATTGTTGAAACGAAAGGCAAAGTTGATTTGTGTAACACTGTAATATTTGAGAGTTAGACACACATCCTTATACACCATTGTGCTTGAGTGAAACACTTTCCTTGGTGAGGTTGGTTCCATGCACTCATTGAAAACATCTTGCCATGTTTGTTGATCTATCATTTGCATCTATCTTGTGACTTTTAATTTGTGAGCACCATGATTGAAGTTTAGCTTGCTAAGACTATATTGTCTCTTGAATGTGATTTCTAAGTTGAGCAAGCATGATTGATTTTGTTTATTTGTTTGAAAGTGTGCTTAAAGTTACTGGACCATTGTGATTGAATTGTTTGCTAGGTGAAGTACTTTTGCTTGAGGACAAGCAAAGTTGTAAGTTTGGGGGTATTTGATAATGCTAAATTTTACCATATTTTAAGCATCATTTTAGTAGCAAAATCAACTCCTTTCTAACTTATAACTTGCTTAATCCTCTTGTTTTGTCTTGTTTTCTATATATTTGTGTTTTTGGCTACTTTGATGTACTTTCATCAATAATCCCTTATTTTTGAGCTAAAAATGAGCTTGGAAGAGTCTCCAACAATGTATAGAGCAAACCAAAGCAAGCACATGCGAGAGGACGCTCGTCGCTAGAGAGAACGCTCGTCCTCGTCCAGAAAAAGAGAAAATAGGACGCTCGTCCAGAGTGGAAGAGCGGACGCTCGTCCAAGGCAGAAGAGCGGACGCTCGTCCAAGGCAGAAGAGCGGACGCTCGTCCAGGCAGAAATGAACGCTCGTCCAAGCCAGACAGAAGAGGACGCTCGTCCAAGCCAGGCAGGACGCTCGTCCACCGGAGAGAGAATTGGACGCTCGTCCAGCCAGGCAAGGACGCACGAGAGGACGCTCGTCCAGAGAGGCAGAAGTGGACGCTCGTCCAGCCAGGCAGAAGAAGACGCTCGTCAAGCCAGGCAGGAGAGGACGCTCGTCCTGAGAGATGCGCAGTTGACGCTCGTCCAGAGAAGAGAAGAGCGGACGCTCGTCCGGCGAAGTCAGAAGTGGACACTCGTCCTGTAAGCAAAAGAGGACGCTCGTCCAGGACGTTATGAAGAGGACGCTCGTCCAGAAGACGCGATAAGAGGACGCTCGTCCAAGATTTAAGACGCTCGTCCAGGAGAAGAGGACGCTCGTCCACTTTCGATTTTTCCAGTGAGTTTCACGCCCGGGCGCGACTGAGAGGGCGCTCGAGCGCGACTTTTCCAGAGAGCCCCGCGCCCGGGCACGACTGACAGAGGGCGCCGGGCGCGACTTTTGCTGATGTGTCTGACAGTCTATTTAACCCTAAAACGCGAAGGGGTTTGGGTCTTTGGTTCTTTGGAGGTGTGATTTCACGGCTGGAGCTCATGGAGGGCGTGAGGAGCTTGTGGGAACATCTCCTCCTCTTCCCTTGGGTCTCCTTCTTCTTCCATCTTCCATGTTTGTAAGCTTTAGGGTTCTCCATGGAAATGGAGAACCAAACCCATCTTTGTTGGGATTAGTTGTAGCCTTTGAATTCTCGTGTAATTGTTGAATGATTTGAATATATATATATATGCCTTTTCTATCAATTGCTAGTATTCTTGTTTCCAATGTTAAAGCTTGCATGTAATAGGAACGTTCATGACTTGATTTTGGGGTTTTATGGATTATGGGAACGTAAGATGAAACCCGGAACTGAAATAGGAGTCCTTGTGGGTCATTGATTCTAGGAATGGAAGATGATTCACATGTTGTCTTAGATCCCAGCTCTTTAATGCGGGTTTTGCTTGTTAGATTGCCAAGGAATTGGGGTTTGATAAGGAAAACCTAGGCTCTTTCACCTAAGGAATTAGGGCTAGAGTGTTTTAGTGGATTGACTTTAGTAAATTGATAGAGAGGAGACGAAATTGGTCATACACAAGAGTGCATTGGTGAAAACTAGCCTTAACAATGTCATTTCATATCATTTATAGTCTTTTCCATTTCCAAGTGCCTTCAATACCAAAGTCCAACCTTGTAATTATGTATGAATTTATCTTTCTGCACTTGTTTGTAAATTGATGTTATGTTCTTGAGTCTATATGAGTTGTTAATCGCACAATTCTCTAGTATTACGAGTCTCTTGGGAAAACGATACCCGGTCTTACCGGTTTATTACTTCAACGATTCGGTACGCTTGCCGAAATCGAGCCCAACAAGTTTTGGACTATCATCAAGCAAACCCTAAAATCATGATTCGGTTGAATCAATCATACAAGCTTGAAGCAAAGGAATTAAACACTAACAATCAATCAAAGAGGCATATAATCATTCAAAACAACTGTAATTTACATAAGAGATCCGTGGTTACATCAATCCCCAACAATAATGAAACTAGCTCTCCATGAATGGAGAGCTTGATCTTACAACAAAAGTGGAAATGGAAGAAGGAGGAAGACCCAAGGATGAAGAAGGGTTGTTCCCACAGCTCCTAGCTCGCCTCTGGACGCTCCAATTGAGAGATTTCGTGTCTGAGATGCCAAAGATGCCAACCCCTTCGCGTTCCAGAACTAAATAAGCCGTTTCTGCCACATCAGCAAAAGTCGCGCCCGGCGGCCCGACAGACAGGCGCCCGACGCTCCCTCGGTCAGCATTGTCACGCCCAGCGCCGCCTAGGTCAATAGGCGCCCGGCGTGACTCTCTGCAGCAGCCTTGGTTCTTCATCTTTTCAGCTCCTCTTCTCTCTTTTCTTGGGTTTTGGCAATGTTCTTTGGTGAGTAGTTTCTCCCAGCTTCTTTGAATGGGGATTAGCCATCAAATGGGCTAATTACAACTTATAATGTAATCACTTACAAATAACAAGAAATTGAGTTAAACAAGACTAAAAGTAAAGGAAGAGTTGACAATTTCCATCAATTTGATGTTGGATATTGAAGTAAAATTGGTCATTATCAACTCCCCCAAACTTAAAACTTTGCTTGTCCTCAAGCAAAAGGTAAACTATCCTAAAATACAATCATTCAAATGCGTTGGTTTGAAATTTGAGATATCCTTTAAGCTCATGAAGTAAAAATCCTGTGTTTGTATCTAATGGACAAAACATAATGGATATATACAGCATTCGTTAATCAAGCACAACAGTGTTGTTCACCTATCAACAATTATGATCACAATGCAAAGGGTGTAAAAGAAATCAACAAACATGACAGAGTGTTTCACATGATGTATGGAATTAATCCTCACTTGGAAAGTGTTTCACTCTAATGCACTGGTCTATAGGGGTGTATAAAGCTCACTCTGCAATCATATTATCACACAATTTAACTTTGCCTTTCGTTTCAATCAATTTCAAACATATTACAAGCAAGTTGATATCACAAGGACTTTGATTGGCTTGAATTGTGGTTGGGCTAAGAAAGAATCATGGTTTTTCTGGAAATCAAAGGTTCTTGAGCTGAGAGATTACATAATTCACTTCATGTATATAAGCTTCTCTTATGCTCCTCATGTATCATTACCAATTTCAAACTTACACCCAACTGTTTTTCATTCAGTACTTTTCTTTTTCTCTTTTTCTTACTTTTCCATCTTTGTCTTTTTCTCAATACACCATAGTTTCCCTCCCAAACTTGGACTATTCTCCTGTAATGCAGATGCATGTTCTATTCAGCTCAAGGTACAAGGTTCAGGGAATTTTCAATAAACTTAAGGTACAAAGAGGAAAGATCTTTTTACATTTATGGTTGAATGGCTAATGTGTAAGTAAGGTGAGAAAAGAATGCCTTGATCAAATTCAACAAGCAAGTAGATAGTTCAAATCATAGAAACTCAGGCAAAGTCAATTGTGATCTAGCATGATAGCATTCGCACAAAAAAAATATCTGAGGCACAAATTCTCACCCTGTTAATCAAGATTCCATACTTTGCTAAACACAATGTCATGAATATTGACTGCAATTGACTCCCCAAGCATTAGCATAACTCAGTGAAAACATCCATAATCAATGCTCAATTAACTCAACTATTTCCACACATTCAATCACATAAAGAAAGCATAACAACCAGATTTTCACACATCATTAACTCATACTGTCAAACCAAATGCATAGAAGATGTTTATGAAAAGGTTCTAAACATAAAAACTTCAAAAATTAAAAGTTCCTAAAAGTAAAATAAAGACTGAAAATGAAAGGAAAAATAAAGAAAGTCGACTCCTGCTGTGATGGCCATCAATCAGTCTGAGTCCTCCTCCTCGTCTGCCTCATCATCGTCCTCCTCCTCATCCTCATCCATAGCAGCAGTGTCATCTTGAGGTCTACCCCCCAGAAGGAAAGGACTGGTCCCCAGGCCAAGCAACGAAGGTGCTGTAATGGTCAGACGTCATAAAACCTGGATGGGATGCTGCATAAACATGCCTCATCATCTCTGCATGGGCCTGGCCGATCCGGTTCACCGCCTTCAACTTTGATTCAATCAGTGCAAGTCTCTTGTCCATCATCTGGGAAGGATCGGACGGAGGTGCTGGTGGTGGTGGCTGAGGACGTCTGGGGATAGGGCACTGTCTAGCATGTATCCTCGACGATCTAGTTGGTGGACTGGCAACTCCATCATCTACATCCAAACAAAATTAGGTATAATACCCCATATCAATCGGTTTCCTGGGATGCTCGAATGGTGGAATAGTAGTGTCCACTCCTTCTTGCTTGCAGAGATGGGTGATCAGAGATGGATGTCCAAGGGGAGCTTTTGTTGAATTCGCACAGTTGCGTATCTCATTAACGATTAGCTTCCCCAGGTTTACAGAGCGTCCAGTTAGAATGGCATATAAAATGACAGCTCTGTTAACCGTGACATCAGAGACATGCGTGCACGGTGAAATGTTGGAATGCACAAGAGGCATCCATAGACGGCTGAGAGAACTGAGATGTACCCTCTTTACATGAAGAGGTTGTTGCTGCCTATTTCTTTGAAATGTGCCTCCTGTAATACATAAGGCCTGCTCAATCTCCTCATAGTCTAGCTCAGTCGCCATCAGCTCGGCGTAGCCACATAGCTCATCATCATCTTTCCACTCCGTGTTGAGGAACTCATTGATAGTGTCAGCATTGAATGGAATCCGCTGACCACGCACATAGCTCCAGAAGGGTTCTGTGTCCAGAGAGAAGGATTTGGCATTGGCATAAAACTCCTGGACAATGGCTATGTTGGCTGGTTCTGGGTATGTGGTTAAATGGCTCCATTGCCTCTCCATAATCTCATTGGAGAAGTCTGGCACATCTTGAGGTAGAAGGGTGACTTTCCTCTCCATCAAGAGTTTTCTGTTCTGGACATTGGAGTAGTGCTTCTTATGGTCCTTGGTTAAGAAGATAACAGAATATATCTTCTCTTTCCTTCTGTTTTTCCCTGAGACCAGCAGTGGTCTTAATCCTCTTGGACCCAGATGAAGAAGCCATATCTGCAAAATAAGGTAGAGTCAAAGAGGTTACATGTTATTATATTCATGAATGAATTCATCAATAACATTCATCTTTATGCACTCAATTCATTCAATGACATTCACACTAATTATACATTCAAAATTGAGCAAAGAAGGGCCCTGATCAGTGCAAATTTGAAGCCAAACCAGAAAAACAGCAAGAAACAATGAATCTGTCAGGACCAGTCACGCCGGGCGCCGCCTCAGTCAGTAGGCGCCGGGCGTGACAGCATGTTATGCAGATTTTTGTTATGGCCTCTCAGTTGCTAGCTCAGTTTCCAGACATTGAAATAAGCTTAACCACTTTAAACATTCATCCTTTAATAAACCAATCATCACAAGTCAAAGTACAAGCACAAATTCTCATGAATCAACACATGTTTTTAAACTTTATATAGCTCAAACTCAGATTTAATCACAGTTCAGTCAAGAATTCATAAAAATTAACATTTAAACAATACACACAAGATGCAGGACACACCAAAACAAAACTCAAAACTGGGCAGGGACAGTCGCGCCGGGCGCCGCCTCAGTCAGTAGGCGCCGGGCGCGATCTGCAGTTTTGGGGTAAACCCAGATTTTGCATTCTAGCCACTGTGAGTGTGTGTGTGTGTGTTCAAGCAGGTCAATGAGAGCACGAAGTTTATACAACACAGCAGGTATATCAAACAACACTCTAATTGAATTGAATTAAACTACCCTAGGTCAAAATCAAACCATCTAAATGATGAACAACCAAGGCTAAGCATTGTGAAGGAATTTACAATAGCAAAGAGTGAAAAGCCTACTTGATGCACAGAGAAGGTGATTAGCTTAGTGTGGAGATTTTTGAATTGGGAGAGTGCTTGGGTGGAGATGGGCCGAGACTGAGCAAAGAGAGAATGGAGAGGTCCAACAATGGTGGCAACAGCAATGAGGTGTGTGAGCTGAGAATTTGTGAGAAGGAAGTTGATTGTGGTGATTTGGAGTGGAGAAGAGTGGAGAAGAGTGGAAACCGTGAAGTGGAGAGAAAGGGGGGTGGGTGAGAATGTGCGTGAGAGTGAGACAGAGGTTGGGTAAGGGTTTTAGGTTTAGGTTATTTTAATTGGGCCTCCCTACTGTGCACTCAGAACTGCTGAAGTCCCGCCCCGCGCCGTCTCAGTCATTCGGCGCCAGGCGTGGTGTTATGACCCAGCCAGATGCAGAATCAGAGAAGGGGTGGCCAGACTGGACGAGTTGGCGCCGGGCGCCGTCTACTGCTTGAGGCGCCGGGCGTGAGTTTCTGCAGAATTATGCAGAAACTGGTTTTCAAGCTACCTAACTCGGATTTTTGTGAAATTGAACTTCAAATCACTTGAGATGCTCCAGAATCTCATATTATCATTAAACAAACTTGTTCAAAACCTAAGGAATTGAATTGGAGCACTCAAGTTGCAAATTGAAGTCATTCTTTCAAAGTTTTAAATTTCCACAAGTTAGGCAACATTTTTGGCTATTGGCTTAAGTAAGGCACTTTGAAATCATGTTAAAACAGCCCAGAAAATAGCCAAAACAGTTTCACATCTCTAATTCACATCACTTCACTATAGCCTTCAACAATCTAACAATCAACTCAAAAAATCACCTTGGTTGTTCTTCACCCACACATGCTTCAAAACAATGAAATCACACTACACATTACAACATACAATCAAACAACACTCAAAAATTAAAATCACACAAGAGAAAAGGTTAGAAAGCTGGGTTGCCTCCCAGTAAGCGCTTGTTTAACGTCATTAGCTTGACACCATTAAGCTCAAGTTTGATTCTTGATGTTGGAGTGCCTCTTCTTGTCATGACACCAACATCCTCTCAGCAATTTTCTAGTCACCAACTTGACTCTCCTAGAATATGGAGCCTCGATCTCAAGTACTCCATTTATCTTGATGACCCATAACTTATTCTTGAATTTCACTGGTTTGCCAGGTTTGGGCTCATCGCTTGCTTTCACAGAATTTTGGTGAACTAGTTCTTCTTCCTTTTCTTCTTCCTCTCCCTTTACTCTTGGGGATAAACAGCTGAGGCTCCTCTTGACCAACTTGGCAGCTTGCTGTGTTAGACTAGTAATTGATAAAATTTCATCAGTGGCCTCAATACTAGTCTCTTTTTCATGATTTTTCTGCTCAACTCCAAAGACGGTGAAAGTTACTTCCTCATCTTGGTCCTTTAATTTCACTGTTCCTTCTTCCACATGAATGACAACCTTTGTTGTCTTCATGAAAGGTCTTCCAAGTATGAGTGGTATCTCTGCATCTTCTTCCATGTCCATAACTACAAAATCCACCGGGAATTGGAGTTTATCTATTTTGACCACCACATCTTCCACGACACCATACGGATACTTGATGGATCTATCCGCCAGCTGCAGCATCATTCTTGTAGGCTTGACTTCAAGACCACCAATCTTCTTAAGCATAGATAGGGGTATCAGATTGATACTAGCCCCCAAGTCAACGAGAGCTCTACCTATCTCCTGGTTTCCAATAGTGCATGGAATGGTGAAACTCTCCGGATCTTTAAATTTTGGAGGAAGAGTGATGAATCAATATTTTATTGATTTCACTTAGTTTATTGTACCGGATTTAATCAAGGAATTGTGCTTGAATGTACAATATTATCCTATTTTTCCTAATTGTGCTAAATTTGATCGGAAATTCTTATTTTAACTAATTTGAATCATCTGAGCTAATTATTTTACAAGGAAAATTTGGAGATACAATTTGGGACATTTGAAGGTTAAATGAGAAATGGAAATTGAGCCAAATGCATCTCAGTCATTTCAATTTTCGCACAGTGCTGCGTGAATGTTGTGTCAACTTGTGTGTCTTCGTTCGAGTTCAATTCTTATCCGTTTTCTATGCAATTTTTTTTCATAGTTTCGTATGGATGTCTATTTTCACGTATAGTTTTTACTTTGTTCAAATTCATTCTGTGCTGTTCCCAGTATTTATTTTACTCTCAAATGTCAGTCCAGTGATTACTGCTGTTTGTGTCAACTTGTGTGTCTTCGTTTGAGTTCAATTCTTATCCGTTTTCCATGCAATTTTTTTTCATAGTTTCGTCTGGATGTCTATTTTAACATATAGTTTTTACTTTGTTCAAATTCATTCTGTGCTGTTCCCAGTATTTATTTTACTCTCATATGTCAGTCCAGGATTACTGCTGTTTGAGTGATTTCTAATCCGTTGCATTGTTTGCTTGCTGTTTAGTAATTGTGGTGGCTGGAATTGATCATTGGATGATGCTAAGACCTCCCAACACTCTTAAGCAAGTCCTTTAATTCTTGAATTTTAAGAAGCAAAATGGAGGGGACCACATTGAAAGGCAGGAACCAACGGTGTCAGTCATGGCTGGATTAATTTTTGGCCTATTAAGAAAAGTACATTCAATTCAATTGAAGAAATAGCACACATCCTATGTCCTTAAAAGAAGCTGCCACGTGAAATGAGAGAGGGCCCATGAGAAGGGATTTTTGGACAGTAGCACATGGATCCGCACGTTCCCTTTCTTTCTCTTTTGGAAAACAGCAAGCAAAGGGCTGTTGGTGGGCTTCACGTAGCAGAGAAATGTGGTGGCAGAGAGATCACGGAAGCATGGGAGCAGGGGGGTGCATCCAGCATTCCAGCTTGGAAACGTGGAGTCATGGGAGGTGCACACGGAAGGTCCAGTAGCAAAGCAGCACGTGGTGGCCTTCACGGTCATGGCCCAAGGAAGGAGTAAAGAGAAATTTTCCAGCAAGCACACGTCCAAAAAAAAAAGAAAAAAACATTGCACAGCTGAAATGGAATGGAGCACGCGGCCCACAAGAAAAGCCACGTCCACGCACACGGGATCCCATGAGTACGAGGGAGAGCCGCCACTGGCCATTCTAAACGGGTTTTCTCTAGTCCACTTGGTTTTGGGACCACGGAACTTTTTTTTGTTTTTCTCTAGGTTTTTGAACAAAGGAAAAATGTAAGAACTAGAAGGGAACGACCGAGAGAAAGAAGGAGGAAGAATTGATTTTGGCTTGAAAAAGCTGAGCTGCCACCGAGAGGAGAGTGGATCTGGAGAAAGAAAGCAAGCAAGCATGGAGGTTCCAGTAGCCACCTTGGGGGAGATTTATTTTTGGTGTAGTGAATGAACACATGGTCTTGTTCTTGTTTTTGTCTTCATGTTTGAACCAGATATTTATTTTTATATTAGTGTTATTTTGCTGTGAAGAAGTATGCATGCTGCCAGCTTTTATCACTACAAGAAATTCAGTCATTACCGAAGGCTTTTTACAGACGGCCTTTTGCCCTTCGGTAAAATTACGTTTCCGACGGTCACAAAGATGATTACCGAAGGCCATGGTGAAATGCACTAATTACCGAAGGATTTTTTTCCGAAGGTCTTTGGACCGTCGGTATTGGCTTTAGTGAATTAACTTACCGAAGGATATATGACCCTCGGTAAGGTGCTCGTGTAATTAACACCAGCGGACTTGGTTTCCCTCTGCTAACTTTCATTTTTCGAGCCAAAATATTGCGTTTCTTTCTTCGAACCCTCACCAGCATTCCCCCTTTGTCGGAGACATCAAACACTCACCAGCTTTCTCGTTTCTTCCAGCCATCAAACCGTCACCAACATTGCCCAAATTTGGGAGGTTTTGTTGTCGGAGGTCGTCTCAGTCACCAACATTCCCCAACGTTCCGCGGTTGCAGGGGCTGCGTCAGAAATTTGTTGTGGGTGCGTCAGGAGGGCTTCGTGGAGGAGGGCACAACGGTGAGGAGGGGCTTCGTGGTGCGTGGAGGAGGCAACAATCGAAGAAAACCCAGGTGCTGGACTTGTCTGCCGTGGATATGTAAGTCTCTTTACTCCTCATTTTTGCTATTTTTCATATTGTTTTCACTGTTTTGCTTAAATTTTTAGCTTTGTGAATTTGTATAGCTTAAATTTTTCATATTGTTTTCATATTATTTTATACACACTTTTACTGCAAGTTTTACTTTAAATTCGTATAGCTTATGCTTGAGATCAATGGAGTAGGGACTTGCTTCCATCCAATTTATGTTGTTTCCATCCATAAATAGGTTTCATTTTGAAAAAATACAAAGATCTCTTTGCTGGAGCGTGTAGGTTAAAAATTATGAATTCTTTCATCTAGAAATCCTGCATCAGTCTCTGCATCAAATCTTCTTTTTCTTTTCATCATTCCCATGTGCTCTGATTGGATCTTTGAGATGCACATTATGCATGTTTGTATGTGTTTGAAAATTGTTATGCAGGTCTGTTTGTAAATTAAATTTGTTATACAGGTCTGGGTTGCAGAGGGAAAACCATTTCTCTAAAACCTGCTCTGCATTTTACCGAAGGCTTTTGCCCTTCGGTAAATGCCCTCGTCTGGCCATTACCGAAGGCTTCCGCCCTTCGGTAAATACCCTCGAATGCTCATTACCGAGGGCTTCTGCCCTTCGGAAATTACCGAAGGCTTTCGCCCTTCGGTAATTACCGAAGGCTTTCGCCCTTCGGTAATTACCGAAGGCTTCTGACCCTCGGTAATTACCGAAGGGCAGAAGCCCTCGGTAATGGTTAGCGACAAGGGATTTACCGAAGGATTTTTGGCCGTCGATAGGCCTTCGGTAAACGTCCATTATCGACGGCTTTTGGCGTTTTCCGAGGGCTTCTGGCCTTCGGTAATGCCCTACTTTTTTGTAGTGTATATATTTTTTTATTTGGTGATTAAATGCTTTGGAGAGTTAGATGAAAGATGATGGAAAACCATGTCCAAGAGTTGCTCACGGTGATTGGTGGGTTCTTTTAGAAAAAGCTGATTTATTTTAGTTGAAAGAACTTGAACAAGGCATTAAATTATTGGTACAGCTGAGAATTAATCCACTTTTGAAAGCAAAAAGTAGAAGGATGGTTGGTGATTTACGTAAAGAAAGAAGAAGTGCTACGTGATTTTTTTTTCTTTTATTTTCTTTTTAAGAATGAATGGAGATGTGGTGATTAAAATATGATAGATGTTGGAAGTGTAAGAAGCATTCCAATTATTTTAATTTTCTCTACATGCAACATATGTCATGGCCAAAGAGTATCGAGGGGCAAGCATTTCACTTATTTTGATTTTTTTTTTAGAATGAAATACATGGAACGGAAGTGTCACGACAAGGAGGACTTTTAAAAGCATTTGCCAATTTCAATTTTCTTTTGTAGATGAATGGGTCATTAGAGAAGTTTTATTTTCTTTTATTGCTTTTGCCTTAAAATATTTTGAATTGATTTTCTTCTTTTTGGTGGTGAATATGTAGGATAGATGATAATATTGTGCATTTAATGTTTTAGCTTAACCGTTGCATTTTTACAACTTGATTTTGTGTTTGGATGTTTATCTGTTGTAGTTTTCATTTTAATGCTTTCATTTATATTCAGTTGTATTTAATTTTCATCCGCAACCAAAACATTTCAAAACCCCCCACTTAGTGTTAACCTGAGACTGAACCACAAATTGGTCCTTGAGAGACGACCTAGGAGTCACTGCCTAGTACTATACTGCATTCTTTTATGCACAACTTTTGTTGGGAGGTGCGACCCTCGTCACCAAAGAGTCTTCTGCAAGATGGCACTGCAATTTCCCTGTACTTCAATTGTTTCCTCATCTAAATATTTCTTCTTGCTGAGGATTTGCTTCATGTACTTCGCATAAGCAGGAATTTGTTGCAGTGCTTCGTTCAATGGCATGGTGATCTCAAGTTGATCGAATATTTACTTGAACTGAGCCAACTGTTTCTCCTTCCCTTTAGTAGATGGGATTTTTGGGTAAGGGAGGTGTTTCACTATTTCTTTCTCTTTTTGGTTTTTCTCTTTTTCAATTTTTTTATTCTCTTCTCCTCTGCCAACAATCTCTTCTTCAATTATTTCTTGATCTTCCTCTTCATTCTTTTCTTTTTCTTTTTCTTCTGGCTTTTCTTTTTCTTCTTCTTTTCTTCCAACCTCTTTCCCACTTCTTATGAATATTACATTACATTCTTCCTTGGGGTTGACTTGCGTATTTGCAGTAAATTGTCCACCCTGTTGGTTTGCTAATTGCTTGGCCAATTGACCAACTTGCACTTCCAGATTCTTTATAGATGCATCAGTGTTTTTCTGGTTTTGGATGGACTGCTGTATGAACAGTTGCAAGGTATCTTCTAGCTTTGAAGTCCGATCATTCTGAGATTGATAATGTTGGGCAGGTTGATACGGATTTTTACTGCTAGAAGCTTCTTGATTTTGTCTCTACCCTTGATTGGAAGTATTAGGGAAATGATTGTTGAAGAAGTGTTGCCGTCCTTGATTTCCCATATAATTGACTTCTTCAGGTTGGGACGTACTAGGACTTTGACAATGGCCGTTGGGGTGGTTATCTCCACAGAAATCACATCTCATTACTTGATGATGTGGTTGAGGTTGAGTTTGCATTGCTTGTAACTGCTGAGGTAGTTTGGCCATATGTTGAGTTAAAAGTTCCATTTGTTGAGCCAGAAGCTTATTCTGTGCAAGTAAAGCATCCTGGGCACTCAGTTCATATACTTCTCTCCTCTGTGCTGGATTTCTCCCATGTTGGCTCCGCATGTCAATGAAAGCCATATTTTCAATCATCGCAATGGCTTCATCAGCAGTTTTAAATAGTACTGAACCACCAAAAGATGCGTCTAGTATCATCTTAGTATGAGGTTGCAAACCATTACAGAAAGTTTGCACTTGCATTTCTAGACTGAATCCATGGCTGGGACACTTTCTCAGTAAGGATTTAAATTTTTCCCAGGCTTCACAAAGTGGTTCATCTACTCCTTGAACGAAGGTAGCAATGGCAGCCTTCACCTCTGTGCTCTTTGATGGTGGAAAGAAGCGTGCTAGAAATTTGTATTCCACATCCTCCCAGCTCGTAAGACTTTGATTAGGCTATGAATGGAGCCAAGCCTTTGCTTTGCCATTCAGCGAGAATGGGAAGAGTCTCATGTACAATGCTTCTTCATCCTCCCCTTTTACACCCATAGTGCCACACAACTCATAGAAGGTGACTAAGTGCGCATAAGGGTCTTCATTATCCAGGCCAGAAATTTGGTTTGAACTGATGAGCTGGAGTAGAGCAGGCTTCATTTCTGCCAGCTTGTCACTCATAGTGGGCCTCACAATGCTTGAGAAATTCCTCGGGCTTGTGTAGGTAATTGAGTCACCTATGGTTCTCCTTGGAGGTGGTCCTGCGCCAGCCATCCCGTTCACAGAAGAAGAATCAAAAGATTCTATGTCCTGATTGTTGAAAGGAAATGAGGATTGAGGGGCAGCTTGTTGACTTAGAGCTTGTTGTCTCCTTGTGTCACTATTGTTTCTACGAGCTGTTTTCTCAATCTCAGGATCCACAAGGAGTTGTTCAGATGACACAGTCCTCCTTGTACGGATGTTTCCCTGCATACGCTAGAAAACAACCAAACTCGTGCCACAAGTCAGCCCAAAAATAAAGATAATAATTACAACAAAAATAGAAAATTATAAACAAAAAGATAAAGTCTAAATCGGTTAAAAATCACACAAAAGTCTAGTTTAACACGGGTACCCGGCAGTGGCGCCAAAAACTTGTTGAGACTTTGGCAAGTGTACCAAATTGTTCTAAGTAATAAAACCGGTAAGACCGGATATCGTTTCCCAAGAGACTCGTGTCACCAGACAATCGTATAATTTCCAACTAACTTACACTAAAGAATGCTTCATAATTTGTGTTTTTGTGAAATTAAAGTAAGCATGAAACATAATTGATAAAAGTGATCTTAGATACTCAAACACTTGGAAATAGAAAGATTAGAAATGATATGGAATGGTATTGTTGGGGGTATGATTTCACCTACTTCACTCTTATGTATAGAAAATCACTTCCTCTTCATTAATATGCCAATGTGAATCTACTAAATTACTCAAACCCAATCCCTTGGTAGAGAGAGCCTAGACTTACTTCTTAAACTCCAATCCCTTGGAAAACCTAACAAGTTCATCCGCTTTAAGAATTGAGATTCAAGACAACCAAAGGTCCTAGTTCTATCCCTAGATACAATTTCCTTTAGGTGTTTAATCCAGTTCTAGATTCACCCAATATTTCCCAATATCAAGCAAACCCTAAAATCATGATACGGTTGAATCAATCATACAAGCTTTAAGCAAAGGAATTAAACACTAACAATCAATCAAAGAGGCATATAATCATTCAAAACAACTGTAATTTACATAAGAGATCCATGGTTACATCAATCCCCAACAATAATGAAACTAGCTCTCCATGAATGGAGAGCTTGATCTTACAACAAAAGTGGAAATGGAAGAAGGAGGAAGACCCAAGGATAAAGAAGGGTTGTTCCCACAGCTCCTAGCTCGCCTCTGGACGCTCCAATTGAGAGATTTCGTGTCTGAGATGCCAAAGATGCCAACCCCTTCGCGTTCCAGAACTAAATAAGTCGTTTCTGCCACATCAGCAAAAGTCACGCCCGACGGCCCGATAGAGAGGTGCCCGGCGCTCCCTCGGTCAGCATTGTCACGCCCGGCGCCGCCTAGGTCAGTAGGCGCCCGGCGTGACTCTCTGCAGCAGCCTTGGTTCGTCATCTTTTCAGCTCCTCTTCTCTCTTTTCTTGGGTTTTGGCAATGTTCTTTGGTGAGTAGCTTCTCCCAGCTTCTTTGAATGGGGATTAACCATCAAATGGGCTAATTACAACTTATAATGTGATCACTTACAAATAACAAGAAATTGAGTTAAACAAGACTAAAAGTAAAGGAAGAGTTGACAATTTCCATCAATTTGATGTTGGATATTGAAGTAAAATTGGTCATTATCACTGGGAAGCATTCCTAGCTCAAAGTAGAGAGGTAAAGCCCTCTCAAAGCTGAATGGTAAAGCCTGTTCCCTATGAAATACTCCTAAGTCAAAGACCGAGTGGTAAATCCCTCTCGAGAGAGAGGTAAAGCCCTCTCAAAGCCGAACGGTAAAGCCCGTACACTAGGAAGCACTCCTAGCTCAAAGCAGAGAGGTAAATCCCTCTCAAAGCTTAACGATAAAGCCTGTTCCCTATGAAACACTCCTAAGTCAAAGACCGAGCGGTAAATCCCTCTGTGGAGAGAGGTAAAGCCCTCTCAAAGCCGAACGGTAAAGCCTGTACACTAGGAAGCACTCTTAGCTCAAAGTAGAGAGGTAAAGCCCTCTCAAAGCCGAACGGTAAAGTCTCTTCCCTAGGAAGAACTTATAGGCCAAAATCAAAGACCGAGAGGTAAATCCCTCTCGATTCATGTTGAAGGCCGAGCGGTAAATCCCTCTCGGTTCATGTTGAAGGACGAGCGGTAAATCCCTCTCGGTTAATGTCGAAGGTCGAGCGGTAAAACACTCTCGGTTAATGTTGAAGGCCGAGAGGTAAATCCCTCTCGGTTCATGTTGAAGGACGAGAGGTAAATCCCTCTCGGTTCATGTTGAAGGACGAGAGGTAAATCCCTCTCGGTTCATGTTGAAGGCCGAGCGGTAAATCCCTCTCGGTTCATGTTGAAGGACAAGCGGTAAATCCCTCTCGATTAATGTCGAAGGTCGAGCGGTAAATCCCTCTCGGTTATAGGTTTTCAATTGACATTCATATTATAAATTAAATACAAATAATTATTAACTTTAAAGAGATCTCGTGGTATATATATATATATATATATATATATATATATATATATATATATATATATATATTATATTTATTAGATTATTAGGTATTTTATATAAATATTTAATTTTTAATTAATTTGTTATTATTTTTAATTTGTAATTTTAGTTTAACTTATATTTTTTTTATTATAGATAAAATATCTATATATATATATATATATATATATCTATATATATATATATATATATATATATATATATATATATATATTGTATCGTATAAAATATTAACCGAGCGGTTGGTGACTAAGACCAGTCGGTCCATCCACTCAGGTCAAAGATTGGGCCGCAATTGAGTTAGCCCTTAAGCTATTGTTGGGTCAACAGTCCAACAGATGATAAAATAATCAAAGAATATCTAATTAAAGATATTGATAAAGCAGGTTATAAACAATCAACCGGATTTTCAGGTAATCTGTTTATATCTTATTCTGTTTATATTTTATTGGGCTTATATCAGCTTAGGATCCATGAGGTAAATTATAAATACAAAGCCAGGGCCGAAAGTTAGGTAGGTTCTACTTACGCATTATTCAATCTACGCTACTCTCAAATAATCAATAGTGATAATCATTCACTAAATATTCAACTAAGAGCCGAGACTCTTCAAATCACACGCCTAACTTGAGCGTCGGAGTATCTTTTGTAGGTACATCCTCCCTCATCAAGAAGGAGACCGATCGGTTTTTGCCAACACCGATCGGCCAATAGCAGGAGTTTGGAAGCGAGCGAGTGGCCCAGACACGTTAGCAGGTTAATGTGACATCCGGGCACTGACGAGGGCGGGGAGTGACGCCGGTGCAAGAGGCATGGTGCAGGGGGCACAGACAAGGAGCGGCTTCTGGCAACTTCAGGTGGAAGGGGTACATGGACGAATCGAACATACACCAGAATGAGAGGGATCTGAAGACTGTAGAGGTATGAGACTATATAGTTGAAGGATAGCTTAAAGGGATTGATTTGGCTACTCATATCACCAAATGCATTTGCTTTTCGATAGCCTGACTCATAAGAACTCCATGGTTAAGCGTGCTTAGCCTGGAGTAATTCTAGGATGGGTGACCTTTTGGAAAGTTTTCCCGGAAAGTGTGCGAGTGAGGATAAAGCACACTGGAAAGCCTCGTGGTGATCTGTGGGAACTGTCGATGGTCTCTGTGAGTTGCCGGGACGTTACAAATGGTATCAGAGCCTAGCCTCTCCCAGTACGGTGTGGTTCGAGGACGAACCAAAGCTGAAGTTGGTGGGCATGTGACATCCGGGCACTGACGAGGGCGGGGAGTGACGCCGGTGCAAGAGGCATGGTGCAGGGGGCACAGACAAGGAGCGGCTCCTGGCAGCTTCGGGTGGAAGGGGTACATGGACGAATCGAACATACACCAGAATGAGAGGGATCTGAAGACTGTAGAGGTATGGGACTATATAGTTGAAGGATAGCTTAAAGGGATTGATTTGGCTACTCATATCACCAAATGCATTTGCTTTTCGGTAGCCTGACTCATAAGAACTCCATGGTTAAGCGTGCTTAGCCTGGAGTAATTCTGGGATGGGTGACCTTTTGGATAGTTTTCCCGGAAAGTGTGCGAGTGAGGATAAAGCACACTGGAAAGCCTCGTGGTGATCTGTGAGGGCAGTCGATGGTCCTTGTGAGTTGTCGGGACGTTACAGTTAGTCTCTCGGTCCCAAAAATATCTACCGAAACATATATATATATATATATATATATATATATATATATATATATATTCAATCCAAAAAAAATTAATGTTGTATATAGTTTTTGTGATATTAAATAATTTACCTTCATGTGTATCTCTTACAGTTTATGAATAGCACATGTTTTACCTAGTTCATTTAAAAAGAACACTCTCATAACAACGGTGAAATACTAGTTTTATTGACCTCGAAGAATATGCCCAATTGGCCTTCCAGTTGCATAGGAAGCATCTGTTACCAGAGTTGTTCTCAGGTCCGTATGTCTTCTAGTATCAAAGCATTGAAAGACAAGGCAAGCAGAGACACACTCTATAAGGCCTTGAATGAAGCCATTGTTCGCAACATTCAATCTATCTGCAAACTAAAACAACATACTAGTGGAAAATATACATTTTATAACTATCTTTTATACTTATCAAAATTCAGCAGCTATAGAAAGTGGTATAATGGTAATTTTGTAAATATAAAAAACTTTTTTACACCGGTTACAATAAAAATAAATATAAACACAATAGCATCCTTCTTCACCAATCCTCTGGAGAGAAGATGCTACAGAACCAAAGCCCTCAGAATGAATCCTTTCTCCAAATTGTACCTAAACAACCAAGGGTACGCAATAAACAAAGAACTATCTCATCCAAGCTGACCCACCCAAAACCCCATCACTACATCAAGTTTCTCCATGGAACAGAGCATCATTACAGGGTGTTTCCTAAACCCATCATAAAAATGACCTAAACCACTATGATAGAAAATGACATAAATCATAGTTCAAAATTAACTGTACAGTTTACAGTTAACTGTACACTAAGTTTAGTATTTTTAAACTGAACTGTTAAACAGTATAATTGGTTTTTAGTACAAATAGTTTAAGTTTTTTAAATACCAAATAGTATAGATTAACTATAGTTTCAAGTTTTTTACTCAACTGTGTCAGCCCTAGTAATAGGTTAAGAAATGAGGTGATCATGTAATTGTGTATGAAATCGAAACCCATTTATAGATAATTTTATTTTGCTTGTATACCTTTGTTAATTGTAACATGTCTGTATTTAGTATACGATAAACTTCTGTTCTAATAATCAGTATTATCTTGTACGTACCTTGAGGCATAGGTTAGACTCTAGAAATTGGTTTTATATTTGTAGGGAGTTTCTATTTGCATGTCAATGTGGCATTCATTTGTTTCTTTAACCCAGACTTATGCTCTCTGTTAAGATTCCTCCAACAACATTTCTGAAATGTTTTGTGGAAAACTAGTCTTCAAAGAAAGAATCGTTAGAACATATTGAATTATATTTTTCAAGAGATATGTCATTTATTCCCATTGAAATTTGTGCATGATTGTATGCCATGGATGGACGCTGATTTTAAACTAATATCTTTGAACCATACATGTTGCTTCTCTACTTACACTTTTTGGGTTCGCTGTTAATTTACTAGGTAAAGAGAATATACGTACCTTTACCAGATGAAAATGTTCGAAAGCATCTGTTAAAACACAAGCTCAAGGGTCAAGCATTCTCCTTACCTTGTAAGCAATGTGCTCATATTTTATGTCGTGATATTTCTTTTGATATATGAGTACTCGGTGATACTACAGAGTGTATTTCCTGGTTATTTATTCTTCTATAGGGTAATTCTGAGTTTACTGTTGGTAGCTTGTACCTTCATATATTATGGTTTCATGTACTTAATGCCAAATCTGGTCGAATTAATCTACTGCTTATCGTTTGCCAAAGAAATACTTGAAAATGCAAAAGTTTTATTAGTTGTTAGAGATGTTATTTTCTTGATATAACCATCTAATTTAAACTGATATAAAATTAAAACTGATATATTAATAAATTAAAATTAAATAACAAATATACCAGTCCAAAATTTAAACTGCTATAAAAGAATAGTCATACGTCAGAAGATTAAAAATATCTTGATAATAAATTAAAATCTCAATTTGTCAATTGCAAAGAAAGACCTAAGTCAATAGTTAAACATTCCCATCAATTGGTTATCTTAATTTTATCAATAAATTCTTACACTATGTACTTTGTTTACAAAGGATTAAGAGAGTAGTTGACAATCTAGTTGTAACAAATGTAACTCTCCTTTTAGATGTAGTTGATTTCCAAAGCCTAAGTTCTCTTACATCATGATGAAATAGAGATATAACAAGGTTTAAGTTTAAGATAGTTAGTTATGTAACAAGTTTTATAACTTCAAAACAATGGAAGTATATTATTTAAAATGCTTAAAATAATATTTTATACCAAAATAAAAAATACTTCTGTAATTGTTGTATGCGTTGAATGTTTGAAAGAAACCTACAAAAATGAATAAATATATATTTCCTTAATATATATTACCTTAACCACCTTTGACTTTGAGCTTCCAGTATAAAAGAGTAATGACATTTTGGGATCCCTCAATTTTTTAGGCTATCTCTACACCTCCTCAAGGAAGATAATGAAACCTTTCCTTCCTTCTTTTTTTTACCATAAATAGGAGGAAAAATTGTACTATATAAAATAAGTGTTTGAAGGAAACTGTTTTTTTTTTTAACTTTTCTAAATTAATCCATAAAATATAACTATTATTTCAATAGATCCTTCTCTCAAAGGTTTAATTACTGATTAACAGAAGACATCACATGACAATATTTATCTTCAATAAGTCTTCATTGTGTAGATATTTGATGACACGTCTCCAATGAAACAACATGTTATAAAGGATGTTCGGGAGCAATGAACTGCATTTCTTTTAACCACCATTTGTAAATGATTGGATGTTTCAATATTACATTTTGAGTTTAGAAACTATTTTATGTGTAATATGTTAAGTACTTATGTTAGGTAAATATAGTTAGGAACTTTGTTATGTAAATATTACTTTTTGATGTGTTAATGAAAACAATATTGATTATTTTACTTGTTATTAATTATTTAAACTGTATTCTGGGATTGAATCTTATGCAGGTCTGAATATGGATAATAGTATATACAAATAAAATATTTAAAAAAAAAACATCACTTTTTACACCGGTCAAAGTCACATCAGGTATAAAAAGTCTTGTTTTTTACAGTATAAAAAATCGTAAACTTTTTATACCCCTTGCTTCTATACCTACTCAAAAATAGGTATAAAAAACTTTTTTAACAAGTATAAAAAAACATTTTTGTACTCGTGATAAGGTAATGGAAACGAAAAATAGAGGAGGAAACGGGAAAATAAAATGACAAACAAAACAATCAATATGTGAGATAATAAGATAAAGGAAGAAAAAAGAAGCACGTTTACTATCACCACCGCTTGATCTGCAATATCACAATAATAATAATAAAAATAAAGAAAGCGAAAGAAATAATATTCCAATAACTACATGCAATTGTTCCAGTCAACTTTATTCAAAAAAATCCAAAATCTAGAAGTTCTTTAAAGAATTTGGTTAATTTATCATAAACAAAAAAAACACTTAAATCAAAGTCGAAAGCAAGTTCTGAGGTCGAATTTGAGTTTCTGAATGAAATAATTACTATATATGCCTTATTACACATACTGTGTGAATTCAAATCATGTCCAAAAATTCAAAGATTCTTAACAATGAATTATTGCAATAGGTGCACCCATGCCATGTTTACTAATAGTAGCAATAAATAATCCATAGATTATAAAATAATTCTCACCCATTACACTCATCGAAACTTGGTTTGAACAATAAGTACCATTTTATTTATTTTATTAATTAAAAATCATTTTCTTAGTGTTAGCACCTATAAATTTATATTGTAGAGTGACCTGAAAATGAATCCTTTTAACTAGCATAATATACGATGCTTAAAGTGATAGAAAGGGCAGATTAAGTAGATGATAGATAAACAAACAAAAGAATTAAAAGTTTCAAAATGGTGAGGATAAATCTTATCATATTAGCGTTATTTCGAATCATGAATGCTTCTCCGATTGAATTTCCAAAATATTAAAGAGGAATTCCCTATAACTTACACAACCAATAATAATGAATTACTGTGGAAATTGTTAGTAACGAATGCTTATTTGCTAATGTTTTAATAGAGAAATTAACATGAACTACGATTAAAGGAAGGGTCACCGAGGGAGGAACTAGTGACAGTGCCAAACAAATAAGGTATTGGAAAAGATAAATATTACATTTGTTCTTTGCGTAACGGATGTAATATATTCTTTTATATTAATGAAAATACCATCGATCGTGTCGTATTTGACATCAGTTTTAAAAATTCTCCAATATAAAAAAAAGCCCCAATTAAACCCTAAAACTTATTTTATAGTTTTTTCATTTAAAAGTAACAAATGAAATAAAACACTTAATTAAAACGGGCCATGTAAAATCAAATTATGGAAACAATACGACTGAAGACCTTTCATCAATCGTTAATAACTTATCTGTGGTGGCTGTGTGAGGAACTCATTACGAGAGTTTTATCTAAGTTACAATCAAATGACTCGCTCCTTACCTGACTTTTCAATGTTCTCCAATTTGAAAATATTGGATCTTTCTGTGAACCGGTTGAGTGGAAAGATACCTGATAGTAGCAAATTTCCACCTCAGTTGGAGTCTCTATCACTTGAATCAAACTCATTGGAAGGTGGAGTTCCAAAATCATTGGGGAGCACATGTACTTTACGTTCGTTGCACCTTTCAAATAACAGTTTCAATGAAGAACTTCCACTGATAATGCAAAACTTGTCAGGATGTGCTAGATCCTCACTGCAAGAGTTAGAACTGAGAATGAATAAAATCAAGGGTACACTTCCTGATTTCTCAGTATTATCATCTTTAAAAACTTTATCTCTCGATGAAAACAGGCTAAATGGTAAGATTCCTAAATATATTCGATTTCCTACTCAGCTGGAGACTCTCAAAATGAATTTGAACTCTTTGGGAGGTGTGATCAGTGACTTTCATTTTGTTAATATGTCAAAGTTGCAGTTGTTAGATCTATCAGACAACTCATTGGCTTTAGAATTTAGCCAAAACTGGACCCGTCCTTTCAATTGGGTTATATACGGTTGAGATCTTGCAAGTTAGGTCCAACTTTTCCTAAATGTTTCCATACACAAAAGGACATTGAAATTCTTTGACATTTCTAACTGTGGAATATCAGATTCTGTTCCAGAATGTTTTGGAGTAAAGTTGCAATACAAGGAATGACAAAAATGAATATTTCATTGAATAACCTCAAAGGTACAATTCCAAATTTTCCCTTGGAGGTTACTCCTCATTTTGTAGTCCTTGCATCCAATCAGTTTGAAGGCCCTGTTCCACCATTTCTTAGGGGATCAGCATTTCTTGATCTATCTCAAAATAAATTTTCTGACTTTTCTTCTTTTCTTTGTGCAAATGGGACAGTTGAAGCTTTAGGCCAGCTTGACCTTTCAAACAACCAATCTATCTCAAATCATTGGCGTATTTAGATTTGAGTCACAACAATTTTTCAGGAACGCTTCCTACTTCAATGGGATCACTTGTTGAACTTCAAGCATTACTACTAAGAAACAATAGCTTAACCAAGGAGATCCCTTTCTCCCTAAGGAATTGCATAAAGTTAGTAATGTTTGACTTGGGAGAAAATAGATTATCAGGAAGTATCCCTTCTTGGATTGGGGAAATATATCAAGATTTGCAAATATTAAGCTTCAGAAAGAATAACCTCTCTGGAAGTTTACCAGTTCAACTCTGTTACCTTCAAGGCATTCAGCTCTTGGATCTCTCACTCAACAGTCTATCAGGAAGAATTCCCAAATGCTTAAAAAATTTTACTTCAATGACTCAAAAGACTTCATTAACAGATTATACACACCAGGGGTATTCTGTCAGCATTAGATCGATTGGAAAGTACATGAACTACTATGATTTGTATTCATTGTTGACATGGAAAGGTGCAGGTCATATATTCTTAACCAATGAGCTATTGCTGTTGAAAAGCATTGATCTTTCAAGCAACCAATTATCAGAAGAAATTCCAATTGAGATAGAGGATTTGTTTGAGCTCATATCATTAAATTTATCAAGAAACAATTTGACAGGAGAAATTCCCTCTAACCTCACTTGAATTTCTTGATTTGTCAAGAAACCAGATATTCGGTTCAATTCCTACTAGTCTTACCCAAATTGATCGCCTTACCATGTTGGATTTATTTCATAATAATTTATCAGGGCAAATTCCAATTGGCACTCAACTACAAAGTTTTGAGGCTTCAAGTTATGAATATAATTCCAATCTTTGTGGGAAGCCACTTGACAAATTGTGTGGCGCAGAGGAACCACCACATGAAGCAAATGTTGATGAATCAAACGAAGATGAAAATTTTGTTGTTAATCGTGCATTTTATGTGAGTATGATACTTGGATTCATTACAGGCTTATGTGTAACTTTTGGCTTCATTTTGGTCAATATAGTCCATGGCGACAACTATATTTTAGGTTCTTGAACAACATAATCGACAATATCTATCGCATGATCACAGTAAAAGTTCCCAGTTACAAGAGGTAGGTTAAAGGCTTGATGTTATATATTATCTTAGTCATTCCATATTTACGTTTTTTCCTTTCAATAGCAGTTATAATATATAGACTTTATAAATAATGTATAGTTCCTCTATATATTTTGTATGATTTGTCCTTTTTCTTAATCTTGAGTTTAGAGTTGTCAAAAGTAGATAAGAGTTTGACCAAATCTAATTTACCAAATTTAAATAAAAACACATGTCCTTTTTAGATTTCATTCACACACCATGATGTTTTTTCTCTATGCAATTAATGTGAACCTAATGTTGGCTTAATGACAAATGGTGATTCAACTGCTGGATCATTGGTAAACAGTCATATATGCACATAGTTGGATCGATGTATGTAATTATTATTTTATAAAGTTAAGTATGTGATTTAATCTCAGCAGCAATTGGAACTTGATTCACAGAAGTATAATTTATTTTAAAGAACCTTCTATTAGCCACACGAACATAGCTTTAAATTCGAATGATGAAAGAAGATGTAGTGGAAAGAATTGACATGGTCTGACTATGTTAAACATTAGAAATAGAAGTGACAGTCTAATTCTGCTAAAGCATCATAAGAAGTGGCGGTTTAAAAAATAGCTTTTAGATTTTGGATTAAAATGAGGTGATAAAGTTGTTGATGATGTAGATGCGGTAGTGAGCATAACTTGGTGTTTCTCCATTCAAAACTAGGCTAGCTAATACTAGTACAAGAGTTCCCATAATAAACACCGTAGCTTGACCGGATCAGCTCAACAGCTTTGCCAGATAAGCTCCGCAACCCGACTAAGAAGATTGGCGGCCTAGCTAATAAATATCTTATGGATTGTTGACATGCTTATACAATTATATTAATTTATAATTATTTTTTAAGATATTTTATCAAGCTAACTTGTTTAATTTATAATGTTTTAGGATTCTACTTTATCTAAAAAACATCAATAATAAAAATGAATTTCTCCTTCTTCTTAAAAGGAAATGTCTAGGAAAAATGATCATTAAACATGTTTATTGTGTTTAATTGTATAATATTCATCCCAATCTTTTTTAATGGTGCAATTATCCTTCTTCGTACATGAAATTAAAACTTGTAGAGTCACTTTCCCCAATAAAAATGGAAAAAGACATACTTGGATCAGATGAACATAAAGAAATTGTTAATACAGAAATTATCGAAGAAGTTATTGATTATGTATAGATAAGTGCAATTACAATTTTTATATATGTTGAGTACAATATACTACTTTTTATCATTAACTTTGTTTTTTTTATTAATAGTTTTTTAATATTACTAATATATTCTTATATTTTTCCTTTTTAAAATACCTATATCAAAGTTTTATTAAGCCAAATCATAAGGAGTTTTTTTTTTTATCAACCAAAATAACAACATATGAACTACGTACCAATGAAAGAAAGAATACAAAAAATAGTTATTATTTTTGTTGATAACAGAGTGATTGATAAGTTTCTTCTTGCACCTATCAATACAGGATAATACCTTTCTTTCCAACTTCATTAACAATGTATTATTTTCAAAGTTAGATGCAGGAAATGTAAATTTTTTTATTCATTTCAAATTTTAGCCAACATTAGATCTTGCTCAAAATCAATCTTAAAATGGAGATAATTCATTATCTTGATCCATTGAGAAAAAAATATTAATACAATACAAGATTTTAAAGAAGTTTTTTAACATGTAAAAATATACGATGATTCACATTTTTAGTTATATTTTTTTACTTACATATGCTTTATTTTTATTTATTAACTAGGGATATATAAACCTACTCAGTTCAAAGAGATATATGGTTTCAAAGTCTATGTTAAAAAATATTAAGTCAACACCAATTAAGATAGATTACAATTGTTTATTTCAAAAGTATAACTACACTATTATAATATGTTTATGTATGTTTGCTCTCAACCTATAGTCTTTTATACTAAATTTGCAAGAACTCTTGTAAGAAATTTATATTTTCTTGGGTTGTTATAGTGTTTGAATGAATAGTAGTAAGAAATTTATATTTTCTTGGGTTGTTATATTTTAATTATAATGCAGTGTAAATGCATAGTAGTTATTTATTTCATTTAGAACTAGTGTGATCTTTTATTTGTTTAGAAATTAATACAAGTAAAATCTATTATTTTATATAGACTTATAAATAGTAAAAAGTAGGATAATAGTGATTATTAATGCATAAAAACGTATAGTATAAAATTACTATACTTTTTAAAATAATATTTTTATTCCTCAAATATTTTTATTATTAGTCTTTTTCACAATTTAAATTAGATCATAAAATAGTAATAATGTTGGGTATCAGTCATACAGCACAAGCACACACAACTTAAATAGAGAAGAGAAAATACTGACAATAGGCAAAAGAGGAAATTTTATACTAGTAAAAAAATTTACAACACCTCTTTCTTTCTATACAAAACTTCTCAAAATTATGAGAATACAAGAAATGAGATAATAGGAGAGAATGAGATATATAACAAAGGGGGCAAGGGTTTCTTTTATAGCCACCAAGCCATACCCCTTTACAAGTTCCCACCAATGTGGGACTTCATTCCTCACAATCTCCCACTTGAAGATTTTGATGAAACTAATCAAATCTTCACACCATCTTTGCCTTCGTGTTGCTTGTTCTTCTGATAAACTTCAGTAGAATCGAATTAACGTAAATATGCCAATAACCTTTGACACGTAATTTTGATTCTCCGAAACGCAATGCAACACCTGATCAATATTTTACTGCTCTCCACCTAAACCTACCACGAACATACTAACCACTCTCACTGCTTGTGTAATGTTTGGTCTTGTACGCATCATAGCAATTATAAGGCTGTCCACCACCGATGCATACGGTACTCGAGACTTTTCCATCCTCTCCACTTCACTGCTAGGACTCATACTTGAGGATAATTGATAGGAGATGGGGTAAAATTGGCTTGCACTCTCGCATGTTGAAGCGCCGCAAGACTTTCAGTAAGTTTTACTTCTGAGAAAGCCAAATATTCCTATCTTTTTCTATCTCGGTGAATTTGCATCCCTAAAATCTTGTTTACCGGTTCCAAGTCCTTTAATATCAAACTCCCTAGCCAATTGTGCCTTCAGTTCTTGGATTAGAGCTTTGTTGGGGCCTACCACCAACATGTCATCAACATACAACAACAAAATGATAAATCATTATCCTCATACCTCTTTTTTGTATGTACAATGGTCTGAACTTAGTTTGTTGTATCCGAGGCTAATGATAAAGGAATCAAATCTCTTATACCAACACCTTGGCGCCTGCTTTAAACCGTATAAAGATTTGTTCAACCTGTAAACCAAGTTTTCTTGTTCTTCAAAGCCTTCTGGTTGGAGCATCATTTCATTCCTGCTTAACAATAACCTTGTGAGCGGTGGAACTCACACGCAATACCCCTTTACATTGTTAGCATAGCCCAAACACTTAATTATTTCCCCAGTTTCAAGCTCTACTCGTGCTTTGGTTTCCTTGAACGGGTAATAACAACACATTTGACTTCCTCTTGATGTGATACACCCACAAACTCCTGGAATAAACTTTGCTCCTCCTAGGAATAACTCCGGTGATTCCCTTACATCAGAATGAACCAAGTCTTCTTGTGTTTTCTTTTCTGGTAGTCAAACTTGCAAACTTCGATCTATGTTGTTGGCTTATCACACAATGCTCGCATAAAGGTAAAACAACCTTCTTAAGTCCGAGTACATATTACGATCCGCCTTGCAAACTTCACTTTGACATATGTCCAAGTACGATGTCACGTCAACATCGTTTCTTCTTGACTTGTTAATGCAACCATTGCATTAGCTTTCTACAACGTATCTCCCATACGCACATGTCATGATCTTCTAAGCTTTTATGACTTACCAGATCTCCCCTCTTTCTCATAGAATATCTTCATCCGTATTTTCCATACAACCTTGTGAGGTTGATGCATCAGAGTTCTTTCTTCCACTCTTCTCGTGCCAACATTCTTTCTTGACATGCCTCCTTTTGCCACAATTGTAGCATTTGAGATGCTTCTTACTTTGAGATCTATCATGGGATTGACTCCCACTAGACCCATATTTCATTGATCTTCCTCTCATCATCACCAAAGCTTGTGTTTCCTTTGAACTTTCCAGAATGTCTTCTTTGTTCCTCTGCTTGGATTCTTCTTCAAGAATTGCTCCTGCAACATCCTCAAAGTGTAAACACCTTTAGTATTATTATTCGTAATATTGATGATGAGTTGATCATACGAGTCTGGTAAACTCTACAGTAGAAGCTTCGTGCATTCATTTTCAACTATGTTGAAATCTGCCGCTGATAGTTGGGCAAACAGAGTGTTCAGATGGTTGATGTGGTCCGTTACCGTTGTGGACTCACTCATCCAAAGAGTGTATAGTTTCCTCTTCAAGAATATTCTTGTGTGAAGAGACTTCACCTCATATAATTTTATGAGGGCATCCCAAATCTCCCTTGCTGTTTCTTTCTCCGCCACATTGGATAACACTGAATCTACCATTGATAGGTGCAAATTCGCAATGGTGTTGTTGCCAATTTCTTTCCACTTCTGCTCCGTCATTTCTGCGGGTTTTCCTTCAATTGCAGCTATGCAGTTGTCCTTTCTCAAAATTGCCTTTATCTTCAATTTCCACAACGAGAAATTGTTCCCATTGAACCTCTCTATCTCGTATTTTGTTGTCATAATTTCTAAAATATTGGCTTATGCACTTCTCACTACGAATAGTATTGTTTACTGGAACAACACAGGTAAACCGTGAAGTAGCACACCAAGAAGTTCCCAGGAAAGAGAGGTGGGTCACAAATGGACACTCTTAAGTACCAAAGCTTTCCTAGCCAGAACTTTCCCAGACAGTACTTTCACACTACCAAACATTTCCAGTAATAACTCTTTTTTGATGCGGAAGATCGGATTAAACCACAACCATAGTGCATACTCAGAATTTTACCAACACTATTCTAATGACAATAGCAACGGAATACAAACCTATAGCTCTGATACCACTGTTGGGTATCAGTCATACAGCACAAGCACACACAACTTAAATAGAGAAGAGAAAATGCTAACAATAGGCAAAAAAGGAAATTTTATACTAGTGGAAGAAATTTACAGCACCTCTCTCTTTCAATACAAAACTTCTCAAAATTATGAGAATACAAGAAAGGAGAGAACAAAGGAGAGAATGAGATATATAACAAAGGGGGCAAGGGGTTTCTTTTATAGCCACCAAGCCATACCCCTTTACAAGTTCCCACTAATGTGGGACTTCATTCCTCACACACACACACACGCACACACACACACACACACACACACACACATATATATATATATATAAGCATTGAGTGTAAGAGCCTGAAAAATGTAAGGCTATTTGGCCCTATCTTGGGGCAGCTTGGCCCAAAGGGCTAAGGGCACAATGACCTTAGAAAAGGGTCTCATTTTTCCCAACTCAAATTTCAGTAGCCAATCTCTCTCTCTCTCTAAACTCAGTTACCTCCTTCTCCTTCTTGCTCTGCCTTCTCTCTACCCTTACACACATTGTAACCATTGGATTTTCAACTAGGTGGTGTTCTTTCGCTCACGGAGTTGAGAGCTTCCCTTCCATCCGATTAGTTTCCTCTTTTGACGGGTAAGTCAGTTTCTCCATTCTTCTTGAACCTAGGGCATGCAACAGATAGTGCTCCTTTTTTATTTTCTACCTATTCTAGCTCTAAGAGCTGTGTTTGTCTCCACTTTAGTGGATTTGTAGGGTTATACTGTGTGCTAGCGGTGTAAGGCACTGTTGGGGTTGCTACTGTTCTGAGTAGTGTTGCGCTTATAGCCACAAGGTAAGGGGAGCTAGGATATGTTTTCTTTAATTTGGTTGCATGAACAGTATGTTGAGTCTTGTATTGTTGTGCTATTGATATTATGTTTTGAATCGGAAAGACTTAGTTGTCTGTGGTGGATTGAATGATTGTGAAATTGGATTTTATGTATGTAAATTGTTTTGGGATGTATTTAATTTCTGAAATGTCTATGTTGAAGTGTTTGGGCTAAGAGACATGCTGTAACAGTGAAGGGATAGAATAATTAGCATTCTCTGAGGATTTTGGATCAATGGAGAGGAAGTGAGGTAGTGATGTTGGGAAGTAGGGGTTCTGGGCATAGCTGGGCTGTTGGGACATCTTAGGCAAGTCAATTGTGACTTGTTGAGATCATAAAACTGGTTTAGAATAGGCTACATATAGTAGAATTAGAATTGAGTCCCTAAGTTGAGAAAACTAGTGTTCTAAGAAGGAGTTCGGGTCTTAATCACTTAATAATCACTGTAGAAATGAGTAAAATCAATTAGATAAGTTTAATTAGGTTTATATCAACCAGTAGAGACTTTAGAAGTTGGCCAAGAGGCCTAGAAATGGTAAGTGTTGGTGTGAGTGTGTGATTATGCAAAATTCGAGTTTTGCAGATGATGCAGAGTCGCTATGCGAGCTTTGTACTTTGAATTATGCGTTTTAAAACTGTATTTGTAGAACCTATGTTATTCTGGAAGACTTTATTAGTACCTCATGTTTGAATTCCTAGCTTTCCAAGGATGACTGTAACTCTCTATACTTTGTCATATGGTTCCAACTACTTTCTATTATTATAATTAAATGACGTCTTTATTATATATGCATGACGTATATTTTAAGGATGTCACATTGAGAAGAGATTTAAATATGTTCAAATGTTATGTAGATAATGAATATTTTATAAACTATTTGAAAATAAAATGAAAAGAAAAACATGTATATACGTAATTTTTTGAATGAATTATAAACAATTTAATATTGTCGTTTTTTTTATTAGCGTTTTATGCAAACTCTTGTATAGGTAAATTTTTTCTTGTACCCGTTGTAATATACTGACATATGAGCTTTGATATATAGACTTACTACTTTGTGCGTTGTATTTATTGTATTTTTTTTATTAATTATAGTTTTAAAATGTGTTTACTAATTAATAATACTTTGTAATAAAAAAGTAACAATGAAGTAAGTATAATCCAGAAGATGAGTGTAGTAAGTGTAGTTGCACATTGGTTAAATCAAACAATTAAGTTTTTGTGCATAATTTGTATTTTGCACAATATTTTGCACTAACAATAATTACATATATGCACTTAATCTCAAAACTGAAGGTTGTTGAGGAGATCCCAAAACAATTAGTCATATATATTTTGAATTTAAAAAATTCTTGTGGTTTTTCAATTTATATATCTATTTCTTTTATGGTTTAAAATCATAATACTTGCTCACAATTCCACTTTGGTACAATTGGAACTCAAATACAAAACCTTATTTCATAAATTCAAGATCAAAGAGTTAAGTTTGCGAAAAATCATAGTCTTCATTGTAAGTTGTAGAAACTACAATTCTTGTAAAACACTTCATCGTCATTTCTAATGTGTGAGATGATTATTGTGCTAGAGTTACACATAACTCATAGTTCTGGAAGTTCTGGAAGTGCTAATTCTGTTGTTGTAGTCGCAGAAACAACAGAGGAATGATTCTTCCTTTTTGAACCATATTCTATCACATTTTATCAAGTAATTCACTTGAAATTTTGAGTGTCCTCTTTAGTTGTTATTAGGTTCGGCTAACCCAACTTCTTTTTCTAAAGTAAATTAACGTAAAACTAGTTAATACATGAACCCTCTTAATCACATGCAAGAGATGAAGGTAGAAAAGAACAAAAACACATAATGTATTAGTTTTCCATAATCAAAGAACATGACTCAAAATAATTATGTCATTTCTAACGTTTTGAAGATTCATCAAATCATATATGATAATAACTTCACAGGAAAGGCTTAAGATATAAACAAAGTATTTAGAAAAAAAAAAAGATCACAATCACAATAGGCTTCCTGAACAACCATTACAAAATAAAAATTGAGAAGAAAGAAACATTTAAAGAAAATAAATGTTTAGAAATCTTTATGTCCAGAGTACCTCTTTCCTCTGTTTTCTTTATGTCCTTTGAGCATGATACCCTCACAATCATTCTAATCTTCAACAACAATTCCATTTTTCCACTTACACTCCTATAATCTAGATTTCCTCTGCCAAAAATTAAGCAAATTATATTAATTTCGCCAGAAATAGAAACAATAAAAAGATAACGTAAAAAAACAAATTCAAAGCAAACTTATATTAAAAGGCAAAGAAATAAAAAACTCCAATAATTTAAGTCACTACTAATTAAATTCTTTCAATTTATTTTATACTTTGTAAAAAAAATCATTTGTCATAAAAAAGAATTATCTTGTATGATTATCAACGCAAATAAAAAAGTGTTTGTAGAAGCCAAATTAAAACTAAAAATCTTCAAATTCATATAGGAGATCTTTACTTGAATTACAACTTACCATTTATTATAAATAATGTATTTATAGAAATAATTATATCTATCATGAAACTAATATTGCAATGTTTAAACATACAAAAGAAAAACCAACTTATTATGAGAATGTCAACAATTTTGAGACAAGATTGAAAGAGATAAAAATAAAGAGACTGAAAATATGGCGATTTTTTATTATTTTATTCTATCCATAGACATTAGTTATTATCTTTAAGTAATATTCTTATTTTCAATTACATTGTTAATCTTTCATTAAATTTCTTTTTATCTAATAAAAAATCGATTTAACCATAATATTTTTGTAATTGTTATTATTTGGAAATGTGAATCATTTATGACAAGAAACTCATTAATCAAATTTAGAAATCAAAATAATTAATTATGTGGATATCAATTAGAAGTTATTAGTATGTAAAATAGTCTTTTTTATAAATAAAAAATTATAATTAATTTGTTAATTAGACTTTAAATTGATCATTGTCATTAGCTATCAAAGTTTTACATATTTAATATTATTAATTTTAAATTAGTCTCTAATTTTAAATTAAAAACTAATTTAATGAAAAAAAACTTAATAATTATAATAATAATAAAACAAAAAAAAAATAAAAATTTTAACACAAGGTTAAAATAATGTTACCTGTAGCTATGTTTTGTAGCAGATTTTGAAAACTTTCACTCTTGTCATGACATAAAGAGTGTCTCCTAATTTATTTAAGAACTTGAAATATGCATGACGCCAAGAATGTACTATTAAGACTGAGCCAAACACTCCCCAAAAGCTTATAGCAAATCCAATTGTCATACTTATATAATATTCACGATTGAAAATCAAATTGTCATCCTCTTGAAATTTAATAATTGGTCCTTGTCTTGCCACTCCATCAATGCACAATTCCTTTAATGGTGCTCCACAGAGATCAACATTATCTTCATATTTCGATGCATCGAAACTCTGTAATTGTGTGCCAGTTGGAATTTTTCCAGATAAATAATTATGTGACAAATCTAACCCAGTGAGTCGGTCAATTTGAGCAAGACTCAAAGGAATAGAACCAACAAGTTGGTTTCGTGACAAATCAAGAAATTCAAGTGATGTTAACTCTCCAACATTTGAAGGAATATGCCCTGTCAATTGGTTTCTTGATAGATTCAATGACACTAATCCAAATAAACTCTCTATTTCTTTTGGAATTTCTCCTGATAATTGATTGCTTGAGAGATCAATGCTATTTAAAAGTGACAATCCCCTGTTTGTGAATATTTGTTCTGAATCTTTCCACATCAAGATTGCATTCAAATTGTATGAAAAGTAAGAGTTGATACCACTAGTGTTGACCAAATATTGATGACCTTGATAATAATCTCTCAAAGAAGTCATTTGAGCCATTGAGAAAAAGTTTTTTATGCATTTAGGAATTTGTCCAGATAGATTGTTTAGCGAGAGATCTAAGAGTTGAATATTTTTTAGATAACAAATTTGCAATGGTAAATTTCCAGAGAAATAATTGCTTTTCAAGCTTAAAAATTGCAACTTTAATAACTCCTTCCCAATCCAATTTGGGATAGATCCTGATAATCTATTTTCTGCTATGTCTACCATCACCAACTGTGTGCAATTCTTCAAGACGGAAGGGATTTTACCTGTTAAATTATTGCTTCTCAATAACAAAACTTGAAGTTCAAGGAGTGATCCCATTGAAGAAGGAATCTCTCCTGACAACTTGTTCTGACTCATATTTAAGTAAGCCAATGACTTAAAATGGGTCCAACAGTCTGGAATTTGTCCAGAAAACTTATTATTTGAAAGGTCTAATTGGTATAAAGATTCAGCTACACCACTAGAGCATAAAAATGAAAAAGAATTTGTGAATTTATTGTTTGATAGATCAAGAGATATTGAACCTCGTAAAAATGGCGGAACATGACCTTCAAATTGATTTGATGCAAGACTAAGAGAATAATAATGATTCTCTATTGGCAAATTTGGAATCGTACCTTGTGAATTATTAGATGAAATATCTATACTCATCCAATTTGACAATCCAAATTTGGTCCAAAACCATTCTGGAACCGTACCTGATATTCCACTCTTTGAAATGTCAAGGGATTGAAATACATTTTGTTTCTCGAGCCATTTGGGAAATAATGAACCAAGCTTACAAGACCTCAATTCAATAGTAACCAATTGAAAAGTTGAAGCCCAATTTTGAGTAACTTCTAAAGTAAGTAAGTTATCTGACAACATCAATGTCCTTAACTTTGTCATATTAAAAAAATGAGAGTCAGTTAACACACCTTTCAAAGAGTTTGACATCAAGTTTAATACCTCAAGTTGTGTTGGAAATCGAAGATCTTCAGAAATTGTCCCATTTAGCTTGTTACTATCAAGGTACAAATCTTTTAATGATGGGAACATTGTTGCGAGGTTGCGAGGCAAAGTACCCTTAATTTGATTCATGCCTAGATTTAAACTTTGCAATGATGAGGATAAGTGATGCATTATTGTTGGAAGGTTTTCACTTAAACTGTTATTAAATAGGTTCAATGAACGCAAAACAGTACCATTGTGAAGTAATTTTGGAACTCCATCCAATCGATTTCCTGATATATCCAACGTTTCCAACTTTGAAAATATTGAAAAATCAGGTAATGTGCCATTGAATTTATTCTGACGGAGATATAAATTTCGCAATGAGTATCTAGAACATCCAGACAAATGATTAAATATGATCGTAAGATCTTCACTCAACTTATTATCAGACAAATCCAATAACTCTAAAGTACATGTGCTCCCAAATGATTTTGGAACACCACCTTCTAAAGAGTTAAAGCTAACTGACAACTGCTCCAAATGAGATGGCAATCTAGTGCCTTCAGATATCTTCCCACTCAATTGGTTGGAAGAAAGATCGAACGTTTTTAAATTTAAAAATGCTGAAAGGTCAGGTAGGGAGCCTCTGATTTGATTGTATGCCAAACTCAACTCTTGTAGTGAGTATCTAACACAAGCACTGGAGAAATTATGAAGAATTGACGAAAGGTCTTCGGTCATATTGTTTCCAGACATGTATAATGCCTATTTTGGTGCAAAACCCAACTCCTTCATTACTTTATTCTAAGTCCTCGTCATTGTCGTGTTTGCCTGTTTCCATTTTTTTTTATTCTTCATATCAAATAATTTTTGTGGTCCATAAATAACTTTATTATGCATTTCATTAATGCATGCAATATTTCAATAGTATCAATTGACTTCGAAGAAGACTTATGTATTTTTATTTTAAACGACAATATTATATGAAAAAAAAACATCAAACTCGACCTTACAAATACTTAATGAATTGGAAGTTAATATTTGAAAACCAAATTAAGAAAGTGCTCTGAAAATGCACTTCAAAATGCAATTGTGTAGAACAAATTGTACTATTTGCATTATATTTATTTGTGGGTACCAAGATGGTTAATTTTTCCTAACGACATAGAAAGAGTCCAAATTCATAGTTTTACATGAATAATAAATAATGTTATTTATTCTTAGAGACAAAATATTCTATGAAAATAGATACAATTATAAATTCGTATATTGTCTGTGATTTTTTTTACAAAATTCATAAAATAGATATTTTTCTTTAACGAGATTTTAAATTATTTGTAGGTCCAGCTAAATATTAAGAAAATATTTTAATAGTGAAAGCTTATGTCACCATTTATATCTTGTTCCTATAATATTGTCATCTCATATTACTAGCAAATGACTTTGTTAAGTATAGTCATTATTGGACAAAATGTAAAAAATATTTCCAAATTAAAAAGGAAACATCAATAAATATAGTCATTATTGGAAAATTACACATTGGTCTTTATTCAAATAAAATGACAAGGGAACCATCCACTTTTCCACCTTTGTCACTTTCCTCGTTATTTCAATCAATGACTTATTCGAAGACTTGTGAAACAATGGTAACTAACATGAAATTGGAATTTTTAGATTAAAATACAATTTTATATAAAAAGTAATCGATCAAATGTTAATAGTGAAAGAATTATAAGTCAATATTCTAAACATAATAAAATTAAAAAAGTACTCTGAAAATGCATTTCGCAAGGCAATTGTTTTCTCAACAAGTTGTAATATTTGCAATAGCTTCTTTTATGAATAGCAAGATGGTTAATTTGACATAGGAAGAGTTCAAAGACAGTCCAACAGTTTACATATGAGTAAAAAATAAGTTATTTATTTTTATGTAGAACTAAAACATTATATAAATAAATACCATTAGAAAATTTTATATTTTGAGTGATTTTTTATAAAAAAAAATGTTAAAATTATTCTTTTTTATTTTTTTTATTAATTTTTTAAGTTCTACCAAATTTTTTAATTTAAATAATAAAAATCCAGATACGTTATAAGTTCGCTATGGTAAATTGTCTTAATTACACATTATAAAGAAATATTGACAAATAAAAAAGGAAACATCCTTTTTTCTAAGAGAACAAAATATAAATTAATTAATATTTAAGACAACAACAACAATTCTTTTTTACTTTTTCAAATATGAAAATTTGTAAACCTTGTGAATTTCTACTGTAACAATGATTTAAAAATGATATTTCTAGACATTTTCTATTTTATTTTCATCATTTGTTTTACATGTAAAATTACTAATTAAACACGGGATGGTATATTTTTAATTTTAACTATTTTTACATTATATTTGAATATTTTAGTTTATAAGTGTTCTATTCCCGTTCAAATGACAGTGTTTTTCTTTTTTGTAGTTATATAAATATGAGGGTCATTATACACTAATACTTTTCATTGTTTGTCATATCATACTTATGTGATGGGTTTACTTTAGAATATTCCAAGTCCTCACCCTAAATGTCACTCCAACTTTTATATAATATTTAATTAGTTAAATACATGTTTATCTATTATAATTAAAACTGGTAAGCAGCAAACTTGGGATAAAATTTACTGTGGATTAATGTTTTTCTTTTTAAAAATACAATATCTATTCAATTTACATATACGTGATGCATAAAATAAACTACAAATTATATGGTGTATACTATGATATATAGACCAAACGGTAATAATCAAAGACCGATCGATCGATCTACTGTAGTAGCGCTTGTCAACCAGGTCAAACCACGACAACACTCGTCAACCAGGTCATACCGGGACAATGCTCGTCAACTATGTATTATACCTAGTAGAAATCGAATGATCATACACTCAGCATCGTTCGGTCACCACTATGGCCAACCAGGGCAAACAGTTCTATTAAAGCTGGATCACAATTCGGTCAGTGCTTATATTATTATTGGGCCCGATATCCAGCGGATGATAAAATATCTATACTAACTTTTAGCTCCAATATCTATTAAAGCTGGGCCACAATTCATGTCATCATCAACAATAGGTATAGGCAAGGATACATTTAGCTCCAAAGCAATATCTATACTAACTTTTACATGTCCCCTAGGTAGAGGTCTACCATGTAGTTTATCACTTTTAAAATTATACAATTTTTCATGGGCAACCAAGCAAAATGAAGGTGATTGATACAAACAATTTAGAACTTGAGATCCCCTACATTATAAAATATAATTATAAGATAAATTATTTAAAGTGGCCAAATGTAGAGAGCTTTTAAAGTAAACAAATTACACTAACATTACTTTTAATATAGAAAATAAAATTATAAGACAATCTCCAATGTGACTAAATATGAAGATAAGTTTAAAGTAAGCAAATTAAAGTAATATTGAAAGTAATGTAGATTAGTTAGTTATCTCAACAAAACTATTTGATGACAATGTACAACTCTCTTGGCCACTATTGAGACCAAAATGAGCTTCTTCAATGGTATTTGGTGTACCAATTTTTCGAAGTGAAATAATCTCATTTTTCATCCATGTTATTATTTCACTCAAGTCTTTTATTTGAGTAGTCAATGTATCATGCTCATGATGTGTATGACACTTTTTGGACAGAAAAAAATCTTTGTAACCGACTCCAAATCTCATCCCCTAACATGACCTGAATACTCTTGGAGACATAAAGCTTGACTCAAAATGTCAGAGTGATCATTACTCATCTCTTCTGAATTAGTTTGTGACAATATCATCTAAACAACAATCAAACATATCACATTTATTCTCATTTCACGCACACAAATATATAATATATAAATATATTTTACTTACACATTTGTCCCAAACTTGTTAAACTTTTTCTTTTTCAATTATTTCGCTTTTGTTCACATAAGCATGCTTCCACACTTGACGGAAACGTTACTAACATTAATCCCGATTTCTTTATCTAATTATTGTGAAAAAAATCAAACTACTTAAAAAATTGTAATAACTGAAATTGGCAAAATTTGTAGTCTGTCACGTAACAAGTATCTAAAGTATGGATGGGATAAAGAAAACCATATTTTTAATTGGACTTAAGGTAGAAGGTGTGACCAAAATAAATTAGTATCATACACCATTCGGTTAAAAAAATACTACACTAAGTGGTATTATTCAAGCAATTAGTCTTGATCTATAACAGCTAACTTTTCATGTATGTTATTTAACTAACACAATAAATTCAATTAGAATTTACATCATACTGCATATTCAATAATATTCACCAGAAAGCCAGAGACAGGATATATAGGATCACAAGTATTTCACCCAACGAATACACACAGGCTAAATGTAATCTAATTAAGTTTATGAGCATGCATTGTGACACTTCAAAACAGTTTATTTCAGTAACTCAGATTTCCAAAACAATTTCCACAGCAAACATTATTAGTTGCATCACACTAATTGGAATTCACGATCATAAAAGACAATATCTCGTTTTATACCACAGAGAGAGTTTAACTTCTACTTACATATGTTCCAATCAACCATAATTACACCCAGTTATTGTAAATCCGCTAAAATCTTTAAGTTCAAATCAGAATGGGACAGAACATATCACAAAACCCAGTCATACAAATTTAATCATCCAGTGCAGTTAACCTTGTTTAAATCTTTCTAACATTTCTATTCAGTCTTTTCCATATGCCTAGTAAACATCATGGTTTTATCACTTCATAACAACATACACAACATAAACTAGACCCTCAATAATCCCATATTCATCAACTAATGCAGCATAACATTTTCACACATGAAATAAAATTCTGAACTCAAAACTGACGAAGAATGCTGTACAGAACCACCAAATCCTATAGGTGCACCTAGGCCAGAATCACTAACAACAAACTGTCATTCAGCCAATCATTGTAATAAAATAAAATAAAAAGGATTATCAAAGTTGAAACTAATACATCTGTGTAAAGATCGGAAACGTATGGATAAAATCTTAATAAAAGAATAGTGCATTAATCTATGGTTGAATAATAGACTGTCATATTAACATATGTTGTGTAATAATGCTTTGTAAAATACAATGCTCTATCCTTTAATTATACTGATACTTGATAGTCTACTAGATTTCCAATCATAATTAAGTAATTAAAAAAAATTATATTTTATTGTTATAATCACATGTCTTTTGCAAAATTGTCATCATAGTTTTCAATTAATGATAAATGATCAATGTCTCTTTATTTATCAATATTCTACATTTATATAAATTATTTAACAACTTTTTGCTAATGTATCCTAAATTTGAAAATCATTGTTGTGTCCCTGTACCGTCCTAATTCCATATTGAGTATATGTGCTTCATAGAATAGAAGGAAGCAAGATGACTGCTATTTTAAATATTACATACAACCTAAAAAGTTTACTCTTCATGTGTAAGTATTGAAGAATTAAAGAGAACCTCAACCCCACAAAACCAGATTATAAGATGAGGTTTACCCACTTATATACTCTAAATTGGTCTTATCTCTAGTTGATGTGAGACTTCCAACAAAAGAATTAAAGGATAAATATATATTGTATTTAGATAGTATACATTACCTTGAAACTTTTATCCATACGTTTTGCAATAAACTATCTCCAAATATTCACACTAATCATGGATGCATACTTCACAGGAGGTTGATTAGGAGGATTCTCTAAATAATCTTCATTGTCCTCCTTTAGATATTTATGGGCCAAGGAAGTCCTAAAACTCCTAAGCAACAACCATGTCTCCCTTAATACATACGTCTTGTGACATGTATCTACATTGAAAGTTAGCTATCCAAAAAAAACAATTAGTAAAAAAAGTTTGGAAATCATAACACATACTTTAAAATAAGTAGATTTAAGTAGTAAACATTAATCGTATATCATTCCAAATGATCTCTTTATAGGCATCCAAACTTGAATCTTTCAAATTATCACAAGTTATAGACACATTTGATCGAGCAATGGATCCAAGATAACTGATGAAGTTTGTGTCACCAGGTAATGGGTTGACCTTTTGCATTCCATGAAACCTAATAATATGAATAAGTACATATTGAACAATAATTAGGAAAGTAACATATCTAATATACCAAAAAATAAAATATGTATATAACCTTTAATTTGTTCCCTTCAGCTTTGTTGGGAGAAAGAATACCATCTTCAGTAATAGTTGTCATTTACCTATAATAAAAGTGATTCAGATAATAAAAATGATAACATAAGTAAAAAAGGATAAACATACAAATAAAAATTTATAAATCCAACCTTTTCTTCTTTGAAGTGAACTTTAAAGACTTAGGTTTCTTATGGACACAAAATGATAGATTTATCCAAATTCCTTCGTCATGATCATCTCTCCTATACAAGATATCATCTGTTATTGGATGATCATCCTATGATATTTCATACAAAGATCATCTTCAATATTAGTATCTTCATCTTCTATTTCATCATTGGAAAGATCGTTTATTTTATTAGTCAAAAACACAATTGACCAATTGACATCAATTAAACCAGTGACATAAAAAAATTGTTGAGCTTGTGATGCTAAAATTAAGGGTTAAATATGTTTTTAGTCCCTTAAGTATCACACGATTTTGGATTTAGTCCCTACTCGAAACTTTGATGGCTTTTAGTCCTCATAGTTTTAAACTATTATAAATAGTCCCTAATTTTGGATGGCGTTAACTTTTGTTTGACGTGGCTAACGGCCAGCCCACGTCTGATGCCAGGTATGAGTTTATTCTCTGCCACGTTTTCTTTTCTTTTTATTCCAAATTTGCACACAAATCCCTAATTTCTTCAATGTTTACACTTCAGAAGGAACACTAAAATTAGGGTTCATAAGGAACACCGCAATGAGGTCCAAGAAGGCGAAACCCAAATCAAAGGGGCTCCAATGAAGAATTTTGAGGTTGAACAAAATAATTTTGAGGTTTCACTTCCAAAACTTCATCATCATCACCTTCTGGGAATGCTACAGATCATAATAATAACCCTGTTGGGCATTCTTATGATCCCAGAATAAGGACTTTTGCAGCTTCTAGCTCCTCATCAAGGATGAGTGATGGACCAAATATTGATCTTCCACTAGTTTATGCAAATTTCCTCAACCAAAACCCCGGTTCTGAATCTGGGATTGAGAGCAGTAATCCAGATCAAGTTTGAACAGCTTTTGATCCTTCTCTGGAGAATAATTCAAGGCTATCAAACACAGATGTTTCTGATCCAGGTACTTTGCTTGAAGAAATTGCTCTTACTGGGTGTTTGAATCTTCCAAAACAACCATCCACACATTTTGCTGAGACTAATAATGGTGGCCAAATATGCTATGGTGACTTCAACTCTATGCAGACTATTCAAAAAGGTGGAATTCAGCAGTGTAGTAGTCATGGTGGTGCTGTGAATTTTGAGCTGCCGCCATTACCTGGTGAAGTGGAAGCGCCACCCACATCTCCTTCAAATCGCGCCGTCATCGTCGAGAGAGAAAACCAGAGCCACTAGATGGCGGTTTCATCTTCACTGGACCACCTCGTGCAAGCCAACGCGTCAACCTCCAAAAACCTGCAGGAATCAAACCAAGAAGCCAGAGACACAAAAAACCCATCACGAAGCCACTATCCCCATTCTCGCAAGTCATCAACCTCCAGACGTAAGAGAGATGTGCGCAGCAACTCGCGCCATCTAAGCAACCCTAATTTCAGTGTTCCTTCTGAAGTGTAAACATTGAAGAAATTAGGGACTTGTGTGCAAATTTGGAATAAAAAGAAAAGAAAACGTGGCAGAGAATAAACTCATACCTGGCATCCGACGACCACACTATCGGAATCGTCTCGGTCAGGCGACCACCGTGGTACGAAGATCGCGACGAACGGACCACCCACGCACCTCCCTGCGCTGCCGCAACAGTCACCGCTGCCACCACTTCCCGCCGTGCGTTGCCGGAGAGTTCTGCCGCCGATCAGAACCGCCGTGATCGCATCCTCGCCCTCTTTCTGGATCTGTGGTCGTTGCGTCAATCGGAGCACTTTGAATTTTTAGGGTTTCTCCCTCTCCATGGCGTCTTCCTCGTCTACAAACACCTCTGTTGGTGGCTCATCTTCTGATCCTCAATATATACCAATTATGTGAATGTACACTTGTCCATTGACAAGTTAGATGGCACAAATTATGCAAAATGGGCGTCCGACATCAAACTTTGGTTGAAGAGTCAGGGGTACTTAGATCACCTTACTCAAAATGTGACTACTGCTACCATAGATGACACTTCCCGCTGGATGAAAATTGATGCTCAGTTATGCATTGTTATAAAGTCCACCATTCACTCCTCACTGAAACAAATGTTTTGATCATATGAAACATGCTCAGAAGTATGGGCACAAGCGAAGTTGTTATACACAAATGACACTCAACGTCTTTATGGTGTTTGTCAGGACCTATTAACTGTTATTGGTCCGCGCAATCTTGGTCCCATGGCAGAATATTTGGGTAAAATTCATGCCCTTCTTCATGATTTTAATGATATATTACCTCCTGCTTCCACTCCTGCTGAAGAATTGGAACAACGATCAAAGTTCTTCATGTTGTTGGCATTATACGGACTCCTGATGATGTCTCTCATGTTCGTGATCAGATTTTGGGTTCTCCTGTCATAACCAACTTTACTTCTACTTGTTCTGCTCTTTTGCGTATACCGAGCAAACCCATCACTGAGACATCTCCTCATACTGATGATTCCTCTGTTATGGCTGCCCAACGTGATGATCGAAGTCGGTCTCGCAAGCCAAGTAAAGGACGTCCAAAATGTGACTACTGTGGCAAGTTAGGCCACAAAATTGATAGATGTTATGCGCTTCATGGAAGTCCTCCTCGACCTGTAGCAATGGCTAATTCTGATCCACCTCCCCGATCATCGTCTGCAGACCATCCTACTTCATCTAATACTGTAGAAAAACTTGCAATCTTTAACGAATTTCTCAGATGGTATGAGGATCGTCAGCACTCTAATTTCACTACATCTGCATCTGTTGCATGTACAGGTACACCTTTTGTTGGTCTGACTCACTCTCACTCCCTCGTACCTTGGGTCCTTGACTCAGGCGCCATCGATCATATCACTGGTAACAAGTCCTTGTTTTCTTCCTTGTCATGTCCGGATAATTTACCCTCAGTAACAATGGTTGATGGGTCTAGAGTTTCATCTCATGGTGTTGGTACTGTTAATATTTTTCCATCAATATCCATTGATCATGTACTTTATGTCCCTGGGTCTCCCTTCAACTTATTGTCCATTAGTCGTCTAACTCGTACTCTTAATTGTGTTATTTCATTTACTAAAGATTTTGTTTGGTTGCAGGACCGGAGTTCGAAACACATGATTGGCACAGGATGTGAGTCTCATGGCCTTTATCATCTCCGCCCTTCTCCACATGTTGGCGTAATCATGGAGTCACCATCCCTTCTTCATACTCAGTTAGGTCATCCTAGTCTTGCCAAACTACAACAACTTGTCCCGAGGTTGTCAAAATTATCAAGTTTGTCGTGTGAGTCTTGTCAGTTAGGGAAGCATACTTGTAGTTCCTTTCCTCGTAGTGTCTCACAACGGGGCGTCGTCCCCCTTTTCATTGGTTCATTCTGACATTTGGGGACCTAGTCGTATTAAGTCCACTTTAGGTTTTCAGTATTTTGTTACCTTCATTGATGACTATTCCAGATGTACTTGGTTGTTTTTAATGAAGAATCGTTCTGAGTTGTTTTCTATTTTCCAATCTTTTTTCAATGAAATAAAAACACAGTTTTGGGGTTTTTATTCGAAATTTACGCAGTGATAATGGTCGTGAATACCTTTCTCAACCGTTTAAACATTTTATGGCTTCTCATGGCATTCTTCACCAAACCTCATGTACTTATACCCCTCAACAAAATGGGGTGGCTGAGCGCAAGAATAGACACCTTATTGAAACAACTCGTACACTTCTAATTCATGGTCAAGTACCCTCACGTTTTTGGGGTGATGCAGTTCTCACGGCATGTTATCTTATCAACCGCATGCCATCTTCCGTTCTAGATAACAAAATCCCTCATTCTATCTTATTTCCTCAAGACCCTCTGCATCCATTACCTCTTAGAGTTTTTGGGTCTACATGTTTTGTTCATGATTTTAGTCCTGGTCTTGATAAGTTATCTCCTAGGTCTCACAAATGTGTCTTCTTAGGATTTCCACGGTCACAAAAAGGCTATAAGTGTTTTTCCCCTTCCCTCAATCGTCATTTTATCTCTGCTGATGTCACTTTTGATGAATCTTCTTTTTACTTTTCACATCTATCTTCTAGTTTTGTACCTCTACCTGTTACTGTTGATATTCCTCTTATATGTGATCCTCCTGGTGATGCTCCACCCATTTTGTCTCCTCCTTCTTTAGACTCTCATTCACCACATGATTGTCCTTCACCACCACCCTTCAGGTTTATAGTCGCCGCAATTGTCTCCCTCATGACTCACTTCCAGTGCCGCCTCCTGTGTCTCCTCCGGCTCCAGCAAATGAGTTTGACCTGCCAATTGCCCTCCGTAAAGGTATACGCTCTACCCGTAACCCTTCCCCCCATTATACTGTTCTTAGTTACCACATATTATCTCCATCTTTTTACACTTGTCTCTCATCCATTTCTTCTGTGTCAATTCCCAAGTCTGTGGGTGATGCCTTAACTCATCCTGGCTGGCGTCAAGCTATGCTAGATGAATTAAGTGCTTTACAGAAAAGTGGAACTTGGAAGTGTGTCCAATTACCATCTGGAAAGTCTGTTGTTGGTTGCAAGTGGGTGTATGCTATCAAGGTTGGCCCTGATGGCACAATTGATCGTTTGAAAGCTCGACTGGTTGCCAAAGGGTACACACAGATTTTTGGTTTGGATTATGGTGATACTTTTTCTCTAGTGGCAAAAATGACCTCTGTTCGCCTATTCATTGCCATGGTCGCTCTTTGACAATGGCCTCTTTACCAACTTGATGTCAAAAATGCTTTCCTTAATGGTGATTTGCATGAAGAAATTTATATGGAGCAACCGCCTAGCTTTGTTGCTCAAGGGGAGTCATCTGGATTGGTATGTCGTCTTCGCAAATCCTTATATGGCCTAAAACAGTCTCCTCAGGCCTGGTGTGGTAAATTCAGCTGTGTTATTCAACAATTTGGTATGTCTCGCAGTGAAGCGGATCATTCAGTGTTCTATCGCCACTCAAGTGCTGGATGTATCTACTTAATAGTGTATGTCGATGATATTATTCTCACAGGAAGCGACTATCTTGGCATCACTCAGATGAAACAACACCTTTGTCATCATTTTCAAACCAAAGATCTTGGCAAACTCCGATACTTTTTGGGTATTGAAGTAGCACAATCCAATGATAGTATTGTCATATCTCAGAGGAAGTATGTGTTAGACATCTTGGAGGAAATAGGGTTAATGAACTATAAATCTGTTGAAACACCTATGGACCCTAACATCAAACTCCTACCAAATCAGGGGGAGCCTTTCTCAGATCCTGAACGGTACAGAAGATTAGTTGGTAAATTAAACTATCTTACTGTTACGCATCCTGACATTTCCTTCGCAGTTAGTGTGGTGAGTCAATTTCTAAACTCCCCATGTGAAGACCATTGGGATGCATTGTTCGCATACTGAAGTATATTAAAGGATCACCTGGAAAAGGTTTGTTATATGGCCCTAACAACGATACAAAAATCGTTTGCTATTCAGATGCTGATTAGGCTGGTTCCCCTTCTGATATGAGGTCTACTTCTGATATTGTGTCTCTATTGGTGGCAACCTGATATCTTGGAAAAGTAAGAAGCAAAGTGTTGTGGCAAAGTCCAGTGCAGAAGCAGAATATAGAGCTATGGCATCAGCTACTTGCGAGCTTGTGTGGCTTAAACAATTGCTTAGTGAACTGAAATTTGGAGATGTCACTCACACGACACTTATATGTGATAATCAAGCTGCTCTCCATATTAGCTCTAACCCGACACTTATATGTGATAATCAAGCTGCTCTCCATATTAGCTCTAACCCTGTCTTCTATGAGAGAACCAAGCACATTGAAGTTGATTGCCATTTCATTCGAGAAAAAATCATATCCGGAGATATCAAGACTGAGTTCGTTAACTCAAGCAACCAGTTGGAAGACATATTCACTAAGTCCTTACGAGGACCTAGAATTGATTATCTTTGTAACAAGCTTGGAACATATGATTTATATGCTCTAGCTTAAGGGGGAGTGTTAGATGTTAAGATGTGTGTTTCTGTTATTTGGGCTCAGCCTATTCTGTATTAAGGGCATTGGCCCATATCTTACAATATAAATAAACTACCCTATGTGTATGCAAAACACACAAGGGATATTTTCTCCCAATCTTCTCTATTTCTCACAAGTAACATATGGGAGGCCTTCAAAGGCTAACAACCATAAACCTGTATGGACTTTAACCACCCTGAACAACAACAAACCTTAAGGGACTTAACTGCCCTAACAACAACGAACCTGCAGAAACTGAACTGTCTGCAGTGGCTAACAGCAAAAAAGCTATAGGGACTTAACCACCCTACAGCAGCTGAAACAGCAACAAACCTTCAGGGACTAACTACCCTGTAGCGGCTGAAACTTTTCTTCCCCTCACGACTGAACGGCATATGCACGTCAATGACAGAACGTGAAGGTGAAAGAACTAGTGAGAATCGATCCGTACTTGGGGACAAATCTAAAACCCCTAACATCGAACGAGCCAAATCAGCGAGCAGTCTCATAAAGCAACTCTCAATGAGTTGTTATAACAAAGCATTGACAGAAACCAAAAACACCAAAGATTGGGACTTATGATGGCATCAAAAGGCCAAAGACAGGTTAGAGGTCCAAAGTTCTCTGCTGAACTACTCCAAAAAGGTGATACTTAACATTGTATCACAAGAAGTATGGGCTAAACTCTAGCCCAAAAAGAAAGTTCTCTACAGGGGTTGAAAAATATTTCCCCTCACGGCAAACAGCGAGAACGACGGCTAGTGCAATTCACGAAACACTCTTAATCTTGACCAAAGAAAATATGGTAGCTTATGGAGGCAACAGCAACAAATTGCAGAGGTTACAACAACTGACTGCAGCGACAGTGGCATTAAAGCACCCGCCAACAAGGCTGATGAATTGTTGACTGGAACATTACAGCTACAGAAATAGACTCCCCTTCACCCTTTTATACAAACAAGTAATTCATGTTGTAACATCAACACACGTCAATCAGATTCTATTAATTCTAAAAACACAATATATGTATACATGTTTCAAGAGGTTTAAACAGCGTAGGTATATAATCTGGTCCTTATAATATATACTTCCAACCAATTATTTAGAATCACTATACTGTACTACACACATTAACAACAGCATAGTCCAAATCGTAATCATTACAACACCTGTACATGCTAACTTAAACAGAATTTACATAAAATCACTCCACCTACTACCCATAATTGATCCCTGGGACCATTAACCCTTACAAAACAAGTTATCACAGAGCAATATGACACACTGTCACACATTTCAGACCGTGAAATCAAGTTTTGTTATTCAAGTTGAGTGTTCTCACGTCATTTTCAATCAAAAGTCAGAACATCTATACTGATTCAGAGTGTTGAAGCAACATAATACTAGTTTATGATCATGCCTCAACAACCTAATGTTTAACAATACAGCAGGGCCAACATCCAGAGTATTCATATATCAGCAAGTTGAGTAAAGCCCTTAGATTATACTGAACAACCTTCAACCCACCAGAAATGTTCACAGCAATTTCACCACCTAGAACAATTTAAAACCTAGTTCACTCTTATCATTCAATCATCTACGAGTTAAGTTCTGAAATAAACTTAAGCATGCACTGGAAATTCTTTCACACCAATAATTTCAGAGAAGACCATTTACCACCTCAAAGCACAAAACTTCCAGCAATTTATCATTTAAAAGCATCCCTCCTAATTAATCTACTCCTTATTGACACCCAAAATCATACCAATATAACATTTATAAACATATTAACTCTTTAAAACAAAATAGTGAACAGAAAATATGTTTTTATGCATTCCAATTAACATTCATTATTGAGATAAATACCTCCACATAGGTCTTGTTAAAAAATATCACTCAAGTTAATCCATAAATTATTTAGGCTGCTAGACAGGAAATCATCACATAAATTGGTTCATGTATAACTCTAGTTTCTCGAAAACGCATTTTAAACATTCCAAATTTATGAATAGAGCGTAACACTAATTTTATTGTTCAGAAACATAGACTTCGGTAAGACAGTCACATTCACACTTAAGCAGCAAACATATGCAGATCATTTCTGACTCGAACCATTTGTACTACATACCACATTATATCCTAAAACCATACGAACATTATCATTCATAAGTCAAGGAAAAACATAAAATTTTCAGAAACAACCCATCACACACGCATACATCATGTGACCAGACCAGTGAAAGCAACAGACCATGATTCAATAATCTCGTATAGTCAACAGAATTACCACACTCACAGCCATGATAAACCTTGGCAATCACCCATACAACTTTAGCATATCAAATTGATACTGCATGCATTGCATCAAGCCTGTCACGAATCAAAACATGAACACAACATATATCTAATGTTTTTATAACAAAATAAAACTATAATTACTTTCAGTATATTGTAAATAGCATGATAACAATGGCAGAGTAGCTTAATGTCAACCACGACATAACAATGCAATTCAAATAAAAATAAAAGAAATCATTAGCAGAGCATACCATTCAAAATGATAGATTCTCCATCCAACTATATTTTATCATCGAATCAAATTCCAATATTAACCAACCATTATCAAAAGCAGAGTAACAATGTGAGACTTAGACAATGCAGAATCAATCATATTATCAACACTCATTCAAGCAAGAAGTCGAAACACACAAAGGTTAACTTCCCCATACCCAGTTCTAGCTCTTCTCACGGTCAATACCCCGACACCAAAAACCTTCAAGCCTCTATTATCCTTACCATTCCTTACCCCCAATGAACTTCCGCCAGTTTAATACCCTCATTGCAGTAACAAAATACTCTGCAACCCTCACTTTCGTGCCTCTAGGGTTTTAAAAAAGAGAAAGCAAAAGAGAAAAGAAGGAGGGAACATACCTAAACCCAGTACACGAACAGAGCAAAACGAAGCACCAAGAGAAACGAGCGAAACCAAGCATGAAGCGAAACCAAGCACGAAGCCGAACGAACGAAACGAAGCAAGAAGCTGAACGATCCTATTCGAACCATAAGCCAAACGAGCGAATACGAGCACGATGTTGAACGAGGAAAACAAAAACCAAGGAAACGAAAAAAAAAAGGAGGAGAACGTAAAAGAAGCATGAAGATACCTCTAAACTAAAAACCATTTTTCAAAATTTTTTTAAACACCAAATAGGACTTACACAAAGAAATGTTATCTATTGTAATAGACAGCATTTTTTAGAGGATATTTTTTTCTCTATTTTAAATTATATATTAAAAAAATAATATTAATTACTTATAAATAGTACTTTTCTCAAAAAGTGTTATTTATTATCATAGTAATTTTTTAAATAAACATTATTTATTGTTTCACATATTCATGAATAATATTTTTTTTATATAAGCGTTCTTTATTTATGTTAACACTTTTTACATCAATTAAATACAAAATTGGTATAAAAAAATATTTCAAACAGTAAAATCTTTCTTTTTCAATCTTTCTTTGGATTTCATCAAAATCGTTTCTACCAAGCAAATAAGATATCTTCAAATTATCTCAACACACGTAATAGCAAAATCCAAATCATCACTAAAACATAAATTTCCTAATAGGTAAAGAATATAAACAAAATTTGTTTTAGCAGTTTTGGCGATGCTAGGTTTTGTGAGGAATTGAATAGTTTTCAAATAAACAAAAATAAAAAACTAATTTCTATAACTATTATAATTAAAATTAATATAGAAAATTTTTTTATTTATTACAAAAATGTCGTTATGTCAAATTTCTATATAAGTTATAATTAGAATCACTATAAAAAGTTTTCTTATTTATTATAAAAATGTCACGACGTATACTTTCTATACTTTTATAACTAAAATCGATATAGAAAGTTTTATTTTTTATTATAAAAATGGCATCGCATCCACTTTTTATAGTTGTTATAAATATAGCCGTTATAAAAGTGTTACCATATTTATAATTATGTCACCGTACTCTTTTTTATACATGATGGATTATAACTAGGATAATTAGTTGTTATAAAAAGTATTTTCTTTGTCTTATGTAAATGCTAAGCTTCACTTATAATATACTAAATAAGAAGTATTTTTCATTCTTCGCAAGAATTTAAAGGTATAATGATAAAATTCATAAAAGTTATAGAGAAAATAAAAATGGAAAACAACTAATTTGGTAAATTAGTACGAATGAGAAGTGAGAAAATGAGATAGCAAACTTTTGACACCTCCTTCCATAGGTGCATTGAGTTGTTAATTTGACCCATGGCCTAGGATCAGTCTTAACCCACTCTTGAAAATGCCTTCTTTTATGAAGTCCCCTCAAGTGACGGCTAGAAAAAAGTCACAACCCGTAAAGCACCCTCTCAAGCGGGTTAGGGTTAGGGTTAAGGTGGATTTTGTAACACCCCTTACGGAGTGTCACTAGAAAATAACAAAATCCAAAATTTTACGCCAGTTTTTTTTTAAAATTAACATCGCAGAACTAAACCATCAAAAGTTTAAGCGTCTTACAACATAAGGTTAAAACCTTACAAATATCAAATTCATTATTCAAAGACATAAAATTACTTTAAAACATGATAAGTCCCCCATAGTTATTCCCATAACTCTCGTCGTGCTACTTCATCTCTGCCTCATCTGCAATGCCATCTACTCCCGTACAAGTACGATCATCGTAGGTGGAACCACAACCACAAAAGGAAAGGGTGAGTAAAGAAGAACCTAACATAGCATATAATTTCAATATCAAAATATCATAACTTAGATTATCCGAGTCACAACCTTACAATACAACATAATATTCAACTCATAACTTAGATCATCACCACTCAGACTATCAAAGTCACAACATTACAATACGTCACAGTATTATACTCGCGACTCAAATCATTTCCACGAGCTTTTGTTGTTTTCCTTGAATTTTGTCGTACCAAACTTGTTTCGCAAAACAGGGCGATTCGAGCCGTCTTCCATCGCAACTTCAGACCTATCTCCCCGACTCTTCAAGGAATTACGAGTAAAAACTTTGGTTAGGCGCACCCACCGAGCACTATACTCACACGAGCCGAAGTCATTGGGCGAGACATCCAACCCTCTCTAGTCCCCGCGCACGAGGAAAGGGTGACACTCGAACCTCAGTCTCAGTAGAGACTCTACACACTATCGTATCGTAATACGAACACCATCGATTCGACAAAATTTCTAAGGAAATGACAGAACGCTTGCTCTCACGATTTTACCATCACAACCATACGTAGATCACCATCATGCACAAAGTCAACCAAATTCATTCACCAACAATTAGTTAAAATCACAAATAATTAAATAAATTAATTTAATTATTCTTCCTACTGATGCACCCCTATGAAATTAGTAATTTCACACTTCCATCAACTAGAACAACATTTCTAGTGCACCCCACTTTTTAATTAATACCCAACATCAAAGAAAACACCTAATTCTAATACACCCCCTTTTTACTATAAACACATTCCTTCTATCTACACTTTCAAGTGGACCCCAAAACCATTAAATTACATTTTTTTTCTCACTTCCAAGTAGCTCCCACTTGGAACCACTCATTTCTCACCAAACTCTTACTTTTTCTCTCCTTCTTCCTTACTTTTACGTGACTTTACACTTCCTTCTCATCATTCTCTTTTTATTTTACCTTTTTCATTCAACAACTAAAGTTCACATTGATAAGTGTGAACTTTACTTGTATTTGTTACTTAAAATGTTGTGCTTTTGGGTAATTTAAGTGTTTATTCTCATGAAAAGTATATAAATGTTGATGTAAGTATAGTTTTGAATGTTTAAATGTGTTTTGATGCTTTTGTATGTTTATTTCGAAGTAGAATAAGGATTGGATAATATCAGAGATTTGGAGTGCGTCACTCGCTCAGTCAGAAGGATCAAATAGCTCAGCCAGCGAGCCAGCTCCTCGCCCAGCGAGCAGTGCCCACTCGCCCAGCGAGAAGTGTTCACTCGCCCAACGAGCCGTGCTCATTCGCCCAGCGAGCCGTGCTCACTCGCCCAGCGAGCAGTGGTCACTCGCCCAGCGAGTGGAGTCCTGTCGTCCAACGAGAATTCACTTAAGGTCCTTCTCTTTAAAATGTCACGAAACTGATCCAGAGAAGGGGAGAGACCAGGGGGAACTCTGCAGCTCACGTCCAGCTTGTGTCTAAGTGCTTCCATGGTGGAAAACCACCACTTTCCACCGTCCAATCCATCATTTATCGCTTCTGTGATGTATATGTGTAGCTAGAACTCCATTTCACTATGGTTGAGAGTAAAGTTCTGAAACTCTTTGTAATTTCTCTATTAATGCATGATCTTGTATGAATTTTGTGTTCTATCTTTATTATTCATGCCTACAATGGGAATCTGAGCTAATTGAACGGTTAAATCATTGGGAAATGTATGAGACCGCAGACCTAGGATAGAACAACTAAAGGATTTCAAGTCCTAGACATAGGATGGAATTTTTAGTCATCTGTGACATTGTGTTTAAGGCAAATCTGAGAACTGAATTAGCTAAGGGATTAGTAATTTAGTTTGAATGATTCAAAAACTGTCATCTGAGGGATCAGAGGCTGCATGCGCCTAGGATGTCGATGATTAATTTTGAGGAATTGTGTTAGTAGAAAAATTACCTGAGTGATGAACTTGAATTTCAACCCCAGTGAACCTAAATTCGACTGTTTTTACCACTTTATTTACATTTGTATGCTAATATTAAGTTTGTTACAAAATTACGTTTAATAATCGCTAAATTGGTAAACTTTAACAATCAGTGAATCGAAACAAATCTCTTGGGAAAACAATATCCGGACTTACCGGTTTATTACTTGAACGATCCGGTATGCTTGCCGAGGTCTCAACACACATACTCCATTTTCTCTCTCTCATTTACGTAACACATACCCCATGCATTCCTATCCTCTTTTCTTATTATTTTCTACCCATTACGTAACCCACCACTCCTTCATTTTTTCTTTGCTTTCAAAGGTCATCCCAAGCTTCTTCCTTCATGGTCTTTGGTCCTCTTCCAGCACCTTTCTTTTCTTTTTCTTTGCCACTTTTACATCAACCAAGCCATGCCCATCTCCATCTTCCACTTCTATTCTTCTTCCATCATGTTCTTCTTCTACCCAAGACATCAAACTTTCATTTTTCTTCACTATTTTTCATCAAAACACATGTACCCCAACTTACCAAACATCTCTTTCACTCCTCTCGTTCTCATAATTCATTCTTTCCTCTTCCAACAATGGAAGAGAATTCTCAATACCCTCTTACCCACACTCTTGGTTAAAGAGTGTAGATAAGTGCTCCCAACAATATATAATTCTTGCAAGGTAATAAGAACCAAGATATACAAAATATACATGATTTTAAAGTGTACCCATGACAGTTTTTCATACACAAACAACATCCCAATACATCCATAGTGGATGAATTTGTTGGGTCATTAAAAGTTAAAAAATAAAGGGAATGAACTGGGATGAACAGGTTGAACCTCTTCACCTAGAACAACAGGTACAATTTGACTTGAATGGAAGTTAGAATATTTAGAGCCAAGGTCCTAAGAGTGTAGGACAAGGAGGCCAAAAATGAGGTGGACGTGCCCAAGGTAATTTTAAGGATGATAGTGAAGAGCAAACCAACAAACAGAATTGGCGTGGTCAAGGACAAGGGAAAGACCAAGGAGATCAATCAAGAGTGAAGTGTTTTAAGTTTGGCAAACACGACCATTATGCAAACGACTACAGATCGAGGAAGTGCTAAAACTATGGTAAGCCTATCACATTGCTAATTTTTTCAATGTGAGAAGAAAAGTGAGAGAAACCTTCTTACAAAAGAAGATGAAGAAGAGATAAGGATTTTTTTGTTTTCAATAAACTCAGACACGTTCAAGACCAAGCTATCCAAGGTAGTGCAAGAGGTGACCAAACAACTTGATGCCGAGCAGATTCACACTGAGTTGTTCTAGGTTGAACAAGAGGAGATCGGGTTGTTTGAAGCCAAGGAGGTGAAGGCTGACTGAGTGTCGAGTTGTCAAAGAACTCGGCAATGCTGATGAAGTGCTCGGTAAATGGTGCGACAAATGTGGAGAAGACAAACCTAGAGAAAAAACTTTGGCAAAACGATGAAGAGATTCAACAGATAGGGAGACTTCTCGATGAAGCTAATGGGATTATGAATAAATAGAGGACTGAGCTTGAGGAGATGAAGAAGGCGGCTGAAGACAAGGAGGAGGAAACATAATGCTCTTGAACGACATAAAAATAGGAAAGAAGACACTAGTGTAGAAAAGGCTTTAGACGTCTATTATTTTGGGTTTTTTACGTTTAATCCCGGCCTGACGTCTTTACGGGTGACATTGATTGGACGTCAGTTTGCACTATCAGACATCTATATAGATGTCTGACACTACAGATCAGAGGTCTATATAGACATCTGACACTACATATCAGACGTATAATTACAGATCAGATGTCTAAAGTGTCGTCGTATTTGATTGGATCTTTCTCTGCTTGAGGCCTCTTGGGTTGCTCCTGGCTCATGGGGATTCAAGGTTACAACTTTATATTTTACTTGAAGAGAATGGATTGTACCTTTTTTTGTATTGGATGGTTTTAAAAACGTAGTGGAGGGAATACGAGGAGTGCAAAACACAAGAAATTGTCGCTCAAGAACGGCCGTCAAAGGACATGAGCAAAAATGCACCAAAACCCAACGAAAACACATTTAATCGGTTCAAACGAAAGATAATTCATTAAAAAGTAATGTAATCAGAGTAAAACTAATTTTAAACGGTGCAAAAGTGAGAAAACGAACTTGAAAAACGTAACCCGTGGAGAGAAAATGCGAGGAAGATGATGAACATTAAGTGCAAATAACTACTGCCTCGCGTTTGTGGTGTTTTAATGCAGCCATATAAAAGTTTGTTTCCCCAATAACAGACATCTATATGGCTTTAGAAGTCAAACTAGAGGGATATGACGTTTAAATCTAGTCAAAAAGTGACTTTTTAGATTTCAAAAATGAGTATATAGAAGTTTGTTCTCCACACAACAAACGTCTATATGGCTTTAGAAGTCGGATTGGAGGGATCTGGCATCTAAATGGAGAAAAAAATGACTTTTTAAATTTCAAAAATGAGTATATAGAAGTTTGTTCCCCTACATTAGACGTTTGTTCCCCCACATCAGACGTCTATATGTCTTTAGAAGTCGGATTGGCGAGATCTGACGTCTAAATGAAGTCAAAAAGTGACCTTTTAGATTTCAAAAATGAGTATATAGAAGTATGTTCCCCCACATCAGACGTCTATATGGCTTTAGAAGTCGGACTGGCGGGATCTGATGTCTAAATGGAGTCAAACAGTGACTTTTTAGATTTAAAAAATGAGTATATAGAAGTCTGTTCCCCCCACATCAGACGTCTATATGGCTTTAGAAGTCGGATTGGCGGGATCTGACGTCTAAATGGAGTCAAAAAGTGACTTTTTGGATTTCAAAAATGAGTATATAGAAGTCTGTTCCCCCCACATCAAACGTCTATATGGCTTTAGAAGTCTGGTCCCTCCATAACAGACGTGTATATTGTTGTTTTATTTACAGAAAATGTCACCGGTCATTTTTTACGTTGGATACACTAGTGTAAAAAAGACTTTGGACGTCTGTTATTTTGGGCTTTTAACGTCTGATTTTTGTCCGACATCTATATGAGTGACGTTAATGAAGAGCTATTTAAATAGGAGTGAGTATTTAAAGATGTATAGGTAGTGGAAGGGCTAAGATGAAGAGAATTATGCTAAAAGAGTTGATTTGGTGGCTAGAAAGTGGTTCAAAAAGAGTTGGTGAATGGAGCACACCAACAACAACATCTACACTTCGTTGAGTAATTCGTCAAGGTAATGCCGTTAAACAAGCGCTTTTGGGAGGCAACCCAGTTTTATTACCCTTTTTACTTGTGTTTGTATGGTTTTTGTGTCATGTGAATTAGTAACTTATGTTTTGCATGTTTGTGTTGTGTTGCAGGCTTGTGATTTTTGAGTTGAAATGTTTTGTTTATGGTTGTTATGTGTGTTTTATGTTAGTTATAGCTTGGTTTGTGTGTAAGTTCTTTGAAAGAGTGTCAATTGCCCAAAATCATAGAGTGAGAGAGACAAATTTTCGTAGAATAGCTGGGCTGCAACTGAGCTACGGTTGAGTGCCACACCAGTAAATATGGTTTTGAGCTGTTTTTTTGATACGCCGTTGGGCGGTAGCCTGGCGGCAGCACTGTAGAGACATTTTGGCCTTGACACGTTTTTGTTGTTGTTTGTTCTAAGTTTTTCTTTTCTTTGCACTCTTTCACACATTCCTTTTAGTGTGTTTTTGGACCTTTCTATCCAGTTGTTGACTATGAGATACTAATTTTACTTTGAGCTTTCTTGTTACAGGATAAGATCTTCCTTAGGAATTAAAGAGTTCAAAACCATCATTGGTGAACCTTTGAGGCATGCGTGAGTTGAGCAACCATATGACTTGAAGATTTATCTACTCGTGCAGCATGGCCTGGGGCCAGGCCCCTACTGATTGGGGGAGGTGGAGTAGTTGTGGAGCATAAGCTACTAGGAGGAGGAAGATGTTTCAGATGAAATTGAAGCTAGTGTTCTATAGTTATGAAGCTGCAAAGTGTCCAACTTGATCGGTTTTTCAGTTTTAATTTCAAGTTTTATTTGTTTTCAGTTTTTAAATTTGGATTTCTTTTTGACTTGCCTAGTGGATAGTTCTTGTGCAATTGGTTTGGTGATTTGAGTGAATCATATGTTATGCTTAAATTGAATGCAAATCTCTTGTGCTTGCTCTTTATCCATGAGAATTGTTTTGAAAATCTGATTGAGATTATGTGGTTGAGCTTGTTGAATAGAGATTGTGGTTGCTTGTATCTGTTTAGATAGATGCTTGGTTTTAATTGTGATCCATATTCTTGGCTTGATGTTTATCAAATTTTGGAACCCTGAGTAAACCTGTGAGATGTTGTGCCTTAAAGTTTATTGTTGAATGCTATTACTTTGGAATAACAATTGATTTTGCCTGAGTTTCTCTATTTGAACTAGTTACTTGCATTATACAAATGATCAAGGCCATCTTGTTTTTCAACCTCTTCTACATTTTTGAGCCTAAAATCCAATGTTAAACCTATGAACCTTAAAAAGAAAACTTTCTCATTCCTGAAACCTTACGCTTATTGAAAAATCCTTAACCTCCTTACCTTGAGTTGAGATGAACATATATGTTAGGATGAGGAGCATGGTTTAAGTTTGGGGGAGTTCTTATTATCAGAAGGGAGCATTGAGAAAATAATAAGTTGAGTTAAAAAGAAATAAAAAGAAGAAAAACCAAAAAATGAATTCAATGAAAAAGAGTTGGGAAATAAGTTGAGAGTGGTTTATTCAATTTTGGAGCAAAAGAGATACTATGCTATATCATGAATCAAATTGTTTGGTCTCTTATCTCAAGGTACTTTGTTGTCTAGAAAAACAATGTTTTTTTCTTAGCCCAGCCACAATATAAGCTTCAAAAAGTTCTTGTGATGTTAATTTGCTTGTGAATGTGTTTAATATTGTTGAAACGAAAGGCAAAGTTGATTTGTGTAACACTGTAATAGTTGAGAGTAAGACACACATCCTAATACACCATTGTGCTTGAGTGAAACACTTTCTTTGGTGAGGATTGGTTCCATGAACTCAATGAAAACAACTTGCCATGTTTGTTGATCTATCATTCGCATCTATCTTGTGACTTTTAATTTGTGAGCACCATGGTTGAAGTTTAGTTTGCTAAGGCCATATTATCTATTGAATGTAATTTTAAGTTGAGCAAGCATGATTGATTTTGTTTATTTGATTTAAATTGTTTCTTGGATTGCTAGACCATTGCGATTGAATTGTTTGCTAGGTGAAGTACTTTTGCTTGAGGACAAGCAAAGTTGTAAGTTTGGGAGAGTTTGATAATGCTAATTCTTACCATTATCTAAGCATCATTTTAGTAGCAAAATAAACTCCTTTCTAACTTGTAACTTGCTTAATCCTATTCTTTTGTCTTGTTTTCTAAATAAATGTGTTTTAGACTAAATTGATGTATTATCCTCACTAATTCCCTTATTTTGTAGCTAATATTATGCTTAGAAGAACCTTCACCAATGTATAGAGCTTAACCAACCATAAAAGCAAGTAAAACAAAAAGAGAGAATTTTGGAATGCTGTGGCTGCGGTGCAGTTGAGTGCCACTGTTAGGGATTTGGCAAGCGTACCAAATCGTTCAAGTAATAAACTGTGGTAAGACCAGGTATCGTTTTTCCAAGAGACTCGTAATACTAGAAAATTGTGCGATTAACAACTCATCTAGACTCAAGAACAACTCATCATTTAAGAATATGTGCAAAAAGATAAATTCACAAGTAATTACAAGGTTGTACTTTGGTATTGAAGGCACTTGGAAATGGAAAAGACTAGAAATGGTATGAAATGACATTATTACGGTTAGTTTTCACCAATGCACTCTTGTGTATAACCAATTTCATCTCCTCTTTATCAATTTACTAAAGTCAATCCACTAAAACACTCTAGCCCTAATCCCTTAGGTGAAAGAGCCTAGGTTTTCCTTATCAAACTCCAATCCCTTGGACAATCTAACAAGCAAACCCGCATTAAAGAGCTAGGATCTTAAGACAACATATGAATCATCTTCCATCCCTAGAATCAATGACCACAAGGACTCTTGTTTCAGTTCAAGGTTTCATCTTACGTCCCCATAATCCATGAAACCCCAAAATCAAGTCATGAACGTCCCCATTACATGCAAGCTTTAAGATCGGAAACAAGAATACTAGCAATTGATAGAAAAGACATATATATAATCAAATCATTCAACAAATACACAAGAATTCAGAGGCTATATCTATCCCCAACAAGATGGGTTTGACTCTCCATTTCCATGGAGAGCCTTTAAGCTTACAAAATGGGCATAGAAGAAGATGAAAAACCCAAGAGGAAGAATGGAGTGTTTCCACGAGTCCTAACAGCCCTCCAAGCTCTCCTCTAAATGAAATGCACCTCCAAGCTCTCCTCTACTGATGGTGAAACTTAGAAGGACATTTTTATTATGAATTTGCTTTTTACTAGCGAAATGTAAGACTTGTCTTATAAAGGACTTGTCATGATGGTCGTATACAACTTATCGTCTTGGTTGTGCATGAACATACAATGTTGTCATTACAATTGCCAAAAAATCATATAGATGTTACCTGCAACCATTAATTGAGGTTCATGTTCAAGACTTAAAAATATTTTGTTTTACAGCTTATATTTCATTTTTCGTTTTATTTTTTTCTTTTGATTATAACTTAAAATAATTTGTTAGAAACAAAAACCAGGAACATAAATACAAACACATATGGCCCTTGTGGGCATATAATGAATTTCTACCTACCTCTTTCAACATATTTCTTATAACAACTAAACTTAATTGATTCGCTTTTAATCACTTACATACCAATTCAATATATTATCAAACATAATCGTAATTACTTTTTCTTATATTTATTTTCATATACAAAGAGTCAAGAAATCTATCTAATAATATCCTTCAATGTGTCGTAAAGTCTTTTTCAAATCTATTTTCATTAATTTAAGTATATTTTAGCTATTTCAAAATTATTAATCAAAATGGTACAACTTTTACATTCGTTTGAGAAAAAAATAACAATTACTTAAAAAATATATGTGGTGCGAAGTAATTCACAAAGTAACATTTATAAAGAAAAATAAAAAGAAGTGCATAGAAATAAAAGTAGAAATGAAAGTGGAAATTGGGATTTTTATAGCGTTTTTTACGTAGGTCTTATGAAACTGACAGAAGAAAACGTTTAATAAGTCGATTCCGAACTGACGCATATCAAAGACGATCTAATTATAGGTTCTTAAGAACCTTTAGCTTAACTCATATCTTGAACATCTTTGGCTTGAGTTGAAGCCTTGAGCATCTAATATTGAAAATGTTGGAAGTCCCACGTTGACTAGAGATAAGACCAATTTATAATATATAAGTGAAGTACAAACCTTACTTTACATGCCGATTTTGTAGAGATGAGTTAGGCTTAAAAACCCACTTTCATAACATAGTATCAGTTAGAGCCTATCCTAACGAGTTCTAAGTGGACATTTATGTTTTTACCCGTTGTCGGATCGCTATCGCATCACCCATTCATTTCTACTATCACGTACGAAATGTCTATACTTCAGCATGTTGTGAAAGCATGTTTAATTTGACTTCCTGATTTCTCGGTATTCTCATCTTTAAAAACTTTATCTCTTGATGAAAACAGGCTAAATGGTAAGATTCCCAAAGATATTCGATTTCCTACTCAGCTGGAGACTCTCAAAATGAATTTGAACTCTTTGGGAGATGTGATCAGTGACTCTCATTTTGCTAACATGTCAAAGTTGTATGGCTTTGGAATTTAGCCAAAACTGGACTCCGTCCTTTCAATTGGGTTATATAGGGTTGAGATCTTGAAAGTTAGGTCCAACTTTTCCTAAATGGTTACACACACAAAATGACATTGAAATTCTTGACATTTCTTGTTATAAAATAATAATAATGGTAAAACAACAGTTAGTTTTAAATGTTGACAACAATTTTTATTGTTTTCATTAACTTTTATAAATGTACAGTTTTTTTAAATGTTAACAACAATTTTTATTTTTTCATTAATGTTTATAAATGTATAATTGTTTTCTCATTAAAATTTATAAGTGTTAACCGTCAGAGTTTATTATTCATTAATGTAGTAACGATTTTTTTACCAAGTTTATGTTTTATAAAGAGAGTATTTCCTGCATTCTAAAATGAATTATCAAGAAATTTAATAATTAATATATTATTTGACAAATGACAAAAGAAATGCATGTCGTGCTTCTGTAAATCCTTCAACATACAATCTAATTTCAATTTCATGTAATTCATACCATCTTACTCAGATTAAGTTTAAGGTAAAATTTACTAAAGTAATTAACTTAAAATTAATTGAAACATAAACCCTCTTAATCACATGCAAGAGAGGAAGGTAGTAGAAAGGAAAAAAACACATAAGGTATTAGTACAGAAGATGACTCAAAAATCAATAATTATGTCATTTCCAACGTTTTGAAGATTCATCAAATTATTGTATGACTAACAACTTCACAATCACAATAGGCTTCCTGAACAACCATTACAAAATAAAAATGGAGAAGAAATAAACATTTAAAGAAAATAAATGTTTAGAAATCTTCCTCAGTTATCGATATCCAGAGTACCTCTTTCCTCTCTTTTTTTTGTCCTTTGAGCATGATACCCTCACAATCGTTCTAATCTTCAAATTCCATTTCCTCTGCCAAAAATTAAGCAAATTATATTAATTTTGCCAGAAATAGAAAGAATAAAAAGATAACGTAAAAAAACAAATTCAAAGCAAACTTATATTAAAAGGCAAAGAAATAAAAAAACTCCAATGATTTAAGTTACTACTAATTAAATTCTTTCAATTTATTTTATACTCATTAATCAAATTTAGAAATCAAAATAATTAATTATGTGGATATCAATTAGAAATTATTAGTATGTAAAATAGTCTTTTTTATAAATAAAAAATTATAATTAATTTGTTAATTAGACTTTAAATTGATCATTGTCATTAGCTATCAAAGTTTTACATATTTAATATTATTAATTTTAAATTAGTCTCTAATTTTAAGTTAAAAACTAATTTAATGGAAAAAAACTTAATAATTATAATAATAAAAAAAAATCAAAATTTTAACACAAGGTTAAAATAATGTTACCTGTAGCTATGTTTTGTAGCAGATTTTGAAAACTTTCACTGTTGTCATGACATAAAGAGTGTCTCCTAAATTATTTAAGAACTTGAAATATGCATGACGCCAAGAATGTACTATTAAGATTGACCCAAACACTCCCCAAAAGCTTATAGCAAATCCAATTGTCATACTTATATAATATTCACGATTGAAAATCAAATTGTCATCCTCTTGAAATTTAATAATTGGTCCTTGTCTTGCCACTCCATCAATGCACAATTCCTTTAATGGTGGTCCACAGAGATCAACATTATCTTCATATTTCGATGCATCGAAACTCTGTAATTGTGTGCCAGTTGGAATTTTTCCAGATAAATTATTATGTGACAAATCTAACACAGTGAATCGGTCAATTTGAGCAAGACTCGAAGGAATAGAACCAACAAGTTGGTTTCGTGACAAATCAAGAAATTCAAGTGATGTTAACTCTCCAACATTTGAAGGAATATTCCCTGTCAATTGGTTTCTTGATAGATTCAATGACACCAATCCAAATAAACCCTCAATTTCTTTTGGAATTTCTCCTGATAATTGATTGCTTGAGAGATCAATGCTATTTAAAAGTGATAATCCCATATTTGTGAACATTTGTTCTGAACCTTTCCACATCAAAATTGCATTCAAATTGTAAGATTGGTTAATTATGCTGTTAGTAATGTTGACCAAATATTGATGACCTTGATAATAATCTCTCAAAGAAGTCATTTGAGCTATTGAGAAAAAGTTTTTTATGCATTTAGGAATTTGTCCAGATAGATTGTTTAGCGAGAGATCTAAGAGTTGAATATTTTTTAGATAACAAATTTGCAATGGTAAATTTCCAGAGAAATAATTGCTTTTCAAGCTTAAAAATTGCAACTTTAATAATTCCTTCCCAATCCAATTTTGGATAGATCCTGATAATCTATTTTCTGCTATGTCTACCATCACTAACTTTGTACAATTCTTCAAGATAGAAGGGATCATACCTGTTAAGTTATTGCTTCTCAATAACAAAACTTGGAGTTCAAGGAGTGATCCCATTGAAAAAGGAATCTCTCCTGAAAACTTGTTGTGACTCATATTTAAGTAAGCCAATGACTTCAAATGGGTCCAACAGTCTGGAATTTGTCCAGAAAACTTATTATTTGAAAGGTCTAATTGGTATAAAGATTCAGCTACACCATTAGAACATAAAAATGAAAAAGAATTTGTGAATTTATTGTTTGATAGATCAAGAGATATTGAGCCTCGTAAAAATGGCGGAACATGACCTTCAAATTGATTTGATGCAAGACTAAGAGAATAATAATGATTCTCTATTGGCAAATTTGGAATCGTACCTCGTAAATTATTAGAGGAAATATCAATACTCATCCGATTTGACAATCCAAATTTGGTCCAAAACCATTTTGGAATGGTACCTGATATTTCATTATTTGAAATGTCAAGATAAATAAATTCATTTTGTTTCTCGAGCCATTTGGGAAATAATGAACCAAGCTTACAAGACCTCAATTCAATAGTAACCAATTGAAAAGTTGAAGCCCAATTTTGAGTAACTTCTAAAGTAAGTTATCTGACAACATCAATGCCCTTAACTTTGTCATATTAAAAAAATGAGAGTCAGTTAGCACACCTTTCAAAGAGTTTGACTTCAAGGATAATTCCTCAAGTTCTGTTGGAAATCGAAGATCTTCAGAAATTGTCCCATTTAGCTTGTTACTATCAAGGTACAATTCTTTTAATGATGGGAACATTGTTGCGAGGTTGCGAGGCAAAGTACCGGTAATTTGATTCATGCCTAGATTTAAACTTTGCAATGATGAGGATAAGTGATGCATTATTGTTGGAAGGTTTTCACTTAAACTGTTATTAAATAGGTTCAATGAACGCAAAACAGTACCATTGTGAAGTAATTTTGGAACTCCATCCAATCGATTTCCTGATATATCCAACGTTTCCAACTTTGAAAATATTGAAATATCAGGTAATGCGCCATTGAATTTATTCTGACGGAGATATAAATTTCGCAATGAGTATCTAGAACATCCATACAGATGATTAAATATCACTGTAAGATCTTCACTCAACTTATTATCAGACAAATCCAATAACTCTAAAGTACATGTGCTCCCAAATGATTTTGGAACACCACCTTCTAAAGAGTTAAAGCTAACTGACAACTGCTCCAAATGAGATGGCAATCTAGTGCCTTCAGATATCTTCCCACTCAATTGGTTGGAAGAAAGATCGAACGTTTTTAAATTTAAAAATGCTGAAAGGTCAGGTAGGGAGCCTCTGATTTGGTTGTGTGTCAAACTCAACTCTTGTAGTGAATATCTAACACAACGACTGGATAAATTATGAAGAATTGACGAAAGGTCTTCGGTCATATTGTTTTCAGACATGTATAATGAACGTAGGGTGCATATATTCATGAATGATTTCAAACCTTCACCCTTCAAGAGGTTCCAACTAAGGTCAAGCTCAACAAGGTTGGAAGTGGTGTTTGACAGCCACGGGAATATCATCGGTTGTGTGAAGGAGTTCCTAGAAAGATCAAGGACAGATAGAGAAGTAGAAAAATTGAAGTTGGAAGGGTTGAATGAAAGGAGGAAATGATCGGAAAGGCCACATTCAATTAAACTCAGTTCTCTTAGTTTTGGTAACTTGGCAATGGTTCGAAGGCAGCTAGGAGAACTGTTAAAATTAGATATGGAAATGAAGGAAAGATGGGTTAAAGATTTAAGATTAGATAACCATTGATCACTACTGACAATTTTGAGAGCACTATCATATCCTCCAAGATAGAGTTTATTCAAATTTGAAAGGTTTCCAAGTTGGGAAGGAATGAATCCTTCAAAAGAATTGTAGCTGAGATCAAGATACTGCAACCGAGAGAGATTTCCAAGTTGGGAAAGTATATTTCCATTTAAAGAATTGACACTGAGATCAAGATACTGCAACCGAGAGAGATTTCCAAGTTGAGGAGGGATTGAACCCTCCAAATAATAATTTGTTGCAAGATTCAAATATTTCAAATGAGAAAGAGAACTTATCTGAGTTGGAATTTGTCCGCTAAAAAGACATGAAGAGAGATCAAGGTATCTCAAGTTGGTAAGAGAACCAAGAAACTCTGGAATAGTGTGTCGAAAAGAATTGAAACTGAGGTTCAAATACTGTAAGTGTCGTAACTCCATTAACGACTTGTGGATCTCTCCGCTGATGTAACGCCGAGAGACTCCATTATACTGTCCAGGAAGGTGAAGGCTTATAATATGAGCGGTGAGGTTGGTGTAGCGAATCCCCTCCCATTGACAACAGTCGGAAATGGTCCAAGACGAGAGCATGCCGTAATCATCAACAATGGCAGCCTTGAATTGAAGGAGTGCTTCCCTCTCCTTTGGAAGGCATCTGATATGGTGTTGTCCAAAAGCAACCTGCAACACCACACTCACCACAAACATAAACATCATTACTTTCAGAATATTCATCATCAAACAGAGAGAGTGAATAGTATAGAATTAGATTGATATGTGTTCTGAATTTAGCACTCCCAATACCCACATTTATACTCACCAACTCCTTCATTACCTATTCTTCTCACTCTTCTGCATTTCAATAATATCAATTGACTACGAAGAAGACTTGTGTATTTTCATTTTAAACGACAATATTATATGAAAATCAAAACATCAAACTCCTCCTTACAAATAATTAAGAAAGTGCTCTCAAAATTAAGAAAGTGCTCTCAAAATTTAAAAAAATTGTAAGTTCCACTAAATACTTAAGAAAATATTTTAATAGTGAAAGCTTATGTCACCATTGTTGTAAAATTTGAATATAATATTACAAAATATCTTTTACAGAGGACGTTGATGTTGCTCGGCAATATTTTCATTCCATTTCTTTCGCAAGATTGTATTTTTGATTTTTCTGTTCCCGCAAGGCTTGTGATTGAGTTGTTGAACTCTTCCTTAAGCCACGACGTATTTTCCTGGTTTAGTGGACACGTTGACTCACTCCTAACTCTATAAATAAAGTCTTTATTTTTAAAACATTGTCAGAAATCATTTTTTTCTTATTTTCTCTTTTCATAGTTTCATTTTTTTTTAAAAAATATTTTGAATTAATTTTTATNGATAAAGAAAACCATATTTTTAATTGGACTTAAGGTAGAAGGTGTGACCAAAATAAATTAGTATCATACACCATTCGGTTAAAAAAATACTACACTAAGTGGTATTATTCAAGCAATTAGTCTTGATCTATAACAGCTAACTTTTCATGTATGTTATTTAACTAACACAATAAATTCAATTAGAATTTACATCATACTGCATATTCAATAATATTCACCAGAAAGCCAGAGACAGGATATATAGGATCACAAGTATTTCATCCAACGAATACACACAGGCTAAATGTAATCTAATTAAGTTTATGAGCATGCATTGTGACACTTCAAAACAGTTTATTTCAGTAACTCAGATTTCCAAAACAATTTCCACAGCAAACATTATTAGTTGCATCACACTAATTGGAATTCACGATCATAAAAGACAATATCTCGTTTTATACCACAGAGAGAGTTTAACTTCTACTTACATATGTTCCAATCAACCATAATTACACCCAGTTATTGTAAATCCGCTAAAATCTTTAAGTTCAAATCAGAATGGGACAGAACATATCACAAAACCCAGTCATACAAATTTAATCATCCAGTGCAGTTAACCTTGTTTAAATCTTTCTAACATTTCTATTCAGTCTTTTCCATATGCCTAGTAAACATCATGGTTTTATCACTTCATAACAACATACACAACATAAACTAGACCCTCAATAATCCCATATTCATCAAGTAATGCAGCATAACATTTTTACACATGAAATAAAATTCTGAACTCAAAACTGACGAAGAATGCTGTACATAACCACCAAATCCTATAGGTGCACCTAGGCCAGAATCACTAACAACAAACTGTCATTCAGCCAATCATTGTAATAAAATAAAATAAAAAGGATTATCAAAGTTGAAACTAATACATCTGTGTAAAGATCGGAAACGTATGGATAAAATCTTAATAAAAGAATAGTGCATTAATCTATGGTTGAATAATAGAATGTCATATTAACATATGTTGTGTAATAATGCTTTGTAAAATACAATGCTCTATCCTTTAATTATACTGATACTTGATAGTCTACTAGATTTCCAATCATAATTAAGTAATTAAAAAAAATTATATTTTATTGTTATAATCACATGTCTTTTGCAAAATTGTCATCATAGTTTTCAATTAATGATAAATGATCAATGTCTCTTTATTTATCAATATTCTACATTTATATAAATTATTTAACAACTTTTTGCTAATGTATCCTAAATTTGAAAATCATTGTTGTGTCCCTGTACCGTCCTAATTCCATATTGAGTATATGTGCTTCATAGAATAGAAGGAAGCAAGATGACTGCTATTTTAAATATTACATACAACCTAAAAAGTTTACTCTTCATGTGTAAGTATTGAAGAATTAAAGAGAACCTCAACCCCCACAAAACCAGATTATAAGATGAGGTTTACCCACTTATATACTCTAAATTGGTCTTATCTCTAGTTGATGTGAGACTTCCAACAAAAGAATTAAAGGATAAATATATATTGTATTTAGATAGTATACATTACCTTGAAACTTTTATCCATACGTTTTGCAATAAACTATCTCCAAATATTCACACTAATCATGGATGCATACTTCACAGGAGGTTGATTAGGAGGATTCTCTAAATAATCTTCATTGTCCTCCTTTAGATATTTATGGGCCAAGGAAGTCCTAAAACTCCTAAGCAACAACCATGTCTCCCTTAATACATACGTCTTGTGACATGTATCTACATTGAAAGTTAGCTATCCAAAAAAAAAAAATTAGTAAAAAAAGTTTGGAAATCATAACACATACTTTAAAATAAGTAGATTTAAGTAGTAAACATTAATTGTATATCATTCCAAATGATCTCTTTATAGGCATCCAAACTTGAATCTTTCAAATTATCACAAGTTATAGACACATTTGATCGAGCAATGGATCCAAGATAACTGATGAAGTTTAACTGATGAAGTTTGTGTCACCAGGTAATGGGTTGACCTTTTGCATTCCATGAAACCTAATAATATGAATAAGTACATATTGAACAATAATTAGGAAAGTAACATATCTAATATACCAAAAAATAAAATATGTATATAACCTTTAATTTGTTCCCTTCAGCTTTGTTGGGAGAAAGAATACCATCTTCAGTAATAGTTGTCATTTACCTATAATAAAAGTGATTCAGATAATAAAAATGATAACATAAGTAAAAAAGGATAAACATACAAATAAAAATTTATAAATCCAACATTTTCTTCTTTGAAGTGAACTTTAAAGACTTAGGTTTCTTATGGACACAAAATGATAGATTTATCCAAATTCCTTCGTCATGATCATCTCTCCTATACAAGATATCATCTGTTATTGGATGATCATCCTATGATATTTCATACAAAGATCATCTTCAATATTAGTATCTTCATCTTCTATTTCATCATTGGAAAGATCGTTTATTTTATTAGTCAAAAACACAATTGACCAATTGACATCAATCAAACCAGTGACATAAAAAAATTGTTGAGCTTGTGATGCTAAAATTAAGGGTTAAATATGTTTTTAGTCCCTTAAGTATCACACGATTTTGGATTTAGTCCCTACTCGAAACTTTGATGGCTTTTAGTCCTCATAGTTTTAAACTATTATAAATAGTCCCTAATTTTGGATGGCGTTAACTTTTGTTTGACGCCGCTAACGGCCAGCCCACGTCTGATGCCAGGTATGAGTTTATTCTCTGCCACGTTTTCTTTTCTTTTTATTCCAAATTTGCACACAAATCCCTAATTTCTTCAATGTTTACACTTCAGAAGGAACACTAAAATTAGGGTTCATAAGGAACACCGCAATGAGGTCCAAGAAGGCGAAACCCAAATCAAAGGGGCTCCAATGAAGAATTTTGAGGTTGAACAAAATAATTTTGAGGTTTCACTTCCAAAACTTCATCATCATCACCTTCTGGGAATGCTACAGATCATAATAATAACCCTGTTGGGCATTCTTATGATCCCAGAATAAGGACTTTTGCAGCTTCTAGCTCCTCATCAGGGATGAGTGATGGACCAAATATTGATCTTCCACTAGTTTATGCAAATTTCCTCAACCAAAACCCCGGTTCTGAATCTGGGATTGAGAGCAGTAATCCAGATCAAGTTTGAACAGCTTTTGATCCTTCTCTGGAGAATAATTCAAGGCTATCAAACACAGATGTTTCTGATCCAGGTACTTTGCTTGAAGAAATTGCTCTTACTGGGTGTTTGAATCTTCCAAAACAACCATCCACACATTCTGCTGAGGCTAATAATGGTGGCCAAATATGCTATGGTGACTTCAACTCTATGCAGACTATTCAAAAAGGTGGAATTCAGCAGTGTAGTAGTCATGGTGGTGCTGTGAATTTTGAGCTGCCGCCATTACCTGGTGAAGTGGAAGCGCCACCCACATCTCCTTCAAATCGCGCCGTCATCGTCGAGAGAGAAAACCAGAGCCACCAGATGGCGGTTTCATCTTCACTGGACCACCTCGTGCAAGCCAACGCGTCAACCTCCAAAAACCTGCAGGAATCAAACCAAGAAGCCAGAGACACAAAAAACCCATCACGAAGCCACTATCCCCATGCTCGCAAGTCATCAACCTCCAGACGTAAGAGAGATGTGCGCAGCAACTCGCGCCATCTAAGCAACCCTAATTTCAGTGTTCCTTCTGAAGTGTAAACATTGAAGAAATTAGGGACTTGTGTGCAAATTTGGAATAAAAAGAAAATAAAACGTGGCAGAGAATAAACTCATACCTGGCATCCGACGACCACACCATCGGAATCGTCTCGGTCAGGCGACCACCGTGGTACGAAGATCGCGACGAACGGACCACCCACGCACCTCCATGCGCTGCCGCAACAGTCACCGCTGCCACCACTTCCCGCCGTGCGTTGCCGGAGAGTTCTGCCGCCGATCAGAACCGCCGTGATTGCATCCTCGCCCTCTTTCTGGATCTGTGGTCGTTGCGTCAATCGGAGCACTTTGAATTTTTAGGGTTTCTCCCTCTCCATGGCGTCTTCCTCGTCTACAAACACCTCTGTTGGTGGCTCATCTTCTGATCCTCAATATATACCAATTATGTGAATGTACACTTGTCCATTGACAAGTTAGATGGCACAAATTATGCAAAATGGGCGTCCGACATCAAACTTTGGTTGAAGAGTCAGGGGTACTTAGATCACCTTACTCAAAATGTGACTACTGCTACCATATATGACACTTCCCGCTGGATGAAAATTGATGCTCAGTTATGCATTGTTATAAAGTCCACCATTCACTCCTCACTGAAACAAATGTTTTGATCATATGAAACATGTTCAGAAGTATGGGCACAAGCGAAGTTGTTATACACAAATGACACTCAACGTCTTTATGGTGTTTGTCAGGACCTATTAACTGTTATTGGTCCGCGCAATCTTGGTCCCATGGCAGAATATTTGGGTAAAATTCATGCCCTTCTTCATGATTTTAATGATATATTACCTCCTGCTTCCACTCCTGCTGAAGAATTGGAACAACGATCAAAGTTCTTCATGTTGTTGGCATTATACGGACTCCTGATGATGTCTCTCATGTCCGTGATCAGATTTTGGGTTCTCCTGTCATACCCAACTTTACTTCTACTTGTTCTGCTCTTTTGCGTATACCGAGCAAACCCATCACTGAGACATCTCCTCATACTGATGATTCCTCTGTTATGGCTGCCCAACGTGATGATCGAAGTCGGTCTCGCAAGCCAAGTAAAGGACGTCCAAAATGTGACTACTGTGGCAAGTTAGGCCACAAAATTGATAGATGTTATGCGCTTCATGGAAGTCCTCCTCGACCTGTAGCAATGGCTAATTCTGATCCACCTCCCCGATCATCGTCTGCAGACCATCCTACTTCATCTAATACTGTAGAAAAACTTGCAATCTTTAACGAATTTCTCAGATGGTATGAGGATCGTCAGCACTCTAATTTCACTACATCTGCATCTGTTGCATGTACAGGTACACCTTTTGTTGGTCTGACTCACTCTCACTCCCTCGTACCTTGGGTCCTTGACTCAGGCGCCATCGATCATATCACTGGTAACAAGTCCTTGTTTTCTTCCTTGTCATGTCCGGATAATTTACCCTCAGTAACAATGGTTGATGGGTCTAGAGTTTCATCTCATGGTGTTGGTACTGTTAATATTTTTCCATCAATATCCATTGATCATGTACTTTATGTCCCTGGGTCTCCCTTCAACTTATTGTCCATTAGTCGTCTAACTCGTACTCTTAATTGTGTTATTTCATTTACTAAAGATTTTGTTTGGTTGCAGGACCGGAGTTCGAAACACATGATTGGCACAGGATGTGAGTCTCATGGCCTTTATCATCTCCGCCCTTCTCCACATGTTGGCGTAATCATGGAGTCACCATCCCTTCTTCATACTCAGTTAGGTCATCCTAGTCTTGCCAAACTACAACAACTTGTCCCGAGGTTGTCAAAATTATCAAGTTTGTCGTGTGAGTCTTGTCAGTTAGGGAAGCATACTTGTAGTTCCTTTCCTCGTAGTGTCTCACAACGGGGCGTCGTCCCCCTTTTCATTGGTTCATTCTGACATTTGGGGACCTAGTCGTATTAAGTCCACTTTAGGTTTTCAGTATTTTGTTACCTTCATTGATGACTATTCCAGATGTACTTGGTTGTTTTTAATGAAGAATCGTTCTGAGTTGTTTTCTATTTTCCAATCTTTTTTCAATGAAATAAAAACACAGTTTTGGGGTTTTTATTCGAAATTTACGCAGTGATAATGGTCGTGAATACCTTTCTCAACCGTTTAAACATTTTATGGCTTCTCATGGCATTCTTCACCAAACCTCATGTACTTATACCCCTCAACAAAATGGGGTGGCTGAGCGCAAGAATAGACACCTTATTGAAACAACTCGTACACTTCTAATTCATGGTCAAGTACCCTCACGTTTTTGGGGTGATGCAGTTCTCACGGCATGTTATCTTATCAACCGCATGCCATCTTCCGTTCTAGATAACAAAATCCTTATTTCCTCAAGACCCTCTGCATCCATTACCTCTTAGAGTTTTTGGGTCTACATGTTTTGTTCATGATTTTAGTCCTGGTCTTGATAAGTTATCTCCTAGGTCTCACAAATGTGTCTTCTTAGGATTTCCACGGTCACAAAAAGGCTATAAGTGTTTTTCCCCTTCCCTCAATCGTCATTTTATCTCTGCTGATGTCACTTTTGATGAATCTTCTTTTTACTTTTCACATCTATCTTCTAGTTTTGTACCTCTACCTGTTACTGTTGATATTCCTCTTATATGTGATCCTCCTGGTGATGCTCCACCCATTTTGTCTCCTCCTTCTTTAGACTCTCATTCACCACATGATTGTCCTTCACCACCACCCTTCAGGTTTATAGTCGCCGCAATTGTCTCCCTCATGACTCACTTCCAGTGCCGCCTCCTGTGTCTCCTCCGGCTCCAGCAAATGAGTTTGACCTGCCAATTGCCCTCCGTAAAGGTATACGCTCTACCCGTAACCCTTCCCCCCATTATACTGTTCTTAGTTACCACATATTATCTCCATCTTTTTACATGTCTCTCATCCATTTCTTCTGTGTCAATTCCCAAGTCTGTGGGTGATGCCTTAACTCATCCTGGCTGGCGTCAAGCTATGCTAGATGAATTAAGTGCTTTACAGAAAAGTGGAACTTGGAAGTGTGTCCAATTACCATCTGGAAAGCCTGTTGTTGGTTGCAAGTGGGTGTATGCTATCAAGGTTGGCCATGATGGCACAATTGATCGTTTGAAAGCTCAACTGGTTGCCAAAGGGTACACACAGATTTTTGGTTTGGATTATGGTGATACTTTTTCTCTAGTGGCAAAAATGACCTCTGTTCGCCTATTCATTGCCATGGTCGCTCTTTGACAATGGCCTCTTTACCAACTTGATGTCAAAAATGCTTTCTTTAATGGTGATTTGCATGAAGAAATTTATATGGAGCAACCGCCTAGCTTTGTTGCTCAAGGGGAGTCATCTGGATTGGTATGTCGTCTTCGCAAATCCTTATATGGCCTAAAACAGTCTCCTCAGGCCTGGTGTGGTAAATTCAGCTGTGTTATTCAACAATTTGGTATGTCTCGCAGTGAAGCGGATCATTCAGTGTTCTATCACCACTCAAGTGCTGGATGTATCTACTTAATAGTGTATGTCGATGATATTATTCTCACAGGAAGCGACTATCTTGGCATCACTCAGATGAAACAACACCTTTGTCATCATTTTCAAACCAAAGATCTTGGCAAACTCCGATACTTTTTGGGTATTGAAGTAGCACAATCCAATGATAGTATTGTCATATCTCAGAGGAAGTATGTGTTAGACATCTTGGAGGAAATAGGGTTAATGAACTATAAATCTGTTGAAACACCTATGGACCCTAACATCAAACTCCTACCAAATCAGGGGGAGCCTTTCTCAGATCCTGAACGGTACAAAAGATTAGTTGGTAAATTAAACTATCTTACTGTTACGCATCCTGACATTTCCTTCGCAGTTAGTGTGGTGAGTCAATTTCTAAACTCCCCATGTGAAGACCATTGGGATGCATTGTTCGCATACTGAAGTATATTAAAGGATCACCTGGAAAAGGTTTGTTATATGGCCCTAACAACGATACAAAAATCGTTTGCTATTCAGATGCTGATTGGGCTGGTTCCCCTTCTGATATGAGGTCTACTTCTGATATTGTGTCTCTATTGGTGGCAACCTGATATCTTGGAAAAGTAAGAAGCAAAGTGTTGTGGCAAAGTCCAGTGCAGAAGCAGAATATAGAGCTATGGCATCAGCTACTTGCGAGCTTGTGTGGCTTAAACAATTGCTTAGTGAACTGAAATTTGGAGATGTCACTCACACGACACTTATATGTGATAATCAAGCTGCTCTCCATATTAGCTCTAACCCGACACTTATATGTGATAATCAAGCTGCTCTCCATATTAGCTCTAACCCTGTCTTCTATGAGAGAACCAAGCACATTGAAGTTGATTGCCATTTCATTCGAGAAAAAATCATATCCGGAGATATCAAGACTGAGTTCGTTAACTCAAGCAACCAGTTGGAAGACATATTCACTAAGTCCTTACGAGGACCTAGAATTGATTATCTTTGTAACAAGCTTGGAACATATGATTTATATGCTCTAGCTTAAGGGGGAGTGTTAGATGTTAAGATGTGTGTTTCTGTTATTTGGGCTCAGCCTATTCTGTATTAAGGGCATTGGCCCATATCTTACAATATAAATAAACTACCCTATGTGTATGCAAAACACACAAGGGATATTTTCTCCCAATCTTCTCTATTTCTCACAAGTAACATATGGGAGGCCTTCAAAGGCTAACAACCATAAACCTGTATGGACTTTAACCACCCTGAACAACAACAAACCTTAAGGGACTTAACTGCCCTAACAACAACGAACCTGCAGAAACTGAACTGTCTGCAGTGGCTAACAGCAAAAAAGCTATAGGGACTTAACCACCCTACAACAGCTGAAACAGCAACAAACCTTCAGGGACTAACTACCCTGTAGCGGCTGAAACTTTTCTTCCCCTCACGACTGAACGGCATATGCACGTCAATGACAGAACGTGAAGGTGAAAGAACTAGTGAGAATCGATTCGTACTTGGGGACAAATCTAAAACCCCTAACATCGAACGAGCCAAATCAGCGAGCAGTCTCATAAAGCAACTCTCAATGAGTTGTTATAACAAAGCATTGACAGAAACCAAAAACACCAAAGATTGGGACTTATGATGGCATCAAAAGGCCAAAGACAGGTTAGAGGTCCAAAGTTCTCTGCTGAACTACTCCAAAAAGGTGATACTTAACATTGTATCACAAGAAGTATGGGCTAAACTCTAGCCCAAAAAGAAAGTTCTCTACAGGGGTTGAAAAATATTTCCCCTCACGGCAAACAGCGAGAACGACGGCTAGTGCAATTCACGAAACACTCTTAATCTTGACCAAAGAAAATATGGTAGCTTATGGAGGGAACAGCAACAAATTGCAGAGGTTACAACAACTGACTGCAGTGACAGCGGCATTAAAGCACCCGCCAACAAGGCTGATGAATTGTTGACTGGAACATTACAGCTACAGAAATAGACTCCCCTTCACCCTTTTATACAAACAAAGTAATTCATGTTGTAACATCAACACACGTCAATCAGATTCTATTAATTCTAAAAACACAATATATGTATACATGTTTCAAGAGGTTTAAACAGCGTAGGTATATAATCTGGTCCTTATAATATATACTTCCAACCAATTATTTAGAATCACTATACTGTACTACACACATTAACAACAGCATAGTCCAAATCGTAATCATTACAACACCTGTACATGCTAACTTAAACAGAATTTACATAAAATCACTCCACCTACTACCCATAATTGATCCCTGGGACCATTAACCCTTACAAAACAAGTTATCACAGAGCAATATGACACACTGTCACACATTTCAGACCGTGAAATCAAGTTTTGTTATTCAAGTTGAGTGTTCTCACGTCATTTTCAATCAAAAGTCAGAACATCTATACTGATTCAGAGTGTTGAAGCAACATAATACTAGTTTATGATCATGCCTCAACAACCTAATGTTTAACAATACAGCAGGGCCAACATCCAGAGTATTCATATATCAGCAAGTTGAGTAAAGCCCTTAGATTATACTGAACAACCTTCAACCCACCAGAAATGTTCACAGCAATTTCACCACCTAGAACAATTTAAAACCTAGTTCACTCTTATCATTCAATCATCTACGAGTTAAGTTCTGAAATAAACTTAAGCATGCACTGGAAATTCTTTCACACCAATAATTTCAGAGAAGACCATTTACCACCTCAAAGCACAAAACTTCCAGCAATTTATCATTTAAAAGCATCCCTCCTAATTAATCTACTCCTTATTGACACCCAAAATCATACCAATATAACATTTATAAACATATTAACTCTTTAAAACAAAATAGTGAACAGAAAATATGTTTTTATGCATTCCAATTAACATTCATTATTGAGATAAATACCTCCACATAGGTCTTGTTAAAAAATATCACTCAAGTTAATCCATAAATTATTTAGGCCGCTAGACAGGAAATCATCACATAAATTGGTTCATGTATAACTCTAGTTTCTCGAAAACGCATTTTAAACATTCCAAATTTATGAATAGAGCGTAACACTAATTTTATTGTTCAGAAACATAGACTTCGGTAAGACAGTCACATTCACACTTAAGCAGCAAACATATGCAGATCATTTCTGACTCGAACCATTTGTACTACATACCACATTATATCCTAAAACCATACGAACATTCTCATTCATAACTCAAGGAAAAACATAAAATTTTCAGAAACAACCCATCACACACGCATACATCATGTGACCAGACCAGTGAAAGCAACAGACCATGATTCAATAATCTCGTATAGTCAACAGAATTACCACACTCACAGCCATGATAAACCTTGGCAATCACCCATACAACTTTAGCATATCAAATTGATACTGCATGCATTGCATCAAGCCTGTCACGAATCAAAACATGAACACAACATATATCTAATGTTTTTATAACAAAATAAAACTATAATTACTTTCAGTATATTGTAAATAGCATGATAACAATGGCAGAGTAGCTTAATGTCAACCACGACATAACAATGCAATTCAAATAAAAATAAAAGAAATCATTAGCAGAGCATACCATTCAAAATGATAGATTCTCCATCCAACTATATTTTATCATCGAATCAAATTCCAATATTAACCAACCATTATCAAAAGCAGAGTAACAATGTGAGACTTAGACAATGCAGAATCAATCATATTATCAACACTCATTCAAGCAAGAAGTCGAAACACACAAAGGTTAACTTCCCCATACCCAGTTCTAGCTCTTCTCACGGTCAATACCCCGACACCAAAAACCTTCAAGCCTCTATTATCCTTACCATTCCTTACCCCCAATGAACTTCCGCCAGTTTAATACCCTCATTGCAGTAACAAAATACTCTGCAACCCTCACTTTCGTGCCTCTAGGGTTTTAAAAAAGAGAAAGCAAAAGAGAAAAGAAGGAGGGAACATACCTAAACCCAGTACACGAACAGAGCAAAACGAAGCACCAAGAGAAACGAGCGAAACCAAGCATGAAGCGAAACCAAGCACGAAGCCGAACGAACGAAACGAAGCAAGAAGCTGAACGATCCTATTCGAACCATAAGCCAAACGAGCGAATACGAGCACGATGTTGAACGAGGAAAACAAAAACCAAGGAAACGAAAAAAAAAAGGAGGAGAACGTAAAAGAAGCATGAAGATACCTCTAAACTAAAAACCATTTTTCAAAATTTTTTTAAACACCAAATAGGACTTACACAAAGAAATGTTATCTATTGTAATAGACAGCATTTTTTAGAGGATATTTTTTTCTCTATTTTAAATTATATATTAAAAAAATAATATTAATTACTTATAAATAGTACTTTTCTCAAAAAGTGTTATTTATTATCATAGTAATTTTTTAAATAAACATTATTTATTGTTTCACATATTCATGAATAATATTTTTTTTATATAAGCGTTCTTTATTTATGTTAACACTTTTTACATCAATTAAATACAAAATTGGTATAAAAAAATATTTCAAACAGTAAAATCTTTCTTTTTCAATCTTTCTTGGATTTCATCAAAATCGTTTCTACCAAGCAAATAAGATATCTTCAAATTATCTCAACACACGTAATAGTAAAATCCAAATCATCACTAAAACATAAATTTCCAAATAGGTAAAGAATATAAACAAAATTTGTTTTAGCAGTTTTGGCGATGCTAGGGTTTTGTGAGGAATTGAATAGTTTTCAAATAAACAAAAATAAAAAACTAATTTCTATAACTATTATAATTAAAATTAATATAGAAAATTTTTTTATTTATTACAAAAATGTCGTTATGTCAAATTTCTATATAAGTTATAATTAGAATCACTATAAAAAGTTTTCTTATTTATTATAAAAATGTCACGACGTATACTTTCTATACTTTTATAACTAAAATCAATATAGAAAGTTTTATTTTTTATTATAAAAATGGCATCGCATCCACTTTTTATAGTTGTTATAAATATAGCCGTTATAAAAGTGTTACCATATTTATAATTATTTATAATTATGTCACCGTACTCTTTTTTATACATGATGGATTATAACTAGGATAATTAGTTGTTATAAAAAGTATTTTCTTTGTCTTATGTAAATGCTAAGCTTCACTTATAATATACTAAATAAGAAGTATTTTTCATTCTTCGCAAGAATTTAAAGGTATAATGATAAAATTCATAAAAGTTATAGAGAAAATAAAAATGGAAAACAACTAATTTGGTAAATTAGTACGAATGAGAAGTGAGAAAATGAGATAGCAAACTTTTGACACCTCCTTCCATAGGTGCATTGAGTTGTTAATTTGACCCATGGCCTAGGATCAGTCTTAACCCACTCTTGAAAATGCCTTCTTTTATGAAGTCCCCTCAAGTGACGGCTAGAAAAAAGTCACAACCCGTAAAGTACCCTCTCAAGCGGGTTAGGGTTAGGGTTAAGGTGGATTTTGTAACACCCCTTACGGAGTGTCACTAGAAAATAACAAAATCCAAAATTTTACGCCAGTTTTTTTTTAAAATTAACATCGCAGAACTAAACCATCAAAAGTTTAAGCGTCTTACAACATAAGGTTAAAACCTTACAAATATCAAATTCATAAAATTACTTTAAAACATGATAAGTCCCCCATAGTTATTCCCATAACTCTCGTCGTGCTACTTCATCTCTTCCTCATCTGCAATGCCATCTACTCCCGTACAAGTACGATCATCGTAGGTGGAACCACAACCACAAAAGGAAAGGGTGAGTAAAGAAGAACCTAACATAGCATATAATTTCAATATCAAAATATCATAACTTAGATTATCCGAGTCACAACCTTACAATACAACATAATATTCAACTCATAACTTAGATCATCACCACTCAGACTATCAAAGTCACAACATTACAATACGTCACAGTATTATACTCGCGACTCAAATCATTTCCACGAGCTTCTGTTGTTTTCCTTGAATTTTGTCGTACCAAACCTGTTTCGCAAAACAGGGCGATTCGAGCCGTCTTCCATCGCAACTTCAGACCTATCTCCCCGACTCTTCAAGGAATTACGAGTAAAAACTTTGGTTAGGCGCACCCACCGAGCACTATACTCACACGAGCCGAAGTCATTGGGCGAGACATCCAACCCTCTCTAGTCCCCGCGCACGAGGAAAGGGTGACACTCGAACCTCAGTCTCAGTAGAGACTCTACACACTATCGTATCGTAATACGAACACCATCGATTCGACAAAATTTCTAAGGAAATGACAGAACGCTTGCTCTCACGATTTTACCATCACAACCATAAGTAGATCACCATCATGCACAAAGTCAACCAAATTCATTCACCAACAATTAGTTAAAATCACAAATAATTAAATAAATTAATTTAATTATTCTTCCTACTGATGCACCCCTATGAAATTAGTAATTTCACACTTCCATCAACTAGAACAACATTTCTAGTGCACCCCACTTTTTAATTAATACCCAACATCAAAGAAAACACCTAATTCTAATACACCCCCTTTTTACTATAAACACATTCCTTCTATCTACACTTTCAAGTGGACCCCAAAACCATTAAATTACATTTTTTTTCTCACTTCCAAGTAGCTCCCACTTGGAACCACTCATTTCTCACCAAACTCTTACTTTTTCTCTCCTTCTTCCTTACTTTTACGTGACTTTACACTTCCTTCTCATCATTCTCTTTTTATTTTACCTTTTTCATTCAACAACTAAAGTTCACATTGATAAGTGTGAACTTTACTTGTATTTGTTACTTAAAATGTTGTGCTTTTGAGTAATTTAAGTGTTTATTCTCATGAAAAGTATATAAATGTTGATGTAAGTATAGTTTTGAATGTTTAAATGTGTTTTGATGCTTTTGTATGTTTATTTCGAAGTAGAATAAGGATTGGATAATATCAAAGATTTGGAGTGCGTCACTCGCTCAGTCAGAAGGATCAAATAGCTCAGCCAGCGAGCCAGCTCCTCGCCCAGCGAGCAGTGCCCACTCGCCCAGCGAGAAGTGTTCACTCGCCCAACGAGCCGTGCTCATTCGCCCAGCGAGCCGTGCTCACTCGCCCAGCGAGTAGTGGTCACTCGCCCAGCGAGTGGAGTCCTGTCGTCCAGCGAGAATTCACTTAAGGTCCTTCTCTTTAAAATGTCACGAAACTGATCCAGAGAAGGGGAGAGACCAGGGGGAACTCTGCAGCTCACGTCCAGCTTGTGTCTAAGTGCTTCCATGGTGGAAAACCACCACTTTCCACCGTCCAATCCATCATTTATCGCTTCTGTGATGTATATGTGTAGCTAGAACTCCATTTCACTATGGTTGAGAGTAAAGTTCTGAAACTCTTTGTAATTTCTCTATTAATGCATGATCTTGTATGAATTTTGTGTTCTATCTTTATTATTCATGCCTACGATGGGAATCTGAGCTAATTGAACGGTTAAATCATTGGGAAATGTATGAGACCGCAGACCTAGGATAGAACAACTAAAGGATTTCAAGTCCTAGACATAGGATGGAATTTTTAGTCATCTGTGACATTGTGTTTAAGGCAAATCTGAGAACTGAATTAGCTAAGGGATTAGTAATTTAGTTTGAATGATTCAAAAACTGTCATCTGAGGGATCAGAGGCTGCATGCGCCTAGGATGTCGATGATTAATTTTGAGAAATTGTGTTAGTAGAAAAATTACCTGAGTGATGAACTTGAATTTCAACCCCAGTGAACCTAAATTCGACTGTTTTTACCACTTTATTTACATTTGTATGCTAATATTAAGTTTGTTACAAAATTACGTTTAATAATCGCTAAATTGGTAAACTTTAACAATCAGTGAATCGAAACAAATCTCTTGGGAAAACAATATCCGGACTTACCGGTTTATTACTTGAACGATCCGGTATGCTTGCCGAGGTCTCAACACACATACTCCATTTTCTCTCTCTCATTTACGTAACACATACCCCATGCATTCCTATCCTCTTTTCTTATTATTTTCTTCCCATTACGTAACCCACCACTCCTTCATTTTTTCTTTGCTTTCAAAGGTCATCCCAAGCTTCTTCCTTCATGGTCTTTGGTCCTCTTCCAGCACCTTTCTTTTCTTTTTCTTTGCCACTTTTACATCAACCAAGCCATGCCCATCTCCATCTTCCACTTCTATTCTTCTTCCATCATGTTCTTCTTCTACCCAAGACATCAAACTTTCATTTTTCTTCACTATTTTTCATCAAAACACATGTACCCCAACTTACCAAACATCTCTTTCACTCCTCTCGTTCTCATAATTCATTCTTTCCTCTTCCAACAATGGAAGAGAATTCTCAATACCCTCTTACCCACACTCTTGGTTAAAGAGTGTAGATAAGTGCTCCCAACAATATATAATTCTTGCAAGGTAATAAGAACCAAGATATACAAAATATACATGATTTTAAAGTGTACCCATGACAGTTTTTCATACACAAACAACATCCCAATACATCCATAGTGGATGAATTTGTTGGGTCATTAAAAGTTAAAAAATAAAGGGAATGAACTGGGATGAACAGGTTGAACCTCTTCACCTAGAACAACAGGTACAATTTGACTTGAATGGAAGTTAGAATATTTAGAGCCAAGGTCCTAAGAGTGTAGGACAAGGAGGCCAAAAATGAGGTGGACGTGCCCAAGGTAATTTTAAGGATGATAGTGAAGAGCAAACCAACAAACAGAATTGGCGTGGTCAAGGACAAGGGAAAGACCAAGGAGATCGATCAAGAGTCAAGTGTTTTAAGTTTGGCAAACACGACCATTATGCAAACGACTACAGATCGAGGAAGTGCTAAAACTATGGTAAGCCTATCACATTGCTAATTTTTTCAATGTGAGAAGAAAAGTGAGAGAAACCTTCTTACAAAAGAAGATGAAGAAGAGATAAGGATTTTTTTGTTTTCAATAAACTCAGACACGTTCAAGACCAAGCTATCAGAGGTAGTGCAAGAGGTGACCAAACAACTTGATGCCGAGCAGATTCACACTGAGTTGTTCTAGGTTGAACAAGAGGAGATCGGGTTGTTTAAAGCCAAGGAGGTGAAGGCTGACTGAGTGTCGAGTTGTCAAAGAACTCGGCAATGCTGATGAAGTGCTCGGTAAATGGTACGACAAATGTGGAGAAGACAAACCTAGAGAAAAAACTTTGGCAAAACGATGAAGAGATTCAACAGATAGGGAGGCTTCTCGATGAAGCTAATGGGATTATGAATAAATAGAGGACTGAGCTTGAGGAGATGAAGAAGGCGGCTGAAGACAAGGAGGAGGAAACATAATGCTCTTGAACGACATAAAAATAGGAAAGAAGACACTAGTGCAGAAAAGGCTTTAGACGTCTATTATTTTTGGTTTTTTACGTTTAATCTCGGCCTGACGTCTTTACGGGTGACATTGATTGGACGTCAGTTTGCACTATCAGACATCTATATAGATGTCTGACACTACAGATCAGAGGTCTATATAGACATCTGACACTACATATCAGACGTATAACATTACAGATCAGACGTCTAAAGTGTCGTCGTATTTGATTGGATCTTTCTCTGCTTGAGGCCTCTTGGGTTGCTCCTGGCTCATGGGGATTCAAGGTTACAACTTTATATTTTACTTGAAGAGAATGGATTGTACCTTTTTTTGTATTGGATGGTTTTAAAAACGTAGTGGAGGGAATACGAGGAGTGCAAAACACAAGAAATTGTCGCTCAAGAACGGCCGTCAAAGGACATGAGCAAAAATGCACC